>NC_088397.1:94222305-94549805 GCF_034236695.1 Oncorhynchus nerka | reverse complement strand
CAACAGTTTTTAAAAAAGTAACATTGATGTGTGTGGCATCATAGAGGCATGGAGCAACTGTTCCACGTCTCCACCGAACTTCAAATAGTATTCGTTTTCTTTTCAAGTCTTTGTTTTTTTTTTTAATAACCTTTGCTGAATTGAGTTTAACCCTGGCGCAATGGAGCTAATGGAAATGGTCCCAAGAGTGCGAACCTCGGCTACCTCGTTCCATCAGGCTATCAAGCGAAAGCAAACGCTCCCAAGTAAAAAATAAAATAAAAAATTGGGGGAAACGGATACAGTTTGAACCCATGTGTCCCCATTCCCCACTAGTCCAGGGGGCTCAGTGTCGGGTTCCCCCCCCACGCCGTGGCTCTATAGATAGGGTATGAAGACAGACCAGGAGGAAAGATGAACTACTTGTTGATGAGGATACCTTGGGATGTCTTTTTTGGATCTGGTTCTCTGGATCTCCAAGTGTCCCTCGCAATTCCTGCATAGATAAAGGTTAAAGAAGATAATGTCACGAATTCAATAAGGGAAAAGCTGTGAAATGGTCAGCTGAATACAAAGTGAAGGGAGGGCCAGAACATGATGTTTGGGAACGATTTGGTGAAGTGGTAAAAGAGATTGATGTGTGATTATTGTGAAGGTGCGAGATGGGGGGGGGACTTATCTTTTATTTATTTTATTTTACCTTTATTTAACCAGGCAAGTCAGTGAAGAACAAATTCTTATTTTCAATGAAGGCCTAGGAACTGTGGGTTTACTGCCTGTTCAGGGTCAGAACGACAGATTTGTACAGGACCAAACAGCTGACCTGCGAATCACTAGTCACCAGCATGACTGTGCTTACTAAGTTTATAGTGTTTTAAATGAGGTGGGACAACTTTTTTTTCTTCACAGATCACTTGATAATTAACATGTGAAAATATTACCATCAAACCCTTGACTAGTTGAATCAGGTGTGTCAGTTCAGGGCTACGATAACACTGAAACATCTGGGGGGGGGGGGGGGGTGGTCTCTGTGGAAAGGTTTGGTTTCACTAACACTTTTATAGAACGACCTACAGTAAGTACTTGGACCCCCCCAAAAATATTGTCAACGAAACGTGTCAGAAATGCACTTTTGAAAGGATCTAAGCTCTCTTCCGGAACCTTCCTTTACAAATAAAATAAGTACATTCAACCACAAACCGATAAAACAACAATAAACCACTATCAGGCCAAGTAGGGGGTGAATGTTGTCTGATGGTTGTTTTTCCATCCTTAGGAAACCTCTGGGCTTCCAGGACCTGGGTGCTCATCTTGAGAGGCTGCTAACTGAGGGAGAGCCTACTGAGGACACCAGAGGTGTATACTCACACACACACACACACACACACACACACACACACACACACACACACACACACACACACACACACACACACACACACACTATTCTACTGAGGACACCAGAGGTGTATACACACACACTATTCTACTGAGGACACCAGAGGTGTATACACACACACACACACACACACACTATTCTACTGAGGACACCAGAGGTGTATACACACCACACCACACACTATTCTACTGAGGACACCAGAGGTGTATACACACCACACCACACACTATTCTACTGAGGACACCAGAGGTCTATACACACCACACCACACACTATTCTACTGAGGACACCAGAGGTGTATACACACCACACCACACACACTATTCTACTGAGGACACCAGAGGTGTATACACACACACACCACACACACTATTCTACTGAGGACACCAGAGGTGTATACACACCACACCACACACACTATTCTACTGAGGACACCAGAGGTGTATACACACCACACCACACACACTATTCTACTGAGGACACCAGAGGTGTATACACACCACACCACACACACACACTATTCTACTGAGGACACCAGAGGTGTATACACACCACACCACACACACTATTCTACTGAGGACACCAGAGGTGTATACACACACACACACACACACACACACTATTCTACTGAGGACACCAGAGGTGTATACACACCACACCACACACACTATTCTACTGAGGACACCAGAGGTGTATACACACACACACACACACTATTCTACTGAGGACACCAGAGGTGTATACACACACACACACACACACACACACACACACACTATTCTACTGAGGACACCAGAGGTGTATACACACACACACACACACACACACACACTATTCTACTGAGGACACCAGAGGTGTATACACACACACTATTCTACTGAGGACACCAGAGGTGTATACACACACACACACACACACACACACACACACACACACACACACACACACACACACACTATTCTACTGAGGACACCAGAGGTGTATACACACACACTATTCTACTGAGGACACCAGACCCATATGTTCATAAAGCTATCAGTTTATGGTGTAAAGACTATTGTCCTCTCCACCCTAGCCGGTGGCATTTATTTATGAAGTAATTGGTTATTGGATTGCAATTAACCCCCCCCCCCCCCCCAAAAAAAAAAATGAACACATATGGAATCATGTAGTAACCAAAACAAGTGTTAAACAAATCCAAATATATTTTAGATTTTTCAAAGTAGCCACCATTTGCCTCGATGACAGCTTTGTACTCTTGGCATTCTCTCAACCAGCTTCACTTGGAATGCTTTTCCAACAGTCTTGAAAGAGTTCCCACATATTCTGAACACTTGTTGGCTGCTTGTCGTTCACTCTGCAGTCCAATTCATCCCAAACCATCGCAACTGGGTTGAGGTCAGGTGATTGTGGAGGCCAGGTCATCTGATGCAGCACTCCATCACTCACCTTCTTGGTCAAATAGCCCTTACACAGCCTGGAGGTGTGTTGGGTCATTGTCCTGTTGAAAAACAAACGATAATCCCACTAAGCACAAACCAGATGGGATGGCGTATCACTGCAGAATGATGTGGTAGCCATGCTGGTTAAGTGTGCCTTGCATTCTAAATAAATCACCAACAGTGTCACCAGCAACGCACCATCACACCTCCTCCTCCATGCTTCACGGTGGGAACCATAGATGCGGAGATACTGTTCACCTACTCTGTGTCTCACAAAGACACAGCGGTTCGAACCAAAAATCTCAAATTTAGATTCCTCGGACCAAACGACAGCTCGTGTTTCTTGGCCCAAGCAAGTCTCTTCTTCTTATTGATGTCTTTTAGTAGTGGTTTCTTTGTAGCAATTTGACCATGAAGACCTGATTCACGCAGTCTCCTCTGCACTGTTGATGTTGAGATGTGTTTGTTACTTGATCTCTGTGAGGTGCTATCTGTGGTGCTGTTAATTGCCAATTTATGCCAGTAGATGTAACTCTGGGTCTTCCTTTCCTGTGGCGGTCCTCATGAGAGCCAGTTAACTCTAATGAACTTATCTTCTGCAGCAGAGATAACTCTGGGTCTTCCTTTCCTGTGGCGGTCCTCATGAGAGCCAGTTAACTCTAATGATCTTATCCTCTACAGCAGAGATAACTCTGGGTCTTCCTTTCCTGTGGCGGTCCTCATGAGAGCCGGTTTCATCATAGCGCTGGATGGTTTTTGCAACTGCTCTTGAAGAAACTTTGAAAGTTTTTGAAATGTTCCCCATTAACTGACCTTCATGTCTTAAAGTAATGATGGACTGTCGTTTCTCTTTGCTTATTTGAGCTGTTCTTGTCATTATATGGACTTGGTCTTTTACCAAATAGTGCTATACTCCGTATACCAACCCTACCATGTCACAACGCAACTGATTGGCTCAAACGCATTTAGAAGGAATGAAATTCCACTAATTAACTTTTAACAGGGCACTCCTGTTAATTGAAATGCATTCCAGGTGACTACCTCATGAAGCTGGTTGTGAGAATGCCAAGTGTGTAAAGCTGTCATCCATGCAAAGGGTGGCTACTTTGAATAATTTGTTAAAATATTTGAGTCATTTCATAGATTTGGTGTCTTCACTATTATTCTACAATGTAAAAAATAAAGAATAAAAAAATAAAGAATAACCCTTGAATGAGTAGATGTGTCAGAACTTTTGACTGGTGCTGTACATGGCCCTCACCAAACTGATACTAGAGCCTGTCCTCGTCCTCCAGATCAGCCAGTGGATGGTTGTCTAGGTCCTCTGACCGTGGTCCTGGATCACACCAGTGGCTTCGAGGGCCTCCTGTTCGTGGATGATGATCTGCTGGGGGTGAGAAACATAGCATTGGGGTTGGGCTCAGTGGGTAGAGCATGGCGCTTGCAATGCCAGGGTTATGGGTTCCTGAAATCCCACAGGGGGGGGACTGTTATGAAAATGTATGCTCTCAAAATGTAAGTTGCTCTGGATAAGAGTGTCTGCTAAATGATACAATGGTTGGATTTACTAGAATTTTGGAATACGTTTACTAGAATTTTGGAATACGTTTACTAGAATTTTGGAATACGTTTACTAGAATTTTGGAATACGTTTACTAGAATTTTGGAATACGTTTACTAGAATTTTGGAATACGTTTACTAGAATTTTGGAATACGTTCTAAGAATCGACTCAAAGTGATCTAGAATCATTTTCATGTTGTACCTAAAAAATCTGTTTTTGTTTTTTTCCCTTTCATATGTTGTCACTGTTTGGTCATTGTTTTTTAAAATTCTTCTTTCCAGGTCATAGGTCATAGCAATTTCAGTTCCATTAGAGCTACTACCTGTGTATACAGAGGTAAATGCTTCAGAATCAAGACAATTCTACACTATCATATTTTCACTGAATGTACACATCTTAATATAAAAATTAAAAAAATCAGACAAATTTCATGTTGGTACAGAAGCATGGCTAACGTTGACTACTGTTACCATGGATTCCAGGGAAATGGGCGTACGAGGTGCTGATCTCGTCACAGGGCCTGATGCAGATAGGATGGTGCACTCTGAACTGCAGGTTCAACCAGGAGGTAAGATCATTCTTATAACCAGAAACGTATGCTGAGGCACTGATAGGGTGGTGCACTGTGACAACCTGGAGGTAGAGTAGGGGCACTGTGACAACCTGGAGGTAGAGTAGGGGCACTGTGACAACCTGGAGGTAGAGTAGGGGCACTGTGACAACCTGGAGGTAGAGTAGGGGCACTGTGACAACCTGGAGGTAGAGTAGGGGCACTGTGACAACCTGGAGGTAGAGTAGGGGCACTGTGACAACCTGGAGGTAGAGTAGGGGCACTGTGACGATTCAATTCTCTGTGCAACAGGTTTGGTGGACATTCCTGCAGTCAGCATGCCAATTGCACGCTTCTACTTGCGACATCGGTGGCGTTGTGTGACAAACCTGCACATTTTATAGTGGCCTGTTATTGTCTCCAGCACAAGGCGCACCTGTATAATGATCAGTTTCTTGATATGTCACACCTGTCAGGTGGATGGATTTATATTGGCAAAGGAGAAATGCTCACTAACAGGGATGTAAACAAATGTTTGCACAAACTGAGCATTAAGCTTTTTGTGCATATTGAACATTTCTGGGCTAATTTCTGGGCTCTATTTCAGGTCATGAAACATGGGACCCACACTTTTTATATGTTGTGTCCAGCATATGTTTTGTCTTTCATCGGGAGGGTGTGTATAGCACAGGAGGCTGGTGGTACCTTAGTTGGGGAGGAGGGAATGGAATCAAACGCGTTGTTCCATGAGTTTGATGTCATTCCATTCACTCTGTTCCAGCCATTCTTATGAGCCGTCCTCCCCTCAGCAGCCTCCGCTGGTGTACAGTGGTACTGCAATGTGTGTTTTCTCTCTTTTTATCAGGAAGGTGTGGGTGACACTCCAGACTCGTACGCTTACGATGGAAACCGAGTCAGGAAGTGGAACGTGACGACGACTAACTATGGCAAGGTGAGAAGATCACAATGGTTCATCAAGCTCAACGTTTTTATTATGGGGTCGTGTGCTAGCTAATGTAGCGAATGTAATGTCCTGACGCGTTTCTTGTTTTGTAGTCATGGGCCGCTGGAGACATAGTGAGCTGTTTGATAGACCTTGACGAGGGAACCATCACATTCTGTCTGTAAGTTATCACTGTTTTCTAATCACATTATTGTGATGTTTTAATTTTTTTACCTGCTCGTTTACCGTATTCTCATGTTTTGATATATTGTAATGTTAATTTCTTTTGTATAATGGATATTAAAGTATCTTTTATTCTCCGTCTCTTCAATTCCCTCTCTCAGGAATGGCCAGTCACTGGGCACAGCGTTTAGTAATATTAAGATGGGTCCGGGTGTGGCCTATTTCCCTGCTATCAGCCTGTCCTTTAAGGAGTCCGTGGCGTTCAACTTCGGCAGTCGTCCCCTCAGATACCCCGTAGAGGGCTACCTGCCCCTCCAGAACCCTCCAACTGCAGACCTGCTCAGGGCTCACAAACTGCTAGGTTATATCAAGACAGTCCTGTCTACCACCTTAGACACACAGGTAACATTGAAGGAGGTTATCTGGAATTTAAAACATCAACAAAGCGGTCGATTCGCTATTTTATTGTTCAACAGCAGGTTCTAGAGTGCTCAATTCTGCTTCATCGTGCAGGGTATTTACCAAATGCGATAGTATGAGTACTATGTAAGTGAATACTGTTTTAAAATGGTCATTTATTAACGTATCTTCCGATACATTTGTGTCTAAATATGTTTCAGAAATCCCCGGTTAGAGAATTACCTGCTTATTTTCCTTACTCCGGGAATCCAATAAACCATTTACATTTGTGTCTAAATATGTCTAAATTACCTGCTTATTTTCCTTTCAGAAATAAACCATTTACATTTGTGTCTAAATATGTTTCAGAAATAGAGAGAATTACCTGCTTATTTTCCTTACTCCGGGAATCCAATAAACCATTTACATTTGTGTCTAAATAGTTTTCCCAGAATTACCTGCTTATTTTCCTTACTCCGGGAGTCCAATAAACCATTTTCATTTGTGGAAGTTTCCAGAATTGTTAGTCCATCATATGTCGACCGTTCTCTCCCCTTTGTCCGTTCCCAACAGGAGGAGAAGGTGCTGGAGAAAGACAGTGCCTGCTGGAGCCTACATGGAGAACCCACCACCCTAGTGACTCTGGCACACATCTTTAACTACTTTGCCCCACTTATGGTGAGTGAAGAGTCGTTGAATCAAACTTTTCAATCAAATTGATTTAAAAAGCCATTCTTAGATCAGCTGATATATCAAGGTGCAGCAGACGGAGAGTTTTCAGGTGTGGGTCCACTGTCACACTAGTTCTTAGTTTTAGTAGTGCAATGTACAGGATATGCATGGTGTACCCTGAGTGTGCAAAACATTTAAGAACAGCTGCTCGGTCCATGACGTAGTCTGACCAGGTATATCCAGGTGAAAAGCTATGATCCCTTATTGATGTCACCTGTTAAATCCATTTCAATCAGTGTAGATGAAGGGGAGGAGACTGGTTAAATGACTTTTAAGCCTTGAGACAATTGAGACATCAAATTTATTTATAAAGCCCTTCGTACATCAGCTGATATCTCAAAGGGCTGTACAGAAACCCAGCCTAAAAGCCCAAACAGCAAGCAATGCAGGTGTAGAAGCAGCACGGTGGCTTGGAAAAACTCCCTAGAAAGGAAAGGCCTAGGAAGAAACCTAGAGAGGAACAGAACATGGCCAAGATGTTCAGAACATGACAAAGATGTTCAAATAAATGACCAACAGGGTCAGAAATGGCCAAGATGTTCAAAATAAATCACAGTAGTTGTCGAGGGTGCAGCAAGTCAGCACCTCAGGAGTAAATGTCAGTTGGCTTTTCATAGCCGATCATTAAGAGTATCTCTACCACTCCTGCTGTCTCTAGAGTTGAAAACAGCAGGTCTGGGACAGGTAGCACGTCCGGTGAACAGGTGAGGATTCTATAGCCGCAGGCAGAACAGTTGAAACTGGAGCAGCAGCACGACCAGGTGGACTGGGGATAGCAAGGAGTCATCAGGCCAGGGGGGAGGGGGCGACTTAAATTCATACAGGACACCAGATTAGACAGGAGAAATACTCCAGATATAACAGATTGACCCTAGCCCCCCAACACAAACTATTGCAGCATAAATACTGGAGGCTGAGACGGGAGGGGTCGGGAGACACTGTGGCCCCCGTCCGACGATACCCCGGACAGGGTCAAACAAACTTTGCCAAAGCACAGCATCCACACCACTATTCAAACACCAACTTACTATCCTGAGACAAGGCTGAGTATAACCCACGAAGATCTCCTCCACGTCACGAACTCAAGGGGGTGCGCCAAACCGGACAGGAAGATCATGTCAGTGACTCAACCCACTCAAGTGACGCACCCCTCCTAGGAACGGCATGGAAGAGCACCAGTAAGCCAGTGACTCAGCCCCTGTAATAGGGTTAGAGGCAGAGAATCCAAGTGGAAAGAGGGAAACTGACCAGGCAGAGACAGCAAAGGCAGTTCGTTGCTCCAGAGCCTTTCCATTCACCTTCATATTCCTGGGCCAGACTACACTTATTCATAGGATCTACTGAAGAGATGAGTCTTCAATAAAGACTTAAATTTTGAGACTGAGCCTGCGTCTCTCACATGGATAGGCAGAACATTCCATAAAAATGTATTTCTATAGGAGAAAGCCCTGCCTCCAGCTGTTTGCTTAGAAATTCTAGGGACAATAAGGAGGCCTGCGTCTTGTGACCGTAGCGTACGTGTAGGTATGTACGACATGACCAAATCAGAGAGATAGGTAGGAGCAAGCCCATGTAATGCTTTGTAGGTTAGCAGTAAAACCTTGAAATCAGCCCTTGCCTTAACAGGAAGCCAGTGTAGAGAGGCTAGCACTGGAGTAATATGATCACATTTTCTGGTTCTAGTCAAGATTCTAGTAGCCGTGTTTAGCACTAACTGAAGTGTATTTAGTGCTTTATCCTGGTAGCCGGAAAGTAGAGCATTGCAGTAGTCTAACCTAGAAGTAATAAAAGCATGGAATCATTATTCAGCTTCATTTTTGGACAGAAAGTTTCAGGTTTTTGCAGTGTTACGTAGATGGAAAAAAGCTGTCCTTGGAACAGTCTTGATATGTTTGTCAAAAGAGAGATCAGTGTCCAGAGTAACGCCGGGGTCTTTCAGTTTTATTTGAGATGACTGTACAACCATCAAGATTAATTGTCAGATCCAACAGAAGATCTCTTTGTTTCTTGGGACCTAGAACAAGCATCTCTGTTTTGACAGAGTTTAAAAGCAAAACATTTGCCGCCATCCACTTCCTTATGTCTGAAACACAGGCTTCTAGGAAGGGTAATTTTGGGGCTTCACCATGTTTCATTGAAATGTACAGCTGTTTGTCGGCCGCATAGCAGTGAACGTTAACATTATGTTTTCAAATGACATCTCCAAGAGGTAAAATATATTGTGAAAACAATAGTGGTCATAAAACGAAGCCTTGAGGAACACCGGAATTTACAGAAGACAAAACATCCACAGAGACAAACTGATATCTTTCCGACATAAGATCTAAACCATGCCAGAACTTGTCCGTGTAGACTATTTTGGGTTTCCAGTCTCTCCCCCAAAAAACGTGGTGATCGATGGCATCAAAAGCAGCACTAAGGTTTTAGAGCACGAGGACCGATGCAGAGCCTTGGTCTGATGCCATTAAAAGGTCGTATACCACCTTCACGAGTGCAGCCTCAGTTCTAAGATGGGGTCTACAACCAGACTGAAGTGTTTTGTTTACATGGTTTGTCTTCAGGAAGGCATTCAGTTTTTTTTTCCAAAAATGTTGAGAGGAATGGGAGATTCGATATAGACCGATAGTTTAAAAAATATTTTCTGGGTCAAGGTTTGGCTTTTTCAAGAGAGGCTTTATTACTGTCACTTTTAGTGAGTTTGGTACACATCTGGTAGATAGAGCCGTTTTATTATATTCAACATAGGAAGGCCAAGCACAGGAAGCAGTTCTTTCAGTAGTTTTGTTGGAATAGGGTCCAGTATGCAGCTTGACGGTTTAGAGACTCTGATTATTTTCATCAATGTGTCAAGAGATATAGTTTTCAAATACTTGAGTGTCTCCCTTGATCCTAGGTCCTGGCAGAGTTGTGCAGACTCAGGACAACTGAGCTTTGGAGAAATACGCTGATTTAAAGAATCTATAATCGGCTTCCTATTTTGCAATAAAGCATCCTTCACTCATGCTGCCTTAACATACCCTCGTAAAACTGACTATCCTACCAATCCTTGACTTCGGCGATGTCATTTACAAAATAGCCTCCAACACTCTACTCTGCAAACTGGATGCAGTCTATCACAGTGCCATTCGTTTTGTCACCAAAGCCCCATATACTACCCACCACTGCGACCTGTATGCTCTCGTTGGCTGGCCCTCGCTTCATATTCGTCACAAAACCCACTGGCTCCAGGTCATCTATGTATTTTCTAGGTAAAGCCCCGCCTTATCTCAGCTCACTGGTCACCATAGCAGCACCCACCCGTAGCACGCACTCCAGCAGGTGTATCTCACTGGTCATCCCCAAAGCCAACTCTTCTTTTGGCCGCCTTTCCTTCCAGTTTTCTGCTGCCAATGACTGGATCGAACTGCAAAATTCACTGAAGTTGGAGACTCCTATCTCCCTCTCTAACTTTAAGCACCAGCTGTCAGAGCAGCTCACAGATCACTGTACCTGTACATAGCCCATCTGTAAATAGCCCATCCAACTACCTCATCCCCATACTGTTATTTATTTGATTTATTTTGCACCTTTGCACCCCCAGTATGTCTACTTGCACATCTACCACTCCAGTGTTTAATTGCTAAATTGTAATTACTTCACCACTATGGCCTATTTATTGCCTTAACTCCCTTATCCTACCTCATTTGCACTCACTGTATATAGACTTTTTCTATTGTATTATTGACTATGTTTTTTATAACTGTGTGACTCTGTTTTTGTTGCACTGCATTGCTTGATCTTGTCCAGGTCGCAGTTGTAAATGAGAACCTGTTCTCAACTGGCCTACCTGGTTAAATAAAGGTGAAATAAAAGAATATGATAAGCAATAAGCATTATCACCTGAAGCCCAACTGATACAGTGTAGTGGCTATAAATAGGCTGAAGCATGGGGTTGCCCATTTATCTGCATTAACCCTATTGGGTTAATCATTAACTAGATCCCAAATGTGATATTTTAACTAGTTAGCATTATATTTATTTTATGTCCCCGAAAACACATGCATAAACACAGTGAATGTAATGTAGGCCTACCCTTTTCAGGGTAACTTGGGGTAACCCATCACCCGGTGGGGTAACACGTCCCCCTGCCTGTACTTATCACAGACAAAAATAAACACTTAACGTCACCATTTTCCCTCAACCCTTTCCCTGGCTGCCACTACTCTTGCTAAACTATATTATGCACTCATGCGAATTGTGGCAGTCATGTACTCAACCATACCGCTGCTAAAAACTCTGGGTTTTAAGAAGTTGAGAAATTGACAAAGTAGGAATGGAAATCTGGGCTCGTCTTTTTGAATTTTTTAACCAATGCCATTAAAACGGCTATTTTCCCTACGATCGTATTATGAGTTGTTGTGCGTTGTCTGAATGCATGTTTCCTTCCCTATGGCACTCGTAACTTAAACGCGCCCCGAGAGGGATATTTCTCTGGCATATAGAAGGCACAACAACAAGCCGACTAGGTTAATCAACTGTTCTACTATTGGCTTGTCAGTTTGTTTCCTATTCATTACTTGTTATGTGCGCCTCCACAGATGAGTTTTTTTCTTTCTCCGTATTTTTGGGGGTGTTCCCACCGTTAAATGACTGCAGCTGAAACTGGTGGACATTTTGTCCTTTTTTTGGGACAATATGATTTGGACATTGATTCTGCAATGTGGTTCACATTGTGGTCAGTTGAAGGTATCGGAATCAAATGGTGTTCATGTCATTTATCTCGTGTGTATTATTGTCTCTAGTCTCGTGTGTGATATGTTGAATATCTGTCTCCACAGTGTCACATGTTGAGGGTCTGTCTCCACAGTGTCACATGTTGAGGGTCTGTCTCCACAGTGTCACATGTTGAGGGTCTGTCTCCACAGTGTCACATGTTGAGGGTCTGTCTCCACAGTGTCACATGTTGAGGGTCTGTCTCCACAGTGTCACATGTTGAGGGTCTGTCTCCACAGTGTAAGGTGTATCTAGTAGAAGATGTGCTGATGAACTTCCTGCTGGGTATTCTGGAGGGGGGTGGCTCAGTGGACGAACACCCTCTCATCCAGCAGCTTCTGGACCTCTTCTGGCTTCTCATGGAGGTCAGTACCTACCCTCTACCCTTTACCTCTAACCCTAAGGTGAGGTGAGCCTCTGGCCTAGCATGTAGCCAACGCTAGCTGAACATATCTCCTGCACCTGCGTTTGGCCAATCCTAGTTTGAAAATCTTTATCGCTTAACTCAAATGTTTGTGTAAATCATGCGTTGATGGCAATGGTAGATTTGTGCAATTAACTCTCGAGGTAGGATTGGGGCCTAATGTGCAAAATGTAATCTTTTTCTGAATGCAATGACTCTCCCCGTACAGGACTACGAGGTGAACGAGTGTCTGAAGCAGCTGATGATGTCACTGCTGAGGGCCTATAGATTCTCCCCCATCATCCCAGACTTGGGCTTCCAGGTAGGATGCCACACCCACGGACCATACTCTAGCATACCTGTGGATTTACTTCCTGTCTTAGACTCCGGCCCCCACCCCCTCCATACCATACCTGGGCTGCATTCCAAACACATAAGACATACCCTCTCCCCTCAGCTCTCAAATTAAGTGGACACTTCTGATTTACATGTATTGAGTTGACCACTTGCAGGGAAAGGAGCAAAGGAAATGTCACTCCTTTGTCCCACCGGTTGTGGTTGTCAGTCGTCATGGTACCACCGGTTGTGGTTTTCAGTCGTCATGGTACCACCGGTTGTGGTTTTCAGTCGTCATGGTACCACCGGTTGTGGTTTTCAGTCGTCATGGTACCACCGGTTGTGGTTTTCAGTCGTCATGGAACCACCGGTTGGAACCACCGGTTGTGGTTTTCAGTCGTCATGGAACCACCGGTTGTGGTTTTCAGTCGTCATGGAACCACCGGTTGTGGTTTTCAGTCGTCATGGAACCACCGGTTGTGGTTTTCAGTCGTCATGGAACCACCGGTTGTGGTTTTCAGTCGTCATGGAACCACCGGTTGTGGTTTTCAGTCGTCATGGTACCACCGGTTGTGGTTTTCAGTCGTCATGGAACCACCGGTTGTGGTTTTCAGTCGTCATGGTACCACCGGTTGTGGTTTTCAGTCGTCATGGAACCACCGGTTGTGGTTTTCAGTCGTCATGGAACCACCGGTTGTGGTTTTCAGTCGTCATGGAACCACCGGTAGCGATTGTGTGTGTGGTTTATATGCTCTGCTGTCAATTATGATTGATTTCATATCTTGGCTAGAAGACGAAGCATCCGCGGACATCGAATACTAGCCATCCGACGATATCAGGTAAATCCAAAATGACAGGGAAAGTTTTTTATGCGCTAGCTAACCAAACAAAAACACCATTTACTTTTTACGAGACGTGTTTTTGCCATCATGCATTAGTAGCACCGTCTTTAACTGATTTACGTTTAGTTTTAACTTACACTTGTTGACTTTTCCATATTGACGTTGAGGTTTTAAGTTACGACTGACTCTTCTTAGCGGATGTACAATCATCGCAAATTGAATTATGGGGCGTTTCAGGCCTCGACGTGAACATAATTGTACACTCGCAAACTCGATCACAAATGAGGGCTGATGGGATAACGTTGCCAACTTCCCCTCGCTTAGCTAATTGTTTGGGCCAACGGCAAAGATGGCCGCAGGGATTCCCCCATAAGGCTAAGTGGAGAAGGGTGTGTCCTTTTTTTTTTTTTTTTTTACGTGTTTGAAGCGTAGCCCTGTAATCATTTCCTGTCTCAGAGACTGAGATCAGTCCTTTTGCTGCACTCTCACACACAGGTGAGTCCCATCCTGTCATGTTTGTGTTTTCACAATGGCACCATGTGTAACAGCTGCAGAGGGAGAATTCTCTGTTGTGGGTCCAATGTTTTTATTTTTATTTAGCCCTTATTTTACCAGGTAAGTTTACTGAGAAGACATTGTAAATTACAGCAATGACCTGGGGACATAGTTACAAAGGAGAGGAGGGTGGGTTGAATGAGCCAAATTGTAAGCTATGTATAACAGCAGCAGCGGGAGAGTTTTCAGGTGTGGGTCCACTGTCACACTAGTTCTTAGTTTTAGTAGTGCAATGTACAGGATACGCATGGTGTACCCTGAGTGTGCAAAACATTTAAGAACAGCTGCTCGGTCCATGACGTAGTCTGACCAGGTATATCCAGGTGAAAAGCTATGATCCCTTATTGATGTCACTTGTTAAATCCACTTCAATCAGTGTAGATGAAGGGGAGGAGACTGGTTAAATGACTTTTAAGCCTTGAGACAATTGAGACATCAAATTGATTTATAAAGCCCTTCATACATCAGCTGATATCTCAAAGGGCTGTACAGAAACCCAGCCTAAAACCCCAAACGGCAAGAAATGCAGGTGTAGAAGCACGGTGGCTAGGAAAAACTCCCTAGAAAGGCCAAAACCTAGGAAGAAACCTAGAGAGGAACCAGGCTATGAGGGGTGGCCAGTCCTCTTCTGGCTGTGCCGGGTGGAGATGATAACAGAACATGACAAAGATGTTCAAACGTTCATAGATGACCAACAGGAGATTATAACAGAACATGGCCAAGATGTTCAAACATTCATAGATGACCAACAGGAGATTATAACAGAACATGACCAAGATGTTCAAATGTTCATAGATGACCAACAGGAGATTATAACAGAACATGACCAAGATGTTCAAACGTTCATAGATGACCAACAGGAGATTATAACAGAACATGACCAAGATGTTCAAACGTTCATAGATGACCAACAGGAGATTATAACAGAACATGACCAAGATGTTCAAACGTTCATAGATGACCAACAGGAGATTATAACAGAACATGACCAAGATGTTCAAACGTTCATAGATGACCAGCAGGGTCAAATAATAATAATCAGTTGTCGAGGGTGCAGCAGGTCAGCACCTCAGGAGTAAATGTCATTTGGCTTTTCATAGCCAATCATTGAGAGTATCTCTACCGCTCCTGCTGTCTCTAGAGAGTTGATAACAGCAGGTCTGGGACAGGTAGCACATCCTGTGAACAGGTCAGGGTTCCATAGCCACAGTCAGAACAGTTGAAACTGGAGCAGCAGCACAGCCAGGTGGACTGTGGACAGCAAGAAGTCATCAGGCCAGGTAGTCCTGAGGCATGGTCCTAGGGCTCAGGTCCTCTGAGAGATAATTAGAGAGCATACTTAAATTCACACAGGACAGGAGAAATACTCCAGATAAAACAGACGGATCCTATCCCCCCGACACATAAACTACTGCAGCATAAATATTGGAGGCTGAGACGGGAAGGGTCAGGAGACACTGTGGCCCCATCCGATGATGCCCCCGGACAGGGCCAAACAGGAAGGATATAACCCCACCCACTTTGCCAAAGCACAGCCCCCACACCACTAGAGGGATATCTTCAACCACCAACTTACCATCCTGAGACAAGGCTGAGTGTAGCCCACAAAGACCTCCGCCACGGCACAACCCAAGGGGGGGGGGCGCCAACCCAGGCAGGAAGACCACAGCAGTGACTCAACCCACTCAAGTGACGCACCCCTCCTAGGGATGGCATGGAAGAGCACCAGTAAGCCAGTGACTCAGCCCCTGTAAATAGGGTTAGAGGCAGAGAATCCCAGTGGAGAGAGGGGAACTAGCCAGGCAGAGACGGCAAGGGCAGTTCATTGCTCCCAGTGCCTTTCCGTTCACCTTCACACTCCTGGGCCAGACTACACTCAATCATAGGACCTACTGAAGAGATGAGTCTTCAATAAAGACGAGATGAGTTCTGGATAGTCTGTAGTCCTTGCATCATGCAATGCGGAGTCTGAGTTGTCGAACATCAATTCAAGTTTGAGTCTGTAGTGGCTCTATGCGTCCCTAATGGATTTGTGGGGGGTGGGTGGGTCCTGGGGGGTGGGAGTGGGTGGATCCTGGGGGGGGTCCTGTGGAGTGGGTGGGACCTGGGGAGTGGGTGGGACCTGGGGGGGGTGGGACCTGGGGAGTGGGTGGGACCTGGGGAGTGGGTGGGTCGTACCTGCTTGCCTTGAACGCGTCGCTCCACCGAGTCAGCAGAACAAACCCTGATGACATTGAATGCTGCAGTCCTGCCTCTCAGCACGGATATCTCCGTTCATCCAGGGTTTTTGGTTGGGGTATGTCCGGTTCATGATGATTATTATTGTTATTGTGGGCACATCATCAACACATTTCCTATTGAAGCCTGTGACTGGTAACATATATTCCTCAATGTGGATGGATGAGTCCTGGGTGGATGAATCTTTTTGAACATATTCCAGTCAGCATGAAGGACACAGAGGAGGAGATGATAAACAGTCAATCAGATATCACCTTGGTGTGATATCCATAGTTGCTTAATTCAAAAAGTATCTCGTAAATTAAAAAATTAATAATTTACGACGTTGATGTTTAACCTTTAGATGCGTCAAAGGAGCAGCTGTGTTTGTGAAGGAGTTGGGTGTCTTTCAGTTTGTCCTTGTCATGGTTCAGAGCAGAGAGAGAGAGAGAGTGTGTGTGTGTGTGTGTTTAGGAGTAGGATCTGTTTCATTTCGTCCTTGTCACATTTAGCAGAGGAGAGCTTGTTGAGGTTACAATCTGGGTGAGGTGGTTAAAAATGTCCAGCAGCTCTGCTGTTATTTACTGGGGTGGGGGTGGGGGTTGGTGGGTCCTGGGGGTGGGAGTGGGTTCTAAATACATTTACCGGTACTCCTAGCATCACAATCCGCATCCATCGAAATATTTCAAACAGTCCATAAAGCACTCGGGATGGCCCCCACTGGGGGGTCCTGGGTGGGTTTGGGGTGTGTATATTCAATGTATTGTAATGGTAATTGTGACTGCATATGACTTGTAATTTGTCTTCTATGACTTTCTCCAGATTCACTACCTTCGTTTGACGACAGCTATTCTGCGCCATGAGAAGTCCAGGAAGTATCTGCTCAGCAATGTTCTATATCCTTTCATTGGTTAATGAAGTGCTTATTATGCTTCATAATTATCACACTAAGTCAGGGGTCCCCAAACTTTTTCCTGTGAGGGCCACATAACTTTTCCCTTCTCTGATGGGGGGCCGGTGTCACTTTGTAACAGAAAAAGTGTGACGATCGTAGGGGAGCTTAAAAAATGTATTGTTTTCCAGAAAGCCACACATAACCAAATAACCCTTTCCAGGTTCTTTACAGAAAAAAAGTCAGGAAACAAATAATAACACTATTAATGAAATAAATAATAACTAAATAACCCTCTCTGAGTTCTTCACAGAAAAACAGGAAATAAATAATAACTCTCTCTGGGTTCTTCATAAGAAAAAAAAGCCATGGAACATTAACTTTCTGTCGTGCCATGCACAATCTTAACAGATAAAAGTTCAGCTCAGTTGTCAGAGCAGAATCTCTCTGACACATATGAGCAGTCTCTTAAAGTTCTTGTGTTCCTTCCTTATAATCCTTTTGTAGGTTCCAGTAGGCTTGTAGACACTGCTGTTTGCAGCTCTCTCATCAACTTCCCTGTGAAAACCACAAAAGAAGCAGGTTGAGAAACTGAACTAAGTGATACAGCACCTACACAGCACAATACATTTCACTACCAGTATGGTTGTAAAGATGGATTTTATCCCAGTAGATTTTATTATGATTATACTTGTTTATGCTCAGAATGACTCATTCAAGTCAGAAAAGTGAGCTTACCTATGTATGTTCATCAGTGTGAACTGTGGGCCTGCATCTGGCTGGTGAGAAGTTGAATATCAGGTTCCATTCTAGTTACAGCCAGTCTCAAGCACTGATGCAAATGTTCATCTGTCAATCTTGATCTCATCGGGGTTTTCAGCAGTTTCATGCGAGAAAAGGTTTTCTCGCAGATATACGTGCTGCCAAAAACTGTGGACATTTTCATTGCGTGTTTTTTGATGTTTGGATATGTGTCGTTTGGGAGGGCGGCATAGAAGTCAATGAGACTGTTGGGCTTGAATGCGTCTTTCAGAACATCACAGTTCTGTAACTCAGCCAACTCAAACTGATATGAAGGCTGGGAATAAAAATGAGCAGTTGCGCTTTGTCTTGCACGTCCGTGCTCTCATCCAGTGCTAATGAAAAAAAGTCAAATTCTTTCGTCTTCTGCTGCAGCTGGGCATATACATTACTCCCGATTTCTTCAACGCGTCTGGTGATTGTACTCGCCGACAGACTTACGGCATTAAATGCATCTTTCTTCTCGGGACACACCTCCTCCGCGACAGCATCCATACATTTCTTAACAAACTCTCCGTCAGTGAAAGGCTTACCGCTTCTTGCTATCAGTTTAGCAACCCGAAAGCTGGCCCGAACGGATGCCTGGTTCAGCTGAGCTTGGCGTACAAATGTATTCTGCTGAGATAGTAGTCCACTTTTTAGCTTTGAGAGTTTGTCTGCTCGTATTTGGCCTTGCAAGCTATCGTACTTGTCATAGTGTCGGCGAAGATTGTATTCTTTGAATACCGCCACCGTCTCTTGACAGATGAGACAAACAGCCTTTTCTTTGCATTGAACAAAAAAAAAATAGTTTGTCCACTGCAGGTTAAATACCCTGCATTCTGAATCAATTTTTCTCTTACCTAACCTTTTCGCCATTATTCCGTTCTCTCTTTGACAGGGCCGGGCCTAGGATTTTTTTCTGGAGGCCAAATAGGAAAAAAATTCGATAGCGTCTCTGGTATTGTTCAGAGGCCGGGCCAAATGTGCTGACGGGCCGTATCCGGCCCGCGGGCCGTAGTTTGGTGACCACTGCACTAAGTGGTCATGTACTTGCGATGCATGAGTTTGAGACAGTGTAGTTAGTTATCTCATAAATTTTAAATGCTCTTTAGTTTGTCAGGATAAGATTCTGCCTTGTCACATTCCTTGGACCCCTAAAACGTTCCCGTGTGAAATGTGTTTACAGTATATTTGATTGTCTGTGTAGTCTTCAACTGTGTAATCTTGCACGCTGTGTTGCTTGGTATGTGTAGGATGTTGTCGGGCGTGTGTTGTCTGGCGCGTGGTAGCGTGTTGTCTGGCGCGTGTTAGCGTGTTTTGTCTGGCGCGTGTTAGCGTGTTTTGTCTGGCGCGTGTTAGCGTGTTTTGTCTGGCGCGTGTTAGCGTGTTTTGTCTGGCGCGTGTTAGCGCGTTTTGTCTGGCGCGTGTTAGCGCGTTTTGTCTGGCGCGTGTTTTGTCTGGCGCGTGTTAGCGTGTTGTCTGGCGCGTGTTTTGTCTGGCGCGTGTTAGCGTGTTGTCTGGCGCGTGTTTTGTCTGGCGCGTGTTAGCGTGTTGCGCGCGTGTTTGTTGTCTGGCGCGTGTTAGCGTGTTGTCTAGCGCGTGTTAGCGTTTGTCTGGCGCGTGTTAGCGTGTTGTCTGGCGCGTGTTAGCGTTTTTGTCTGGCGCGTGTTAGCGTGTTTGTCTGGCGCGTGTTAGCGTGTTTGTCTGGCGCGTGTTAGCGTGTTTTGTCTGGGCGTGTTAGCGTGTTGTCTGGCGCGTTTGTCTCTGGCGCGCGTTAGCGCGTTTTGTCTGGCGCGTGTTAGCGTTTGTCTGGCGCGTGTTAGCGTGTTGTCTGGCGCGTGTTTTGTCTGGCGCGTGTTAGCGTGTTGTCTGGCGCGTGTTTTGTCTGGCGCGTGTTAGCGTGTTGTCTGGCGCGTGTTAGCGTGTTGTCTGGCGCGTGTTAGCGTGTTGTCTGGCGCGTGTTAGCGTGTTTTGTCTGGCGCGTGTTAGCGTGTTGTCTGGCACGTGTTAGCGTGTTGTCTGGCACGTGTTAGCGTGTTGTCTGGCGCGTGTTAGCGTGTTTTGTCTGGCGCGTGTTAGCGTGTTGTCTGGCGCGTGTTAGCGTGTTGTGTTAGCGTGTTAGCGTGTTGTCTGGCGGCGTGTTAGCGTGTTGTCGTGTTAGCGTGTTTTGTCACGTGTTAGCGTGTTGTCTGGCACGTGTTAGCGTGTTGTCTGGCACGTGTTAGCGTGTTGTCTGGCACGTGTTAGCGTGTTGTCTGGCACGTGTTAGCGTGTTGTCTGGCGCGTGTTAGCGTGTTGTCTGGCACGTGTTTGCATGTATATAATCTGTATTATCTTTAACTCTCAACACGTTTGATGTTTTGCGCTCAGTGGTGTTCTTCTACATTAAGACTCCTCTCAGGGTGAAGGAGGCGGGACTAGAGGAACTCATCCCCACCACCTGGTGGCCCACACGCTTCGACAAAGAGGTACAGCCTATCACAGCTCTGAAAAGGATGTCCTGATTTGGCTACCATTTTTTTGTTTTGTTTCAGAAGCGCATAACATTTCTAGCTACAAAAAAAGTGTTTGTTTATCCCCATAGATTGGGTTGTTTGCTTGTCCCCATAGGAGATAAACATTTTGCTTCTAGGTAGAGCCCTTTGGAACCTTGTCTCAATGCAGCGTTTCCCAAACTCGGTCCTCGGTACCCAAGGTGTGCACGTTTTGGGTTTGTGCCCCTAGCACTACACAGCTGATTCAAATGATCAAAGCTTGATGATTAGTTGGTCAATTGAATCAGCTGTGTAGTGCTAGGGGCACAAACCAAAAACGTGAACCCCCTTGTGGTCCTGAGGACCGAGTTTAGGGAAACCCTCTGTTAGTGAAAGGGTTCCACTTGGAACTAAAAAAAAAATTATTTTCCAGAGGGGTTTTTCCCCACGGGGACAACTGAAGAATCCTTTATGGTTCTAGGTAGCACTGCTTATTTCTAAGAATGTAACAAAGTGATAACAACAAGATAATACAGTACAATCTGTCCCCTCTCGTGTGACTAGGGAAAGGAGTCTAAAGATGAGAGTGCAGAGGAGAGGCTGAGGCGCCGGGCCTACGAGAGAGGCTGTCAGAGGCTTAAGAAGAGGATCGAGGGTTAGTCATGTCCACTACAAATTCCCCATCACATTTGTCTGCCTGTCTACAGCCAGAAGGGGTTGGGTTTCTCTCTGTGTTCTTCCTTGGGAGCTTTTTTTTCTTTTTTTCCCTCCTTTCGTATGCTTCTGTTTCTGCTTCTGTTTGCTCTCTGTGGTCTAGGCCTGGTTCTGTGAAAGCTCTCTGTGGTCTAGGCCTGGTTCTGTGAAAGCTCTTTGTGGTCTAGGCCTGGTTCTGTGAAAGCTCTCTGTGGTCTAGGCCTGGTTCTGTGAAAGCTCTTTGTGGTCTAGGCCTGGTTCTGTGAAAGCTCTTTGTGGTCTAGGCCTGGTTCTGTGAAAGCTCTTTGTGGTCTAGGCCTGGTTCTGTGAAAGCTCTCTGTGGTCTAGGCCTGGTTCCGTGAAAGCTCTTTGTGGTCTAGGCCTGGTTCCGTGAAAGCTCTTTGTGGTCTAGGCCTGGTTCCTTGAAAGCTCTCTGTGGTCTAGGCCTGGTTCTGTGAAAGCTCTTTGTGGTCTAGGCCTGGTTCTGTGAAAGCTCTCTGTGGTCTAGGCCTGGTTCCGTGAAAGCTCTTTGTGGTCTAGGCCTGGTTCCGTGAAAGCTCTCTGTGGTCTAGGCCTGGTTCTGTGAAAGCTCTTTGTGGTCTAGGCCTGGTTCTGTGAAAGCTCTCTGTGGTCTAGGCCTGGTTCTGTGAAAGCTCTTTGTGGTCTAGGCCTGGTTCTGTGAAAGCTCTTTGTGGTCTAGGCCTGGTTCTGTGAAAGCTCTTTGTGGTCTAGGCCTGGTTCTGTGAAAGCTCTTCTGTGGTGGTGGAGGCCTGGTTCAGATCGTGAAAGCTCTTTGTGGTCTAGGCCTGGTTCCTTGAAAGCTCTCTGTGGTTTAGGCCTGGTTTTAAAGCCCTATGTGGTCTAGGCCTGGTTCTGTGAAAGCTCTCTGTGGTCTAGGCCTGGTTCCGTGAAAGGCTCTTTGTGGTCTAGGCCTGGTTCCTAGTGGTTAGAGTGGAGGGCTCTCTGTGGTCTAGGCCTGGTTCTGGGTGAAAGCTCTTTGTGGTCTAGGCCTGGTTCGGTGAAAGCTCTTTGTGGTCTAGGCCTGGTTCTGTGAAAGCTCTTTGTGGTCTAGGCCTGGTTCTGTGAAAAAAACTTATTATTATGATGCTCTGGCTCAGCTGTGCGGTCTCTTCTGTCCTGACAGTGGTGGAGGAGTTGCAGGTTCAGATCCTGAAGTTGATGCTTAACAACAAGGACAAAGGAACGGTACGTCCCTTTTTGGTTTCCACGTTAATTTTTTAACCAAATAGTTTTTAAACCCCTGAAATGTACATACAGAAAATGTCAACGTTGACACACTTACTCGTTGGAGACGCACTGTTGAGGCCGTTTGCTTCACGAGGAAAGGAACACATGTTAACGGCAGGGGGCGGCAGGGTAGCCTAGTGGTTAGAGTGGAGGGGCGGCAGGGTAGCCTAGTGGTTAGAGCGGAGGGGCGGCAGGGTAGCCTAGTGGTTGGAGCGGAGGGGCGGCAGGGTAGCCTAGTGGTTGGAGTGGAGGGGCGGCAGGGTAGCCTAGTGGTTGGAGCGGAGGGGCGGCAGGGTAGCCTAGTGGTTGGAGCGGAGGGGCGGCAGGGTAGCCTAGTGGTTGGAGCGGAGGGGCGGCAGGGTAGCCTAGTGGTTGGAGCGGAGGGGCGGCAGGGTAGCCTAGTGGTTGGAGCGGAGGGGCGGCAGGGTAGCCTAGTGGTTGGAGCGGAGGGGCGGCAGGGTAGCCTAGTGGTTGGAGCGGCAGGGTAGCCTAGTGGTTGGAGCGGCAGGGTAGCCTAGTGGTTGGAGCGGCAGGGTAGCCTAGTGGTTGGAGCGGCAGGGTAGCCTAGTGGTTGGAGCGGCAGGGTAGCCTAGTGGTTGGAGCGGCAGGGTAGCCTAGTGGTTGGAGCGGCAGGGTAGCCTAGTGGTTGGAGCGGCAGGGTAGCCTAGTGGTTGGAGCGGCAGGGTAGCCTAGTGGTTGGAGCGGAGGGGCTCTTAACTGACTTGCCTCGTTAAATAAAGGTAAAATAAATAAAATAAATGTTCAGGATATCTGGGGGAATCGAAAGTCCACGTGACTGCTGTTGTGTTCTGGTGTCCTCCGATTTTATAATGCAGTTCTTCTACTTCTTCTGTTATAAAACGTCTCCAACTCTCACTGACCATCGCTGCTTCTGTCTCTCACAGGGTGAAGCATCGCGGTACATATTCCTGAATAAGTTCAGGAAGTTTCTACAGGAGAACGCCAGCAACAGAGGGGTAAGAGATGTGTTTCCTGTTTGTGTGTTTCAGCACCCCACAGCGCTGTGTCCTCCAGAATACATGTGTTTCCTGTGTGTTTCAGCACCCCACAGCGCTGTGTCCTCCAGAATACATGGTGTGTTTCCTGCATCGGCTCATCACGGCCGTAAGGAGCTACTGGGACGAAGGGAAGATGAGGAACCCTGGCTGCGTCAGCAGCGACGGTGAGGGAGAGAGGTGTGAGGGAGAGAGGGCGAGGGTGGAGAGAGGGCGAGAGAGGGGGGAGACCGATCAGGATTTTCGTTAGGAAAATGTGGCTCTGGCCATTTCACCAGCAGCATTTAAATTTACCGTACGTTTGATAAATTTACCAGACCCAAATGCATTGGGTGCGTAACCTGATTAGGGTGTCCATCCACAGTGCTCAGAATGACAGATCTCATTTGACATTTTGGTAATTCATATGAACCGAACATGAAACAGCGTGCGTCTTCTCAAATTCCAGATGTGCATTTGAAGATGTTACAATACCTGTCCACATTTTACTTTTCCCTTTGGCCAACAAGACGAGTAACGAACAGCAAAGTCACTAGCTTATGTCTATCTACTAACCCCCCCCCCATAGTAGAAAAGTTTACCTATACTACTGGTCAGCTTGCTGTTCTCTGGGAGAAAGAAATGACCTATTCCAAACTAAATCTGCTACAGTTGCGGGATGATATATTCCAAATTCAAACAATTTGTCTGATGCAACAGATCAGAACGTTTGGTTTACAATGTTGATCAACTCTTATTTCATCACCTCATAAGTGCAGCAATACGCACAAGGAATGTTTTATTTGAATTTTTTTCCCTGTAATGCATCTTGCAAGAAAACACTGTCAAAAGCGCACAGCACATGAGAGCTGTTTCATGAGACGGAGATGAAAAAATCAGTTTGAATTTTCGAAAGAGGGAAGATATAAAGATGCAACAACTAGCACGGGATGCTAATATGACTAGGATTATCATCAACTAGCACGGGATGCTAATATGACTAGGATTATCATCAACTAGCACGGGATGCTAATATGACTAGGATTATCATCAACTAGCACGGGATGCTAATATGACTAGGATTATCATCAACTAGCACGGGATGCTAATATGACTAGGATTATCATCAACTAGCACGGGATGCTAATATGACTAGGATTATCATCTAGCACGGGATGCTAATATGACTAGGATTATCAACAACTAGCACGGGTTGCTAATATGACTAGGATTATCATCAACAACCCGATGCTAATATGACTAGGATTATCATCAACTAGCACGGGATGCTAATATGACTAGGATAATGCCTTTGCCTTCAAGACAATAAAGGAAACCATATAACGTGTGAGAAATAGGCTACTGGTTTCAATGGCATATGGAAGTCTTTAAAATAATTGGCCTATATTTTGGCTACTTTGAAGCCAGGTAAACTTGCTTCCATAATATGTAGTAAAACGTTCCGGATTGAAGTACGTGTTTTCACAATGTCTACTGCCTCCAGCTCATGGGAAGTGGTGTGCGACGCGCGGAAGCCTGCCTACCGTTATGTGTGGAATGGGAAGTGGTCTGCGGAAGCCTGCCTACCGTTATGTGTGGAATGGGAAGTGGTGTGCGACGCGCGGAAGCCTGCCTACCGTTATGTGTGGAATGGGAAGTGGTGTGCGACGCGCGGAAGCCTGCCTACCGTTATGTGTGGAATGGGAAGTGGTGTGCGACGCGCGGAAGCCTGCCTACCGTTATGTGTGGAATGGGAAGTGGTGTGCGACGCGCGGAAGCCTGCCTACCGTTATGTGTGGAATGGGAAGTGGTGTGCGACGCGCGGAAGCCTGCCTACCGTTATGTGTGGAATGGGAAGTGGTGTGCGACGCGCGGAAGCCCGCCTACCGTTATGTGTGGAATGGGAAGTGGTGTGCGGAAGCCCGCCTACCGTTATGTGTGGAATGGGAAGTGTTGTGCGACGCGCGGAAGCCTGCCTGCCGTTATGTGTGGAATGGGAAGTGGTGTGCGACGCGCGGAAGCCTGCCTACCGTTATGTGTGGAATGGGAAGTGGTGTGCGACGCGCGGAAGCCTGCCTGCCGTTATGTGTGGAATGGGAAGTGGTGTGCGACGCGCGGAAGCCTGCCTGCCGTTATGTGTGGAATGGGAAGTGGTGTGAGCCGCCTACCGTTATGTGTGGAATGGGAAGTGGGAAGCCTGCCTACCGTTATGTGTGGAATGGGAAGTGGTGTGCGACGCGCGGAAGCCTGCCTACCGTTATGTGTGGAATGGGAAGTGGTGTGCGACGCGAGGAAGCCTGCCTACCGTTATGTGTGGAATGGGAAGTGTGGAATGGGAAGTGTGCTCCAAATTGTATCTCCTTTTTAGTCTTGGCTATCTAAACTGTTTTTGAAAGGTGACAATATGGTGAGCAAAAATGATTCATCTTTAACCACTTCAGTAAATCATTTTTAAAGGACCATTTTAGATTTGAAGATTTGTGACCTACATTTCAGAAAATATTCCTCAAATGTGACATTGGCGTTACCATCGTTGGCGTTACCATCGTTGGCGTTATCATGGTAGGCGTTACCATCGTTGGCGTTACCATCGTTGGCGTTACCATCGTTGGCGTTACCATCGTTGGCGTTACCATCGTAGGCGTTACCATCGTTGGCGTTATCATGGTAGGCGTTACCATCGTTGGCGTTACCATCGTTGGCGTTACCATCGTTGGCGTTACCATCGTTGGCGTTACCATCGTTGGCGTTACCATCGTTGGCGTTATCATGGTAGGCGTTACCATCGTTGGCGTTACCATCGTTGGCGTTACCATCGTTGGCGTTATCATGGTAGGCGTTACCATCGTTGGCGTTATCATCGTTGGCGTTATCATGGTAGGCGTTACCATCGTTGGCGTTACACAATGTTATCATAATGGTAGAAATGATTTAAAGTCATTAAGCCATATTAGTTATATTAACTAATTACCATATTAGTTGATTTAGAATGGGGAAAATGTACCCACAGTAATATTTTATTTTGATATAAAATCAAAACGAAATGCCCAAATGCCACTGTAATTCAAGAACGACCCAACTTCAAACTTCGAGCGGAGGAATTCAACAGCCCAATGTCAAGTTGCTTCTATTATACCAACAGTGGGATAATGCACGATTTGGAGGAGCGTTCAAAGCCCTCAAAGCTGATCTTGGACCAGTGTGTCTAGGGCAAACCCTTACGGCTGAGCTAGAATACAATGTCAATTTACTTCTATTAAAGGGATACTTCAGGCTTTTGGCAAATCAAATCAAATTGTATTTGTCACAGACACATGGTTAACAGATGTTAATGCGAGTGTAGCGAAATGCTTGTGCTTCTAGTTTCTGACCATGCAGTAATAACCAACGAGTAACCTAACAATTCCACAACAGCTACCTTATAGACACAAGTGTAAAGGGATAAAGAACATAAACATATATGAGTGAGTGATGGTACAGAACGGCATAGGCAAGATGCAGTAGATGGTATAGAGTACAGTATATACATATGAGATGAGTAATGTAGGGTATGTAAACATTATATAAAGTGGCATTGTTTAAAGTGGCTAGTGATACATTTTTTTACATAAATTTTCCCATTATTAAAGTGGCTGGAGTTGAGTCAGTATGTTGGCAGCAAGACACTCAATGTTAGTGGTGGCTGTTTAACAATTGAAACCCTTCATGAGACTGGGGAAGTTTGAAGGAAGTTGTTAACTAGTGTTAGCATGCTAGCTGTTACCATATACTTCTAATCATTGCCCTAACGCTAGTTAGCTTTGTCTTGAATTTGACTTGCCACTGTCTGTACGAACCCTGTCCTGTACTAAACACTCTGCTCACTTTTCCCCTGTACACATTATACTCTTAGCCAACTACATGAAGGGCATCTCGTCCCCTGGTATTAATAGGACATGGGAGATATTTCACAGAAAAGCTTTTCCTAAGCCATGTGTCCTTTATAAAAATAAAAAATCCCCCCCTCATCCTATTGCTCAGGGGACTGAATTTATGATTATCTTAATTACTTTACGGGTAATTACCCACGATAGCCCTGTCTTCATCTACCATCTCAATGGTAATGCTAATTATTTTCTCCTTCTCTCCTCTCTTCCCCTCCTCTCCCTCTCCAGAGGCCTATGTTCCGCCTCAGCTCTTCTACAATGGGAAGGTGGACTACTTTGACCTGCAGCGACTTGGAGGCCTTCTCTCTCATCTGAAGAAAACCCTCAAAGGTTTGAAATAACAGTCTTCTACTTTTCTTTTGATCCAGAGAAATACGTCCAAAAGAATGCTATTGACTGAAAAGAGTTTTAAAGCTAGAATTCTGAAAAGAGTTTTAAAGCTAGAATTCTGAAAAGAGTTCTAAAGCTAGAATTCTGAAAAGAGTTCTAAAGCTAGAATTCTGAAAAGAGTTCTAAAGCTAGAATTCTGAAAAGAGTTCTAAAGCTAGCGTGCTGACAAGAGTTCTAAAGCTAGCGTGCTGAAAATAATGTGGTTTTGATATGGATGTACTTGGTTTGATAAGGAAATGTGTTAATAAGTTCACCCACTTTCAGGAATTATATCAGCTCAAGACAAGTTCTCAAATCCCTCTGACACAGCGTTATACAGAAATGGCTTTGAGAATAGAGGCAAGTCTGAAATGTTCCCGATTCCCTATGAAATGAACTTGTTTTGTCCCAAGCCACATACAGTAGTGCACTATTAGTGTTTTTTGAGGTCGTTTCAGTTTTCTCTCCCTATCCCAGTCAGCTTTCCCCACTTGCTTCAAGATGTCCACCATTGTTCCTGTATCCCAGAAAGCGAAGGTAACTGAACTAAATGACTATCGCCCCGTAGCACTCACTTCTGTCATCCTGAAGTGCTTTGGGAGGCTAGTTAAGGATCACCTCCCGCATCTTACCCGACACCCTGGACACACTACAATTTGCATACCGCCCCAACAGATCCACAGACGACTCCATCGCGCCGTACAGGAGGAATGCTGTTCATTGACTCCAGCTCAGCCTTCAACACCCTGAGTCTGAATCCCTACCTGTGATACTGCACTGTCCGCAACCGCAGGCTCTCTAGAGGTGCGGTCAGCCCAACGTATCACCCGGGGGCACACTGCCTGTCCTCCAGGACATCTACAGTACCCGGTGTCTTTATGTCCAAGAAGATGATCAAGGACCTCCGCCACCCGAGTCATAGCCTGATCACGGAGATGGTACAGGTGCATCAAGCCTCCAGACCCGTCAGGCTGTTACGTAGTGACCATTAGCCGTCCTCCGCCCAGGGCCCTGCCCTGAACCTTAGTCACTGTTACTAGCTGGTACTCTACCCTGCACCTAAGAGACTACTGTCCTATGTATATAGTCACCATTAGCCGGCCTCCGCCCAGGGCCCTGCCCTGAACCTTAGTCACTGTTACTAGCCAGCTCAGCTAACACCCGGTACTCTACCCTGCACCTAAGAGACTACTGTCCTATGTATATAGTCACCATTAGCCGTCCTCCGCCCAGGGCCCTGCCCTGAAACTTAGTCACTGTTACTAGCCAGCTCGGCTAACACCCGGTACTCTACCCTGCACCTAAGAGACTACTGTCCCATGTATATAGTCACCATTAGCCGTCCTCCGCCCAGGGCCCTGCCCTGAACCTTAGTCACTGTTACTAGCCAGCTCGGCTAACACCCGGTACTCTACCCTGCACCTAAGAGACTACTGTCCCATGTATATAGTCACCATTAGCCGTCCTCCGCCCAGGGCCCTGCCCTGAACCTTAGTCACTGTTACTAGCCAGCTCAGCTAACACCCGGTACTCTACCCTGCACCTAAGAGACTACTGTCCCATGTATATAGTCATTGAACACTGGTCACTGGAATAATGTTTACATACTGTTTTACCTAACTTATGTGTGTGTGTGTATACTGTATTCTTGTCAAGGCTCATCCTAGATAACTACTGCTGTACACACCTTTTCTATTCATGTACTGTTTAGGGTTGAATAGTGGGAACCGGGTTACTGAGATTTTAAAGCCCAAACCCTTTTCCCGGGTATAAATAATTGCGAGAAACCGATTAAAAAAATAAATAAAAAAATAGTTCATTTATTTAAATGAACAGCATGACGTGACAGGAACTGTTCAATAATATGCAATGTCTAAATCGGACTTCTCTACTGGCTACGGCTTTCAGTCTGCTATTTGCATGATCAATAGTCAACGCTCAGGTTGGGGACATTGAGTGCAGTTCACAATGCATGTATCATCTCATCATGGTAATTGTTTTTCTCTTGTGACAGAGAGGCCTACATTTGCTGCAGCATAGCCTATGCTATCACTCTCGATCGCATGTTCTCTCTTCTCTTCCTCGCTGTGTCTACCCTCCCCCCACCAGATATCTCTATATAATGACGAGATGCTCATGTCTCTGCCCTAAAAATGGGAGGAGTTGTCCCGAAGGAAGACAGGCGGCAAGTTAAGGTCCAAAATAAACCCATAGAAACGCATTGGGCTTGTTTTGTATAGATTTTTGGCGAGATTGAAATCTCTCACTACTTGTATTTATTAGGGATCCCCATTAGTTCCTGTCAAGGCAGCAGCTACTCTTCCTAGGGTTTATTATGGATCCCCATTAGTTCCTGCCAAGGCAGCAGCTACTCTTCCTGGGGTTTATTATGGATCCCGATTAGTTCCTGCTAAGGCAGCAGCTACTCTTCCTGGGGTTTATTATGGATCCCCATTAGTTCCTGTCAAGGCAGCAGCTACTCTTCCTGGGGTTTATTATGGATCCCCATTAGTTCCTGCCAAGGCAGCAGCTACTCTTCCTGGGGTTTATTATGGATCCCCATTAGTTCCTGCCAAGGCATCAGCTACTCTTCCTGGGGTTTATAATGGATCCCCATTAGTTCCTGTCAAGGCAGCAGCTACTCTTCCTGGGGTTTATTATGGATCCCCATTAGTATCTGCCAACGCAGCAGCTACTCTTCCAGGGGTTTATTATGGATCCCTATTTGTTCCTGCCGTTTGAAACGCTATTAGCACGCGCTAACTAGCTAGCCATTTCACTTCGGTTACACCAGCCTCATCTCAGGAGTTGATAGGCTTGAAGTCATAAACAGCGCAATGTTTTTGAGGCACAACGAAGAGCTGCTGGCAAAACGCACGAAAGTGCTGTTTGAATGAATGTTTACGCGCCTGCTTCTGCCTACCACCGCTCAGTCAGATACTTAGATACTTGTATGCTCAGTCAGATTATATGCAACGCAGGACACACTAGATAAAATCTAGTAATAGCATCAATAATGATTATGATTGATTGTTTTTTATAAGAAGTTTAATGCTAGCTAGCAATTTACCTTGGCTTACTGCATCCGCGTAACAGGCAGTCTCCTTGTGGAGTGCAACGAGAGCGAGCCAGGTCATTATTGCGCTGGACTAGTTAACTGTAAGGTTGCAAGATTGAATCACCCGGGCTGACAACGTGAAAATCTATCATTCTGCCCCTGAAACAGTTAACCCACCGTTCGTTCCTAGACCGAAAATAAGAATGTGTTTTTAACTGACATGCCTAGTTAAATAAAGGTGTAAAAAAATATATAAAAAAAAAATAATAATTGGCAAAATCGGTGTCCAAAAATACAGATTTCCGATTGTTATGAAAACTTGAAATCGGCCCTAATTAATCAGCCGTTCCGATTAATCGGTCGACCTCTAGTTCAGAGTAGTGATGCTAGTCGGGCGAGTGCGGGCAGCAATCGGTTGAAGAGCATGCATTTAGTGTTACTTGCATTTAAAAAGCAGTTGGAGGCCACGGAAGGAGTGTTTGGCATTGAAGCCCATTTGTAGTTTTATTAACAGTGTCCAAAGAAGGGCCAGAGGAAAACAGAATGGTGTTGTCTGCATGGAGGTGGATCAGAGAATCGCCAGCAGCAAGAGCGACATCATTGATGTATACAGAGAAAAGAGTTGGCCTGAGAATTGAACCCTGTGTCACCCCCATAGAGACTGCCAAAGGTACGGACAACAGGCCCTCCGATGTGACACAATGAACTCTGTCTGAGAAGTAGTTGGTGAACCAGGCGAGTCAGTCACTTGAGGAACCAAGACTGTTGAGTCTGCCGATAAGAATGTGGTGATTGACAGAGTCAAAAGCCTTGGCCAGGACGTTGAATACAGCTGCACAGTATTGTCTCTTATTGATGGCGGTTATGATATCGTTTAGGACCTTGAGCGACATCATTGATATAAACAGAGAAAAGAGTCGGCCCGAGAATTGAACCCTGTGTCACCCCCATAGTTACTGTCCGGACAACAGGCCCTCAGAGTTCAGTTTGTCAAAACGATCTGAGAAGTAGTTGGTGAACCAGGCGAGGCAGTCATTTGAGAAACCAAGGCTATTGAGACTGACGATTTAGAATGTGGTGATTGACAGAGTCGAAAGCCTTGGCTTGGTCGATGAATACAGCTGCGCAGTATTGTCTCTTATTGATGGCGGTTATGATATCGTTTAGGACCTTGAGCGTGGCTGAGGTGCACCTATGACCAGCTCGGAAACCAGATTGCGTAGTGAAGGTTCGGTGGGATTCAAAATGGTCGGTGATCTGTTTGTTAACTTGGCTTTCGAAGATTTTTAGAAAGGCAGGCCAGGATGGATATAGGTTTAAAACAGTTTGGTTTTAGAGTGCCTCCCCCTTTGAAGAGGGAAATGACTGCGGCAGCTTTCCAATCTTTGGGGATCTCAGACGATACGAAAGAGAGGTTGAACAGGCTAGTAATAGGGGTTGCAACAATTTCAGCGGATAATTTTTGAAAGAGATGGTCCAGATTGTCTAGCCCAGCTGATTTGTAGGGATCCAGATTTTGCAACTCTTTCAGATCATCAGCTGTCTGGATTTGGGTGAAGGAGTAGCATGGGGAGCTTGGGCAAGTTCCTGCAGGGTGTGCAGAGCTGTTGGTAGGGGTAGCCAGGTGGAAAGCATAGCCAGCCGTAGAATAATGCTGTTTGAAATGATCGACTACTGTAGATTTATTGGTGGTGACAGTGTTTCCTAGCCTCAGTGCAGTGGGCAGCGGGGAGGAGGTGCTCTTATTCTCCATGGACTTTACAGTGTCCCAAAACGCTTTGGATGTGAAGCCATAACACATACGTTTTTTTCCATCAGCAGACTATGATCAATGATGTTATAAGCCACATTGAAGTCTAACAAAACAGCCCCCACAATTATTTTTTTTTAATCATCAATTTCTCTCAGCCAATCATCAGTCATTTGTTTAAGTGCTCTGCTTGTTGATTGGCCTTCCCTATGAGCTGAGTCTGTCAGTTTAAGTGCTCTGCTTGTTGATTGGCCTTCCCTATGAGCTGAGTCTGTCAGTTTAAGTGCTCTGCTTGTTGATTGTCCTTCTCTATGAGCTGAGTCTGTCAGTTTAAGTGCTCTGCTTGTTGATTGGCCTTCCCTATGAGCTGAGTCTGTCAGTTTAAGTGCTCTGGTTGTTGATTGTCCTTCCCTATGAGCTGAGTCTGTCAGTTTGTTTACTGTAAAATAGCATTCACCACTTCCACTCCGCCCACACAGACCGGACAAGTAGGCGCGCAATGTATTATGGTCATTGTAGTTAGTTTAGCGCAGAAAACGTGCTGATTTTGTCAAATATTGGCCTGTTGGAAACTATAACGCCCTACTACATCGGCACAGTTGATTTGATTTTATCTCAAGAGACACTTGCGCTTACAGAACATTGGTTAATTAGTAAAAAAGTTCTATACAAAAATAACATTTTGGTTAATTACTTAGCACTATATAGTGCCCCACAGTGGACACGTCGTAATACCTATAAAACCTAGCAATCACAGAACTGGTTCCAATCATTTTTTCCCACCATTTTTTAAATGTAACCTTTTCAAACCGAATCTGTGTTAAATGGAGACTTTCCCTGGCGTGACGTTTTGATAGATTTAAAAAGCTATCTCAGACAAGGTGACTTTTATCAAAACAGTGGTTCCTTCTTTTAATAGTTATGTCATACTGCATCACACCTTGCGGGCTGCTGCAGCATTCTGTGGCACGTTATTTAATTGTCAGCCATTTTTTTCTGTTAGTGCTAGTTTGACCACTAGAGGGCATCTTTGAGAAGTATTTGATAGTCTTCCATATTGGCATTACCGGAGAATTTAAAACCTTTTCTGTAAGGATAAGAGCGTCTGCTAAATGACTTAAATGTAAATGTAAATGTAATAACATACTATTTGGGATTGATTTTAAGAAATTTAGCTTAATTAATTTGATTAATATTATGGGGTTTCTATTCGGAGAAAACCGAAACCCTCATTGTTTCCGTTTGGATGGAATGGAAAATATGGCGCTGTACAACGTGACAGTCGGGAGTAGGCTACAGGATTAGAGGATTCTACATTGTTTGCCTTCATTAGACAAATTTGTTCCAATATTTCTGTAAATGAGTGATATTTATTGCCATAGTAATTTGTTATGGATCCGTAACTAAATCAACGTCTGCATTTGAAAGAGTATTTTTATCATCATTTTATTAACGAAAGCATAAAGATGATGATGGACTGTGCAATATGCTTTTACATTTTGGATTTGAAAGCATTTTGAAGTTATAAGCCACCTTCATTTGTTAATTAGGTTACTGTGCAGTGTGACAAATAAACATAGCCTACAGTACATACTGTAGTAAACATGAGAAAGTGCCTAATTCCTTAAAAAAGGGAGATCAGGCCATGTCCAGACTTTCTCCGTGACCTCAAGTACTCATTAACTCTGTCTTTAATGCTTTTTCGTGTTGCATCAGTCATGGACATAAACTACTGAGAAATAGACTCCAATTAAGCCCTCTTGTTGTTTTGTAAAGTCACATTAAAATTAAGATTGCATTGCTGCTCTGGTGTAGGTTTTCTCCATCTGTTGGTGTGCAAAACTTGCATAACAAGTTAGCTATATTTTCAGCACTGTTCACCTCCTATTGATTGTGCTGCAGTTGCTGCAAGTTTTTATTATTTTTTTCATTTTGATTTAAATGTAGCCTTTATTTCACTAGGCAAGTCGGGGAAGAACAAATTGTTATTTGCAGTGACGGCCTACATCAGCCAAACCAGGATGTCACTGGGCCAATTGTGCGCCGCCCTTTGGCACTCCCAATCACGGTCGGATGTGATACGGCCTGTATTCGAACCGGGGACTGTAGTAATGCCACTTGCACTGAGATGCAGTGCCTTAGACCGCTACGCCACTCGTGAGCCATGAACTATAGATCTATGTCCCAGTTTAGTAATCATAGAGCACCATAATGAACTATGTCCCAGGTTAGTAATCATAGTTACTATGGTGATCTGTGTCCACTGTGTGTGAACGATGGAAGAGTATGTGTGGTCACTTAGGTCTGTTCGTCAACCAGTATTGGGACCATTTTAGACGGTGGTCACTTAGGTCTGTGCATCAACCAGTATTGGGACCATTTTAGACTGTGGTCACTTAGGTCTGTGCATCAACCAGTTGGGACCATTGGAGACTTGGGATGCATGTTCCCCAAGTTCCAGGGGGGGGGGGGTGTATTTGAGATACTTTTTGAAAACACACTCCTGCTTTTCAGGAAGTCTGGTATCTGCTAACATGCTAGCAGACCAAATAAGGAGAATAGTGTTCCAGGTTGAAACAGCTGATCTAGTTGAGAGGTGATGAGACTCAGGCACACCCATTGGTTCTGGAATAAAGAAGGTGCAAATAAGGTTTACAATTTGGCATCAATAACATGACAGTAATTCTACCTAAAAAACAAACATCAATAACATGACAGTAATGCTACCTAAAAAAAAAAACATCAATAACATGACGACAGTAATTCTACCTCAAAAATAAATGTTTGAATACCCAATACATTTTAAAACCTCCATAGCAGATAGGACTAAATAAGACGACATAACCTTGTCTACTAGCTATACTAATGATCTGCTGTCCAGAGGGTACCAGCTAACAGATCAATGTCTTCCCGCAGTAAAGTAAACCTCTCAAAACGCCAGACCAAAATAATACCGCTAGCTAGGGTCAAGTAGTACTTGAAGTAGGCTACCGTCCCTTCACCCACATACATAAACAAACATTATCAAGAACGTCTAGCTTCACCAAGTTAGCTAGCTATTTAACTAGAAAGCTGGACTTGTTTTTTATAAATTGTATAAATTAAATCATGCATTTAAAATGGCTACTTTAGGAAGCATTGTCCAGATCATTATGGGCCCTGTTGAGTGACGTGATTCTTGAGACAAGCATTTATAGTTCTGTATGGTAGCCACATTAGCAGCTAATTAGCGTTACATTTTTGGGAGGTAAACACAGGCGACTATATTGACAAAAGTCACCTTGTCAGAGAGCGATTTACACTTATCAAAGCGTCAGGCCAGGGTACACAAAACACAGCCCTTATTGAAGTGTTTCTAAAATCCACATGAATGGTGGAAAAACGAACCTTTTCCTTCCTAGGTTTTATGGGTATTATGACTCGTACTGTAGTACTCTATAGGGAATAGTGTGCTGCCTATGAGAACCACTAGAGGGAGTTGTACTCTTTGTCCTTCCCTACCACAAAATGCCTGTTTCCAGCTCTATGGAGCAGTCTAACAGTGGCTTTTACTGCTTCAATCTGAGGCCTTGTGGAAAGCTTGATTTAAAAAAAAAAAAAAAAAAAAAGTACAATGGACAATTAAGTGCTCTTATTTTAGTGCTTGTCGGAAGCCTTGTGGATACACAGGAAGTGGTTGTTGTGATCATCTCGGACAAGTTTATACGAGGATAAAGATTTTTTTAATGAAGTATTTAGGCTGCGTGGTTGTGGTGAAACACAGTGCCTTGATAGCCAAGGAGAAGAGTAGAGTGGAATATCTTGTACTCCCCTTTAATGAAATAAGCTGAGCTTTAAATCGTGCCTGTTTTTTTTTTTACAATGTATTTCCCATCCAATGTGTTTATGCTTCCAGGAAGAAGACTGCCCGGCTGCGTTGATTTTGTGTAGTGAGGAAACAAGTTGGGTTTCCAGGGTTCCATGGCCGTTGATTTAGAGGGAACGCGTGGCGGGGTCTGTTGGAGGGGTGTGTGTGTGTGTGTGTGTGTATGGCGGGGTCTGTAGGGGGGGGGGTGTATGGCGGGGGTCTGTAGGGGGTGTGTGTGTATGGCGGGGGTCTGTGTGTGTGTGTGTGTGTGTGTGTGTGTGTGTGTGTGTGTATGGCGGGGGTCTGTAGGGGGGTGTATGGCGGGGGTCTGTAGGTGGGGGGGTGTGTATGGCGGGAGTCTGAGGCCCATTGTGGTGCTGTTCATCCACTGTCATCACCTCGTGTTTCAGCAAGTATCTTTACACAATGACTGGAAGCTGAAAATGTCCCAGTTCTTCCATGGCCTGCTTACAAACCAGACATGTCACCCATTGAGCATGTTTGGGATGCTCTGGATCGACGTGTACAACAGAGCGTTCCAGTTTCCACCAATAACCAGAAACTACGCACAGCCATTGAAGAACAGTGGGAGAACATTTCACAGGCCACAATCAACAGCCTGATCAACTCTATGTGAAGGAGATGTGTCGCGCTGCATGAGGCAAATTGTAGTCACACCAGATACTGACTGTTTTTGATGGACGCCCGCATTTGACCAACAGATGCACATCTCCACTTTAGTGGAGGAGGAGGAGCAGCTCGACCACTTCAGAGGAGGAGGAGCAGCTCAACCACTTCAGAGGAGGAGGAGGAGGAGGAGCAGCTCAACCGCTTTAGTGGAGGAGGAGGAGGAGCAGCTCAACCGCTTTAGTGGAGGAGGAGGAGCAGCTCAACCACTTCAGTGGAGGAGGAGGAGGAGGAGGAGCAGCTCAACCGCTTTAGTGGAGGAGGAGGAGGAGGAGGAGGAGGAGGAGGAGCAGCTCAACCGCTTCAGTGGAGGAGGAGGAGGAGGAGGAGGAGGAGGAGCAGCTCAACCGCTTTAGTGGAGGAGGAGGAGCAGCAGCTCAACCGCTTTAGTGGAGGAGGAGGAGCAGCAGCTCAACCACTTTAGTGGAGGAGGAGGAGGAGCAGCTCAACCGCTTTAGTGGAGGAGGAGGAGCAGCTCAACCACTTTAGTGGAGGAGGAGCAGCTCAACCACTTTAGTGGAGGAGGAGCAGCTCAACCACTTTAGTGGAGGAGGAGCAGCTCAACCACTTTAGTGGAGGAGGAGCAGCTCAACCACTTTAGTGGAGGAGGAGCAGCTCAACCACTTTAGTGGAGGAGGAGCAGCTCAACCACTTTAGTGGAGGAGGAGCAGCTCAACCACTTTAGTGGAGGAGGAGCAGCTCAACCACTAGTGGAGGAGGAGGAGGAGCAGCTCAACCACTTTAGTGGAGGAGGAGCAGCTCAACCACTTTAGTGGAGGAGGAGCAGCTCAACCACTTTAGTGGAGGAGGAGCAGCTCAACCACTTTAGTGGAGGAGGAGGAGCAGCTCAACCACTTTAGTGGAGGAGGTGGAGCAGCTCAACCACTTTAGTGGAGGAGGAGGAGCAGCTCAACCACTTTAGTGGAGGAGGAGCAGCTCAACCACTTTAGTGGAGGAGGAGGAGCAGCTCAACCACTTTAGTGGAGGAGGAGGAGCAGCTCAACCACTTTAGTGGAGGAGGAGGAGGAGCAGCTCAACCACTTTAGTGGAGGAGGAGGAGGAGCAGCTCAACCACTTTAGTGGAGGAGGAGGAGGAGGAGCAGCAGCTCAACCGCTTTAGTGGAGGAGGAGGAGGAGGAGGAGGAGGAGGAGGAGCAGCAGCTCAACCGCTTTAGTGGAGGAGGAGGAGGAGGAGGAGGAGGAGGAGGAGCAGCAGCTCAACCGCTTTAGTGGAGGAGGAGGAGGAGGAGGAGGAGCAGCAGCTCAACCGCTTTAGTGGAGGAGGAGGAGGAGGAGGAGGAGGAGGAGGAGCAGCAGCTCAACCGCTTTAGTGGAGGAGGAGGAGGAGGAGGAGGAGCAGCTCAACCGCTTTAGTGGAGGAGGAGCAGCAGCTCAACCGCTTTAGTGGAGGAGGAGGAGGAGGAGGAGGAGGAGCAGCAGCTCAACCGCTTTAGTGGAGGAGGAGGAGGAGGAGGAGGAGGAGCAGCAGCTCAACCGCTTTAGTGGAGGAGGAGGAGGAGGAGGAGCAGCAGCTCAACCGCTTTAGTGGAGGAGGAGGAGAAGCTGGCTGGTGATGGATTGTTTTGGACGTGGCCTGAGTACCAAATGGCACCATATTCCCTTCATAGTGCACTACTTTTGACCAATGGCTATAGAGCTCTGGTCAAAAGTAGTGCACAGTGTAGGGAAATTGTTGTGCGTTTTGGGACTTAGCCCACTAATGTGATGGATTTGAAGTTAGAGTAGGTTAGGACCTGGATTCGTCGACGGCAGCAGCAGTGGCCTCCCCACCTGACCATGAACAACGTGTCTCCTCTGTTCCACAGTACTGGGAGGTGGAACCTGGCCCTGCATACACATCTGACCCGTTCTAGATTTATGGATACGTCCTCTGATCTGATTTTAATAGACTTGTAGATTTACGATGGTTCTGGGTTGATCAGAAGTGTAAGCAACAATATCCAGACACTTAGAGGTCAGCACTGACGCTGTCGTGAATTCTCTATATCACCATAGCAATCAACCTATCAACATCACTAGACCGTCATAATAATGACTGTAATCAAATGGCTACCCGGACTATTTGCATTGTGTTGCACCCCCCCCCCCCCCCCCAAACCCCTCTCTTACGCTGCTGCTACTCTCTGTTCATCATATATGCATAGTCACTTTAACAACACCTACATGTACATACTACCTCAATTGGCCAGACTAACCGGTGCCTGTAGGTAGCCTCTCTACTGTATATAGCCTCCCTACTGTATATAGCCTCTCTACTGTATGTATATAGCCTCTCTACTGTATATAGCCTCTCTACCCTATATAGCCTCCCTACTGTATATAGCCTATCTACTGTATATAGCCTCCCTACTGTATATAGCCTCTCTACTGTATATAGCCTCTCTACTGTATATAGCCTCTCTACTGTATATAGCCTCTCTACTGTGTATAGCCTCTCTACTGTATGTATATAGCCTCACTACTGTATATAGCCTCTCTACTGTATATAGCCTCTCTACTGTATATAGCCTCTCTACTGTATGTATATAGCCTCTCTACTGTATGTATATAGCCTCTCTACTGTATATAGCTTCTCTACTGTATATAGCTTCTCTACTGTATATAGCCTCCCTACTGTATATAGCCTCCCTACTGTATATAGCCTCTCTACTGTATGTATATAGCCTCTCTACTGTATATAGCCTCTCTACTGTATATAGCCTCTCGACTGTATATAGCCTCTCTACTGTATATAGCCTCCCTACTGTATATAGCCTCTCTACTGTATATAGCCTCCCTACTGTATATAGCCTCTCTACTGTATATAGCCTCTCTACTGTATATAGCCTCTCTACTGTATATAGCCTCTCTACTGTATGTATATAGCCTCACTACTGTATATAGCCTCTCTACTGTATATAGCTTCTCTACTGTATATAGCCTCTCTACTGTATATAGCCTCTCTACTGTATATAGCCTCCCTACTGTATAGAGCCTCCCTACTGTATAGAGCCTCCCTACTGTATAGAGCCTCCCCACTGTATATAGCCTCTCTACTGTATATAGCCTCCCTACTGTATATAGCCTCCCTACTGTATAGAGCCTCCCTACTGTATAGAGCCTCCCTACTGTATAGAGCCTCCCTACTGTATAGAGCCTCCCTACTGTATGTATATAGCCTCACTACTGTATATAGCCTCCCTACTGTATGTATATAGCCTCTCTACTGTATATAGCCTCTCTACTGTATATAGCCTCTCTACTGTATATAGCCTCTCTACTGTATATAGCCTCTCTACTGTATATAGCCTCGCTCCTGTGTATAGCCTCCCTACTGTATATAGCCTCTCTACTGTATATAGCCTCTCTACTGTATATAACCTCTCTACTGTATATAGCCTCCCTACTGTATATAGCCTCCCTACTGTATATAGCCTCCCTACTGTATAGAGCCTCCCTACTGTATAGAGCCTCCCTACTGTATAGAGCCTCCCTACTGTATAGAGCCTCTCTACTGTATATAGCCTCTCTACTGTATATAGCCTCTCTACTGTATATAGCCTCTCTACTGTATATAGCCTCTCTACTGTATAGAGCCTCTCTACTGTATAGAGCCTCCCTACTGTATAGAGCCTCCCTACTGTATAGAGCCTCCCTACTGTCTATAGCCTCTCTACTGTCTATAGCCTCTCTACTGTCTATAGCCTCTCTACTGTCTATAGCCTGTCTACTGTCTATAGTCTGTCTACTGTCTATAGTCTGTCTACTGTCTATAGCCTCTCTACTGTCTATAGCCTCTACTCTACAGGTTTACTACACCTGTTGTATTCAGCATTTCACTGTGAGGTCTACTACACCTGTTGTATTCAGCATTTCACTGTGAGGTCTACTACACCTGTTGTATTCAGCATTTCACTGTGAGGTCTACTACACCTGTTGTATTCAGCATTTCACTGTGAGGTCTACTACACCTGTTGTATTCAGCATTTCACTGTGAGGTCTACTACACCTGTTGTATTCAGCATTTCACTGTGAGGTCTACTACACCTGTTGTATTCAGCATTTCACTGTAAGGTCTACTACACCTGTTGTATTCAGCATTTCACTGTGAGGTCTACTACACCTGTTGTATTCAGCATTTCACTGTAAGGTATTCACATGACATTTGATTTGTATTTCTTTGTCCACGGTGGGTCTTCCAGTACTTTCTAATTCCTATCTCTGTTTGGTCACTCTGCCTCCTCAGACACTCAAGTTGTCCCTTCCTTTTTCAGTCCGTTTTCCTCTTTAGTGGTCAGAACATTTTGTCCTTGGCAGGAGAGGGTAGCCTCCTGGTGGTCAGAACTGGTTCTCCTTGGCAGGAGAGGGTAGCTTCCTGGTGGTCAGAACTGGTTCTCCTTGGCAGGAGAGGGTAGCTTCCTGGTGGTCAGAACTGGTTGTGCTTGGCAGGAGAGGGTAGCTTCCTGGTGGTCAGAACTGGTTGTCCTTGGCAGGAGAGGGTAGCTTCCTGGTGGTCAGAACTGGTTTTGCTTGGCAGGAGAGGGTAGCTTCCTGGTGGTCAGAACTGGTTGTGCTTGGCAGGAGAGGGTAGCTTCCTGGTGGTCAGAACTGGTTGTGCTTGGCAGGAGAGGGTAGCCTCCTGGTGGTCAGAACTGGTTGTGCTTGGCAGGAGAGGGTAGCTTCCTGGTGGTCAGAACTTGTTTAAACATTCTAATGGTTTGAAACCAAAGATCATGAAGACAGGATACAGCCTGTCCCGAGACAGGATACAGCCTGACAGGATACAGCCTGTCCCGAGACAGGATACAGCCTGACAGGATACAGCCTGTCCCGAGACAGGATACAGCCTGACAGGATACAGCCTGTCCCGAGACAGGATACAGCCTGACAGGATACAGCCTGTCCCGAGACAGGATACAGCCTGACAGGATACAGCCTGTCCCGAGACAGGATACAGCCTGACAGGATACAGCCTGAGACAGGATACAGCCTGACAGGATACAGCCGAGACAGGATACAGCCTGACAGGATACAGCCTGTCCCGAGACAGGATACAGCCTGACAGGATACAGCCTGTCCCGAGACAGGATACAGCCTGACAGGATACAGCCTGTCCCGAGACAGGATACAGCCTGACAGGATACAGCCTGTCCCGAGACAGGATACAGCCTGACAGGATACAGCCTGTCCCGAGACAGGATACAGCCTGACAGGATACAGCCTGTCCCGAGACAGGATACAGCCTGACAGGATACAGCCTGTCCCGAGACAGGATACAGCCTGTCCCGAGACAGGATACAGCCTGACAGGATACAGCCTGTCCCGAGACAGGATACAGCCTGACAGGATACGGCCTGTCCCGGAACAGGATACAGCCTGACAGGATACGGCCTGTCCCGAGACAGGATACAGCCTGACAGGATACGGCCTGTCCCGAGACAGGATACAGCCTGACAGGATACGGCCTGTCCCGAGACAGGATACAGCCTGACAGGATACGGCCTTTCCCGAGACAGGATACAGCCTGACAGGATACGGCCTGTCCCGAGACAGGATACAGCCTGACAGGATACGGCCTGTCCCGAGACAGGATACAGCCTGACAGGATACGGCCTGTCCCGAGACGGGATACAGCCTGACAGGATACGGCCTGTCCCGAGACGGGATACAGCCTGACAGGATACAGACGGGATACAGCCTGACAGGATACGGCCTGTCCCGAGACGGGATACAGCCTGACAGGATACGGCCTGTCCCGAGACGGGATACAGCCTGACAGGATACGGCCTGTCCCGAGACGGGATACAGCCTGACAGGATACGGCCTGTCCCGAGACGGGATACAGCCTGACAGGATACGGCCTGTCCCGAGACGGGATACAGCCTGACAGGATACGGCCTGTCCCGAGACGGGATACAGCCTGACAGGATACGATAAGAGCGTCTGCTAAATGACTTAAATGTAAATGTAATACGGCCTGTCTGGAGACAGGATACGGCCTGTCCGGAGACAGGATACGGCCTGTCCCCGAGACGGGATACGGCCTCTCCCGAGACAGGATACAGCCTGACAGGATACAGCCTGACAGGATACAGTCTGTCCCGAGACAGGATACAGCCTGACAGGATACAGTCTGTCCCGAGACAGGATACAGCCTGACAGGATACAGCCTGTCCCCGAGACAGGATACAGCCTGTCCCCGAGACATGATACAGCCTGTCCCCGAGACAGGATACAGCCTGTCCCCGAGACAGGATAGGATACAGCCTGTCCCCGAGACAGGATACAATACAGCCTGTCCCCGAGACAGGATACGGCCTGTCTGTTGTATTATGATGTAATTGTTGTGCTGTGTTTGTCTGTTTCTGCTTCTAGATGACCTGGCCTCCAAAGCCAACATCCTCATGGACCCAGCTGAGATCCAGGCTACCTCTATGGATGATTTGGATGAGGAGGAGGAGAGTGGCTCAGCTCAGGTACAGACTAAGGTGTCATCCTCCACACTCATGTTCATGGATATCATCCACTTAGACCGTATACATTTTGATTTGACTGGGGACTTGATTCCACCATATTGGTGTTCTCAAGTCTAAATTCTCCCTTTTTTTTGGGGTACAGCATTTTCAATCACGTTTTATTTGTCATGCGCCGAATATAACAGGTGCAGACTTGACCGTGAAATGCTCATTTACAAGCCCTTTCCCAATAATGCAGAGTTAAAAAGTTCTAATAATTACCAAATAAGAGAAAATGGGAAATAGTAACACAATTAAATAACAATGAGGCTATGTACAAGGAGCACCGGTACCGAGTCAATGTGCAGGGGTACCAGGTAGTAATGGGGTAATGCACTACATTGTCGAAAGTATGTGGACACCCTTTCAAATGTGATTTTTCAGCTATTTCAGACACACTAGTTGCTGACAGGTCTATTTATTATTATTATAATTATTTTTAATCCATCCTTTATTTAACTAGGCAAGTCAGTTAAGTACAAATTCTTATTTACAATGACGGCCTACCGGGGAACAGTGGGTTAACTGCCTTGTTCAGGGTCAGAACGACAGATTTTTACCTTGTCAGCTCGGGGATTCGATCCAGCAACCTTTCGGTTACTGGCCCAACGCTCTAACCACTAGGCTACCTGCTGGTTACTGGCCCAACACTCTAACCACTAGGCTACCTGCTGGTTACTGGCCCAACACTCTAACCACTAGGCTACCTGCTGGTTACTGGCCCAACACTCTAACCACTAGGCTACCTGCTGGTTACTGGCCCAACACTCTAACCACTAGGCTACCTGCTGGTTACTGGCCCAACACTCTAACCACTAGGCTACCTGCTGGTTACTGGCCCAACACTCTAACCACTAGGCTATCTGCTGGTTACTGGCCCAACACTCTAACCACCTGCTGGTTACTGGCCCAACACTCTAACCACTAGGCTACCTGCTGGTTACTGGCCCAACACTCTAACCACTAGGCTATCTGCTGGTTACTGGCCCAACACTCTAACCACCTGCTGGTTACTGGCCCAACACTCTAACCACTAGGCTACCTGCTGGTTACTGGCCCAACACTCTAACCACTAGGCTACCTGCTGGTTACTGGCCCAACACTCTAACCACTAGGCTACCTGCTGGTTACTGGCCCAACACTCTAACCACTAGGCTACCTGCTGGTTACTGGCCCAACACTCTAACCACTAGGCTACCTGCTGGTTACTGGCCCAACACTCTAACCACTAGGCTACCTGCTGGTTACTGGCCCAACGCTCTAACCACTAGGCTACCTGCTGGTTACTGGCCCAACACTCTAACCACTAGGCTACCTGCTGGTTACTGGCCCAACGCTCTAACCACTAGGCTACCTGCTGGTTACTGGCCCAACGCTCTAACCACTAGGCTACCTGCTGGTTACTGGCCCAACACTCTAACCACTAGGCTACCTGCTGGTTACTGGCCCAACACTCTAACCACTAGGCTACCTGCTGGTTACTGGCCCAACACTCTAACCACTAGGCTACCTGCTGGTTACTGGCCCAACGCTCTAACCACTAGGCTACCTGCTGGTTACTGGCCCAACGCTCTAACCACGATGCTTCCTGCTGGTTACTGGCCCAACACTCTAACCACTAGGCTACCTGCTGGTTACTGGCCCAACGCTCTAACCACGAGGCTTCCTGCCGCCCCCATATACAGTGATGGGTGACTTACTGTCACTACACAGTGTTACCAACGTGTCTCTATGTATTGGAGCGTTTCATGTCCATCTGTCCTGTAACAGAGGCCGTTTGGAGCGGTGGCTATGGGTGGTGCCCTGGCCAGACCCAGCTGGCTCAGTTCTCCCACTCTGGGCCGAGCCAATCGTTTCCTGAGTACTGCTGCCGTCAGCCTCATGACTCCCAGGCGACCCCTGGCACCCCCGGAGAAAGTTAAAGTTCGCACCCTGGCCGTGGAGCAGAGGACGGAGGAGGACAGTGAGTGGCTTTTTACCTTGAATATACATGGAGGCGTATTGAGAACATCTCTCTTTCTCAGTCTTTCACTCTCTCGCTTTCTGTCTTTCAACCACCACTGTAAATATAGAGTTTAGTCGACAGATGTCAAGGCTAAAGTACAGAAAATGTAGTGGGGTGCCAATTATCTGCGGATGAGTGTGAAAATTTATTCCTCACCTCTAGAAATGGTCTAGTACTTTTTGACCTATTATTACCTGGGTGTCTAGTTATTGTACTGAACGGAACACCAGGTTAGGAACATGATGTTTTCTTCCTCTCCTCAAGTCGAGGGAAGCCATGGTAACGACGGCCTGTTGCTGGGGCGACCGTTGGAAGAGCCCGACCATCCAATCACAGAGAAGTCCCTGCTGGAGATTTTGGATGGGATTGTGATGATGTACAACCTGAGTGTTCATCAACAGCTGGGCAAGGTAAGAGGCTGAGGCGTCCGTCTGTTGGGCAAGGGAACCTGGTCTAAAGTAGTGCACCGTGGGGGTCTAAAGTAGTGCACCGTGGGGGTCTGGTCTAAAGTAGTGCACCCTGGGGGTCTAAAGTAGTGCACCGTGGGGGTCTGGTCTAAAGTAGTGCACCGTGGGGGTCTGGTCTAAAGCAGTGCACCGTGGGGGTCTAAAGCAGTGCACCCTGGGGGTCTGGTCTAAAGCAGTGCACTGTGGGGGTCTGGTCTAAAGCAGTGCACTGTGGGGGTCTGGTCTAAAGCAGTGCACTGTGGGGGTCTAAAGCAGTGCACCCTGGGGGTCTGGTCTAAAGCAGTGCACTGTGGGGGTCTAAAGCAGTGCACCCTGGGGGTCTGGTCTAAAGCAGTGCACCGTGGGGGTCTGGTCTAAAGCAGTGCACCGTGCGTGGGGGTCTGGTCTAAAGCAGTGCACCCTGGGGTCTGGTCTAAAGTAGTGCACCGTGGGGTCTGGTCTAAAGTAGTGCACCGTGGGGGTCTAAAGTAGTGCACCGTGGGGTCTAGTCTAAAGCAGTGCACCGTGGGGGTCTGGTCTAAAGTAGTGCACCTTGGGGTCTGGTCTAAAGCAGTGCACTGTGGGGGTCTAAAGTAGTGCACCCTGGGGGTCTGGTCTAAAGTAGTGCACCGTGGGGGGTCTAAAGTAGTGCACCGTGGGGGTCTAAAGCAGTGCACCGTGGGGGTCTGGTCTAAAGTAGTGCACCGTGGGGGTCTAAAGTAGTGCACCGTGGGGGTCTAAAGTAGTGCACCGTGGGGGTCGAAAGCAGTGCACCGTGGGGGTCTGGTCTAAAGCTGCACCATGGGGGTCTGGTCTAAAGCAGTGCACCGTGGGGGTCTAAAGCAGTGCACCGTGGGGGTCTGGTCTAAAGCAGTGCACCGTGGGGGTCTAAAGCAGTGCACCATGGGGGTCTGGTCTAAAGCAGTGCACCGTGGGGGTCTAAAGCAGTGCACCGTGGAGGTCTAAAGTAGTGCACTATAAATTTTAACCAATCATCAGTCATCTGAGTCAGTAGAAATTGAGTGCCCTTCTCTATATGCATACTGAAAGTCAGTAGGTAACTTGTTCTCTAAAATAAAAAATAGCATTTGTATTTGTTAAACACAATTCTCTCTCTCAGCCAGCAAAGCGTGATTGGGTGGATTTTAGAGCCAGCAAAGTGTGATTGGGTGGCTTTTAGAGCCAGCAAAGTGTGATTGGGTGGCTTTTAGAGCCAGCAAAGTGTGATTGGGTGGCTTTTAGAGCCAGCAAAGTGTGATTGGGTGGCTTTTAGAGCCAGCAAAGTGTGATTGGGTGGCTTTTAGAGCCAGCAAAGTGTGATTGGGTGGCTTTTAGAGCCAGCAAAGTGTGATTGGGTGGCTTTTAGAGCCAGCAAAGTGTGATTGGGTGGCTTTTAGAGCCAGCAAAGTGTGATTGGGTGGCTTTAGAGCCAGCAAAGTGTGATTGGGTGGCTTTTAGAGCCAGCAAAGTGTGATTGGGTGGCTTTTAGAGCCAGCAAAGTGTGATTGGGTGGCTTTTAGAGCCAGCAAAGTGTGATTGGGTGGCTTTTAGAGCCAGCAAAGTGTGATTGGGTGGCTTTTAGAGCCAGCAAAGTGTGATTGGGTGGCTTTTAGAGCCAGCAAAGTGTGATTGGGTGGCTTTTAGAGCCAGCAAAGTGTGATTGGGTGGCTTTTAGAGCCAGCAAAGTGTGATTGGGTGGCTTTTAGAGCCAGCAAAGTGTGATTGGGTGGCTTTTAGAGCCAGCAAAGTGTGATTGGGTGGCTTTTAGAGCCAGCAAAGTGTGATTGGGTGGCTTTTAGAGCCAGCAAAGTGTGATTGGGTGGCTTTTAGAGCCAGCAAAGTGTGATTGGGTGGCTTTTAGAGCCAGCAAAGTGTGATTGGGTGGCTTTTAGAGCCAGCAAAGTGTGATTGGGTGGCTTTAGAGCCAGCAAAGTGTGATTGGGTGGCTTTTAGAGCCAGCAAAGTGTGATTGGGTGGCTTTTAGAGCCAGCAAAGTGTGATTGGGTGGCTTTTAGAGCCAGCAAAGTGTGATTGGGTGGCTTTTAGAGCCAGCAAAGTGTGATTGGGTGGCTTTTAGAGCCAGCAAAGTGTGATTGGGTGGCTTTTAGAGCCAGCAAAGTGTGATTGGGTGGCTTTTAGAGCCAGCAAAGTGTGATTGGGTGGCTTTTAGAGCCAGCAAAGTGTGATTGGGTGGCTTTTAGAGCCAGCAAAGTGTGATTGGGTGGCTTTTAGAGCCAGCAAAGTGTGATTGGGTGGCTTTTAGAGCCAGCAAAGTGTGATTTTTTTTCTTCTTTTTTTTCTCCCCTTTGTGTGTTATGTCATTTATCTTGGTTTGCTAATATACTTTATTTGTGTTGTTACATTTAGTAACAACATTTATCAGTGTACAGTATATCAACCAATCAGCTCAGCAGGACTGACTAGTTTGCCCCGTTTTGCATCATTTCTTTGAACGATACAATGTTTCAAATCAACGTCAATCCAGGGGCCTCTAACAGTTCTGTTAGATTCTTAACAGGTGCATGCTGGTCAACAATTGCCGTGAATCATTTTACCAATACTTCTTGGTGTACAACTGGATCCTCTTCCTCATACACATCAAACCAACATACATGTTTTACATCTTCATCAAATGAATCCCAAGAGAACATTTTGTATGATCTCTTATTAAATGACTTTAGCCCTAATCTTATGCTATTTTGGCTTTCCTTGTTATTGCTACAATGTTGTGGTCGTTCTGATCACGTGTGGTCCTCTCCTCTTCATGTTGGGGTCTATCCTGTGGTCTGTCTGCTGTAACACGTTCCTCTCTCGTTCTTCAGGAGTGAGTTCCCATGTTCCCAAACCAAATAGATGATGTCATTTAATCTCTTCTTTCCTCTCATTGTCAGAAAGGATCAAAGCATTTAAAAAAATACTTTTGGCACATATTTCATGGTAGAAAAGTGTGTGGGTCAGCAAAAAAACATTTTACAACTGCTATATCAATGCCAGCTCTGCCTGTCTTCCTCCACATTACACAGACACACACACCTACCTCTCGTTCAGTATATATACACACAACTGCTATATCAATGCCAGCTCTGCCTGTCTTCCTCCACATTACACACAGACACACACACCTACCTCTCGTTCAGTGTATATATATATATATATATATATATATATATACACAACTGCTATATCAATGCCAGCTCTGCCTGTCTTCCTCCACATTACACAGACACACACACCTACCTCTCGTTCAGTATATATACACACAACTGCTATATCAATGCCAGCTCTGCCTGTCTTCCTCCACATTACACAGACACACACACACACACCTACCTCTCGTTCAGTATATATATACACAACTGCTATATCAATGCCAGCTCTGCCTGTCTTCCTCCACATTACACACAGACACACACACCTACCTCTCGTTCAGTATATATATATATATATATATATATATATACACACAACTGCTATATCAATGCCAGCTCTGCCTGTCTTCCTCCACATTACACAGACACACACACACCTACCTCTCGTTCAGTATATATATATACAACTGCTATATCAATGCCAGCTCTGCCTGTCTTCCTCCACATTACACACACACACACACACCTACCTCTCGTTCAGTATATATATATACAACTGCTATATCAATGCCAGCTCTGCCTGTCTTCCTCCACATTACACACACACACCTACCTCTCGTTCAGTATATATATATACAACTGCTATATCAATGCCAGCTCTGCCTGTCTTCCTCCACATTACACACAGACACACACACCTACCTCTCGTTCAGTATATATATATACAACTGCTATATCAATGCCAGCTCTGCCTGTCTTCCTCCACATTACACACAGACACACACACCTACCTCTCGTTCAGTATATATATATACAACTGCTATATCAATGCCAGCTCTGCCTGTCTTCCTCCACATTACACACACATACACACACACCTACCTCTCGTTCAGTATATATATATACAACTGCTATATCAATGCCAGCTCTGCCTGTCTTCCTCCACATTACACACACACACACACACCTACCTCTCGTTCAGTATATATATATACAACTGCTATATCAATGCCAGCTCTGCCTGTCTTCCTCCACATTACACACACACCTACCTCTCGTTCAGTATATATATATACAACTGCTATATCAATGCCAGCTCTGCCTGTCTTCCTCCACATTACACACACACACACACCTACCTCTCGTTCAGTATATATATATATATATATATATATATATATATATATATATACACACAACTGCTATATCAATGGCAGCTCTGCCTGTCTTCCTCCACATTACACACAGACACACACACACCTACCTCTCGTTCAGTATATAGGTATAAGACCTTGGACAATCACCCTCCTAGTATCGCCTGTTATTGTCTGATCATTTGAGAAAATGATATCCGGCACTGCAGCTGTCAATATCCCTGGTTCCATTAAAGCCTCTGTCTTTAACAGCTTTTATATTGGCAGTGTGCTGGACTGTCTTTAACAGCTTTTATATTGGCAGTGTGCTGGACTGTCTTTAACAGCTTTTATATTGGCAGTGTGCTGGACTGTCTTTAACAGCTTTTATATTGGCAGTGTGCTGGACTGTCTTTAACAGCTTTTATATTGGCAGTGTGCTGGACTGTCTTTTTCTTTTAAAGTTATATATTTGGGATTTGTTCCAATTGACACCCTTTTTCATCAATTTTTTTTTTGTCCAATTTACTTTAGACCTGAACCCTATAACGTAGTGCACTAATAAGTAGGTTACCATTTGGGATGAACACAGTTGAGCAGGAAATGTTAGTCTTGGACTGAGAGTCCTTTAGATAACGGTTAGTTGTCGTCATACCAGCCTGTCTGGTCATTTCTCCCTTCACTTCGTGATAACTCCTTTGTCCTTTAACTAAAGAAGATTTTGGCACCGGATGTGTCCCAAATGGCGCCCTTATCCCCGGATGGTGCACTCGCCCTTATCCCCGGATGGTGCACTCGCCCTTATCCCCGGATGGTGCACTCGCCCTTATCCCCGTATGGTGCACTCGCCCTTATCCCTGTATGGTGCACTCGCCCATTTCCCTGTATGGTGCACTCGCCCTTATCCCTGTATGGTGCACTCGCCCATTTCCCTGTATGGTGCACTCGCCCATTTCCCTGTATGGTGCACTCGCCCATTTCCCTGTATGGTGCACTCGCCCTAATCCCTGTATGGTGCACTCGCCCTAATCCCTGTATGGTGCACTCGCCCTTATCCCTGTATGGTGCACTCGCCCTTATCCCTGTATGGTGCACTCGCCCTTATCCCTGTATGGTGCACTCGCCCTTATCCCTGTATGGTGCACTCGCCCTAATCCCTGTATGGTGCACTCGCCCTAATCCCTGTATGGTGCACTCGCCCTAATCCCTGTATGGTGCACTCGCCCTAATCCCTGTATGGTGCACTCGCCCTAATCCCTGTATGGTGCACTCGCCCTTATCCCTGTATGGTGCACTCGCCCTTATCCCTGGATGGTGCACTCGCCCTTATCCCTGGATGGTGCACTCGCCCTTATCCCTGGATGGTGCACTCGCCCTTATCCCTGGATGGTGCACTACTTTTGGGACCAGCATATACTGTGTAGGTATGAAAGTGTCTTGTGTAATTTCCTGCCTCAGAATGGTTCTCTTCTTTACAAGTTGACGATCCATTAACGTTAAAAGGGAAGGTTATTTCTGCCGTTGACTGTCTTTCTGCTCTTGGCCTTGTCCTAAATGTGACCCTATTCCCTATATAAACTCAGCAAAAAAAGAAACGTCCCCTTTTCAGGACCCTGTCTTTTTAAAGATCATTAAAAAGTGCTTCTACACCTGCATTGTTGCTGTTTGGGGTTTTAGGCTGGGTTTCTGTATAGCACTTTGAGATATCAGCTGATGTACAAAGGGCTATATAAATTGATTTGTAAAATTTCAAATAACTTCACAGATCTTCATTGTAAAGGGTTTAAACACTGTTTCCCATGCTTGTTCAATGAACTATATACAATTAATGAACATGCACCTGTGGAACGGTCGTTAAGGCACTAACAGCTTACAGACGGAAGCCAATTAAGGTCACAGGTATGAAAACTTAGGTCACTTACTGTTGTAAGGCAGGTCCTCACCAGACATCACCGGCAACAACGTCGCCTATGGACACAAACCCACCGTCGCTGGACCAGACAGGACTGGCAAAAAATGATATTCACTGACAAGTTGAAGTCGTGCACTCGCGCTTTTCCCCGGATTACACAGAGGCCCGCCTGTATTCCATCGATTTGGAGGTGGAGGGTCCGTCATGGTCTGGGGCGGTGTGTCACAGCATCATCAGACTGAGCTTGTTGTCATTGCAGGCAATCTCAATGCTGTGCGTTACAGGGAAGACATCCTCCTCCCTCATGTTGTACCCTTCCTGCAGGCTCATCCTGACATGACCCTTTAGCATGACAATGCTGTGCGTTACAGGGAAGACATCCTCCTCCCTCATGTGGTACCCTTCCTGCAGGCTCATCCTGACATGACCCTTTAGCATGACAACGCTGTGTGTTACAGGGAAGACATCCTCCTCCCTCATGTGGTACCCTTCCTGCAGGCTCATCCTGACATGACCCTTTAGCATGACAACGCTGTGTGTTACAGGGAAGACATCCTCCTCCCTCATGTGGTACCCTTCCTGCAGGCTCATCCTGACATGACCCTTTAGCATGACAACGCTGTGTGTTACAGGGAAGACATCCTCCTCCCTCATGTGGTACCCTTCCTGCAGGCTCATCCTGACATGACCCTTTAGCATGACAACGCTGTGCGTTACAGGGAAGACCTCCTCCCTCATGTGGTACCCTTCCTGCAGGCTCATCCTGACATGACCCTTTAGCATGACAACGCTGTGTGTTACAGGGAAGACATCCTCCTCCCTCATGTGGTACCCTTCCTGCAGGCTCATCCTGACATGACCCTTTAGCATGACAAAGCTGTGTGTTACAGGGAAGACATCCTCCTCCCTCATGTGGTACCCTTCCTGCAGGCTCATCCTGACATGACCCTTTAGCATGACAACGCTGTGTGTTACAGGGAAGACATCCTCCTCCCTCATGTGGTACCCTTCCTGCAGGCTCATCCTGACATGACCCTTTAGCATGACAACGCTGTGTGTTACAGGGAAGACATCCTCCTCCCTCATGTGGTACCCTTCCTGCAGGCTCATCCTGACATGACCCTTTAGCATGACAACGCTGTGCGTTACAGGGAAGACATCCTCCCCCCTCATGTGGTACCCTTCCTGCAGGCTCATCCTGACCTGACCCTCCAGCATGACAATGCCACCAGCCATACTGCTCGTTCTGTACGTGATTTCCTGCAAGACAGGAATGTCAGTGTTCTGCCATGGCCAGCAAAGAGCCCGGATCTCAATCCCATTGAGCACTTCTGGGACCTGTTGGATCAGAGGGTGAGGGCTAGAGCCATTCCCCCCCAGAAAGACAGTTGCAGCTGTATGAGAAGGCCTGCAAGACTGAGCAAAAAAAAAAAGGGCTGAAATGGAGAGATTTGATGAACCATTGTCACGCGCTAGATGATGGAGATCAGATACACCCACAACATGATTTACATTTACATTTACATTTAAGTCATTTAGCAGACGCTCTTATCCAGAGCGACTTACAAATTGGTGCATTCACCTTATGACATCCAGTGGAACAGTAGTGCATCTAAATCTTTTAAGGGGGGTGAGAGGGATTACTTTATCCTATCCTAGGTATTCCTTAAAGAGGTGGGGTTTCAGGTGTCTCCGGAAGGTGGTGATTGACTCCGCTGTCCTGGCGTCGTGAGGGAGTTTGTTCCACCATTGGGGGGCCAGAGCAGCGAACAGTTTTGACTGGGCTGAGCGGGAACTGTACTTCCTCAGTGGTAGGGAGGCGAGCAGGCCAGAGGTGGATGAACGCAGTGCCCTTGTTTGGGTGTAGGGCCTGATCAGAGCCTGGAGGTACTGAGGTGCCGTTCCCCTCACAGCTCCGTAGGCAAGCACCATGGTCTTGTAGCGGATGCGAGCTTCAACTGGAAGCCAGTGGAGAGAGCGGAGGAGCGGGGTGATGATCCCCGTAGAGATCATATTCCCAAGCATCTCAGACCTTTTGATTTTGTTCCACCAAGGCCACTAATATGGCCCCCTCTGAATGTCCGAGTGTAACCCCCCCCTACCCGTGGGTTACTGCAGCTAGTGTTGCCACTGCCTGGGTGGGAGGGCACCCCACCAGAATCCATACCGGCTCGGTACAAGGTTGTCAAGGTTCTCATTAGCAGCTTTGAGTATTTCCTTGTATACTATGCTCTCTCATCAGGGGGCTCTGGCGTCCGCAGGTCCAACCCTCCGAATCTTGAGGGGTGCGGTTTTCAAAATTATATGATTTTGATTGGTCAGGAAAACAAATAGTGTCAAACTATCGGAATTGTGCTTGCCTGTTGTAGCCTGTATCTAGTCTGGTGGACTTCTTCTACTCTATCTTTACTGTAGTCTTCATCCCTGTAGGAATACCCTGCGGACATGAATGCCATGCCACGGTTAGAGGAGGTTAGAGGAGGTTAGAGGAGGTTAGAGGAGGTTAGAGGAGGTTAGAGGAGGTTAGAGGAGGTTAGAGGAGGTTAGAGGAGGTTAGAGGAGGTTAGAGGAGGTTAGAGGAGGTTAGAGGAGGTGACGACAGCACCACACTGGAGTCAAATATAAATGTCAAATACTTTCACCAAACACTTGACAGTATTTGAGGTGTGCTTTGTTTTAGCTTGGAGTTTTCAATGTTAGGACTATTTGATTGGCTTTATAGAAATTATATATTGAGCTGTATTTGCACGCATGATCTGAAACTTTATATAATGAATAATATATTTTTAGAATTATTAAATTATAATAAATAAATACTACAATAACTAATGATAAACAGTGAATATGTAATGTATATTTCCTGTTCTGTGCTAATATGGCGATTAAGAAGAATTCACCTAACTGTGATGTACAGTGTATTTGGAAAGTATTCAGACCCCTTCGCCTTTTCCCACATTTTGTTAGGTTACAGCCTTATTCTAAAGTTGATTAAATAAATACAGGTGTACCAAGCTTGTAGCGTCATACTCAAGAAGACTCGAGGCTGTAATTGCTGTCAAAAGGGGCTTCAACAATGTTCTGAGTAAGGTCTGAAAAGTTGTGTAAAAATTACATTTCCATTTTTTTAATTTTTAATTTTATTTGAAGTGCATTAGAAAAAAATGTCAACCTGTTTTTGCTTTGTCGCTATGAGGTATTGTGTATAGATTGAGGGGGAATCCATTTTATAACAAGGCTGTAACGAAACAAAATATGGAAAACATCATGGGTTCTCAATACATCCCGAATGCTCTGTATATATCACTAATCTGTGTACCACACCTTTTCCTACAGATGGTGGTGGTGTCAGATGACGTCCATGAATACGCTGTGGCTCTGAAGGACACAGAGGAGAAGATAGCACGCTGCCCAGCAAGAGTAAATGCACACCACTCACTGTTGTACATCTGTGATAGAGCTATTATCAGTCTGTTTAGTATCATAGAGGAGAAGATGGCACGTTCCCCAACCAGAAGAATACAAATAATACTACCTATTATCATCAATTTATCTAACTAGTATAATAGTTTTAATAGTATAATCGTACATGAATATGCTGTTGTTCTGAAGGACACAGAGGAAAAGAGTACGTTGCCCCAGCAGACTAAATACACTGTGTTATCATTCTGGGCCCAGCAGACTAAATACTGTCCGTGTTATCAATCTGGGCCCAGCAGACTAAATACACTGTGTTATCATTCTGGGCCCAGCAGACTAAATACTGTCCGTGTTATCAATCTGAGCCCAGCAGACTAAATACACTGTCTGTGTTATCATCAATCTGGGCCCAGCAGACTAAATACTGTCCGTGTTATCAATCTGGGCCCCGCAGACTAAATGCTGTCCGTGTTATCAATCTGGGCCCAGCAGACTAAATACACTGTGTTATCATTCTGGGCCCAGCAGACTAAATACTGTCTGTGTTATCAATCTGGGCCCAGCAGACTAAATATTTGTAAGTCGCTCTGGATAAGAGCGTAAATGTAAATGTACTGTCCGTGTTATCAATCTGGGCCCAGCAGACTAAATACTGTCTGTGTTATCAATCTGGGCCCAGCAGACTAAATACTGTCTGTGTTATCAATCTGGGCCCAGCAGACTAAATACTGTCTGTGTTATCAATCTGGGCCCAGAAGACTAAATACTGTCTGTGTTATCAATCTGGGCCCAGCAGACTAAATACTGTCTGTGTTATCAATCTGGGCCCAGCAGACTAAATACTGTCTGTGTTATCAATCTGGGCCCAGCAGACTAAATACACTGTGTTATCAATCTGGGCCCAGCAGACTAAATACTGTCTGTGTTATCAATCTGGGCCCAGCAGACTAAATACACTGTCTGTGTTATCAATCTGGGCCCAGCAGACTAAATACTGTCCGTGTTATCAATCTGGGCCCCGCAGACTAAATGCTGTCCGTGTTATCAATCTGGGCCCAGCAGACTAAATACACTGTGTTATCATTCTGGGCCCAGCAGACTAAATACTGTCTGTGTTATCAATCTGGGCCCAGCAGACTAAATACTGTCTGTGTTATCAATCTGGGCCCAGCAGACTAAATACTGTCTGTGTTATCAATCTGGGCCCAGCAGACTAAATACTGTCTGTGTTATCAATCTGGGCCCAGCAGACTAAATACTGTCTGTGTTATCAATCTGGGCCCAGCAGACTAAATACTGTCTGTGTTATCAATCTGGGCCCAGCAGACTAAATACTGTCTGTGTTATCAATCTGGGCCAATCTGAGCAGACTAAATACTGTCTGTGTTATCAATCTGGGCCCAGCAGACTAAATACTGTCTGTGTTATCAATCTGGGCCCAGCAGACTAAATACTGTCTGTGTTATCAATCTGGGCCCAGCAGACTAAATACTGTCTGTGTTATCAATCTGGGCCCAGCAGACTAAATACTGTCTGTGTTATCAATCTGGGCCCAGCAGACTAAATACTGTCTGTGTTATCAATCTGGGCCCAGCAGACTAAATACTGTCTGTGTTATCAATCTGGGCCCAGCAGACTAAATACTGTCTGTGTTATCAATCTGGGCCCAGCAGACTAAATACACTGTGTTATCATTCTGGGCCCAGCAGACTAAATACTGTCTGTGTTATCAATCTGGGCCCAGCAGACTAAATACACTGTGTTATCATTCTGGGCCCAGCAGACTAAATACTGTCCGTGTTATCAATCTGGGCCCAGCAGACTAAATACACTGTGTTATCATTCTGGGCCCAGCAGACTAAATACTGTCTGTGTTATCAATCTGGGCCCAGCAGACTAAATACACTGTGTTATCATTCTGGGCCCAGCAGACTAAATACTGTCTGTGTTATCAATCTGGGCCCCGCAGACTAAATACTGTCTGTGTTATCAATCTGGGCCCAGCAGACTAAATACTGTCTGTTATCAATCTGGGCCCAGCAGACTAAATACTGTCTGTGTTATCAATCTGGGCCCAGCAGACTAAATACTGTCTGTGTTATCAATCTGGGCCCAGCAGACTAAATACTGTCTGTGTTATCAATCTGGGCCCAGCAGACTAAATACTGTCTGTGTTATCAATCTGGGCCCAGCAGACTAAATACTGTCTGTGTTATCAATTTGGGCCCAGCAGACTAAATACTGTCTGTGTTATCAATCTGGGCCCAGCAGACTAATCATTCTGTTATGTATCGTAGTTAGGGGCACGTGTTTTGTCACATGATTTTGAACCTTTTTTTATTTGGATGTTTTTTTTCAGTCAACTTGCATTTTTTTTGTGCAATTGTCATTTCTGAAAAAAAAAATAGGCTTTAAATAGAGGTTAAAATTCAGGTCATGTGACATGATCAACCCCAAAAACACTGGGCCTTAATCATAGTCAGTATATAATGTAGTATTTAATAGTACTGCTAATTTTTTAATTTTACCTTTATTTAACCAGGCAAGTCAGTTAAGAACAAATTTGTATTTTCAATGACGGCAGATTTGTACCTTGTCAGCTCGGGGGTTTGAACTTGCAACCTTCCGGTTACTAGTCCAACACTCTAACCACTAGGCTACCCTACCGCCCCATCTACTATGTTTTAATGTAATAGGTACTCTATAATAGTACTGGTATAAAAGTACTGGTACCGGTATAATAGTAGTATAAACTGCACAAAACCATTTATATTATTGTACAACCTAATAGTTGCATTGGTGTAATGTTATTTTCTATCACGTTTAGTATAATAGTCATGATATGTAGATCTGACACCAGTGTGGTACACATATTAGATTGCTTTCGGCCATGAACAGCGTTATTGAATTTGAATAAATATTTTTGTTCTTTTTTTTTTTACTAGACATGTTATTTGTGTTACCACCTTGTCTTGTCTATGTTAGAGACCAGACATCTTGGAGGAGCTGCAGAAGAGCCAGAAGGTATTCGCTGAGAAGCTGAATCACCTGAGTAGGAGACTGGCCTGGATCAACGCTACCATCTACTGTAAGGTAGGAAAGAGACTGTACCCAGCACATCTACTGTAAGGTAGGATAGAGACTGTACCCAGCACATCTACTGTCAGGTAGGATATAGACTGTACCCAGCACATCTACTGTCAGGTAGGATAGAGACTGTACCCAGCACATCTACTGTCAGGTAGGATAGAGACTGTACCCAGCACATCTACTGTAAGGTAGGAAAGAGACTGTACCCAGCACATCTACTGTCAGGTAGGAAGGAGAGGCTACCCAGCACATCTACTGTCAGGTAGGATAGAGACTGTACCCAGCACATCTACTGTCAGGTAGGAAGGAGAGGCTACCCAGCACATCTACTGTCAGGTAGGAAAGAGACTGTACCCAGCACATCTACTGTCAGGTAGGAAGGAGAGGCTACCCAGCACATCTACTGTCAGGTAGGAAGGAGAGGCTACCCAGCACATCTACTGTCAGGTAGGATAGAGACTGTACCCAGCACATCTACTGTCAGGTAGGATAGAGACTGTACCCAGCACATCTACTGTCAGGTAGGATATAGACTGTACCCAGTACATCTACTGTCAGGTAGGAAAGAGACTGTACCCAGCACATCTACTGTCAGGTAGGAAAGAGACTGTACCCAGCACATCTACTGTCAGGTAGGAAAGAGACTGTACCCAGCACATCTACTGTCAGGTAGGAAAGAGACTGTACCCAGCACATCTACTGTCAGGTAGGAAAGAGACTGTACCCAGCACATCTACTGTCAGGTAGGATAGAGACTGTACCCAGCACATCTACTGTCAGGTAGGATAGAGACTGTACCCAGCACATCTACTGTCAGGTAGGATAGAGACGCTACCCAGCACATCTACTGTCAGGTAGGAAAGAGACTGTACCCAGCACATCTACTGTCAGGTAGGAAGGAGAGGCTACCCAGCACATCTACTGTCAGGTAGGATAGAGACTGTACCCAGCACATCTACTGTCAGGTAGGATAGAGACTGTACCCAGCACATCTACTGTCAGGTAGGATATAGACTGTACCCAGCACATCTACTGTCAGGTAGGAAGGAGACTGTACCCAGCACATCTACTGTCAGGTAGGAAAGAGACTGTACCCAGCACATCTACTGTCAGGTAGGAAAGAGACTGTACCCAGCACATCTACTGTCAGGTAGGAAAGAGACTGTACCCAGCACATCTACTGTCAGGTAGGAAAGAGACTGTACCCAGCACATCTACTGTCAGGTAGGATAGAGACTGTACCCAGCACATCTACTGTCAGGTAGGAAGGAGACTGTACCCAGCACATCTACTGTCAGGTAGGATAGAGACTGTACCCAGCACATCTACTGTCAGGTAGGATAGAGACTGTACCCAGCACATCTACTGTCAGGTAGGATAGTGACTGTACCCAGCACATCTACTGTCAGGTAGGATAGAGACTGTACCCAGCACATCTACTGTCAGGTAGGATATAGACTGTACCCAGTACATCTACTGTCAGGTAGGAAAGAGACTGTACCCAGCACATCTACTGTCAGGTAGGAAAGAGACTGTACCCAGCACATCTACTGTCAGGTAGGAAGGAGAGGCTACCCAGCACATCTACTGTCAGGTAGGAAGGAGAGGCTACCCAGCACATCTACTGTCAGGTAGGAAGGAGAGGCTACCCAGCACATCTACTGTCAGGTAGGAAGGAGAGGCTACCCAGCACATCTACTGTCAGGTAGGATAGAGACTGTACCCAGCACATCTACTGTCAGGTAGGAAGGAGAGGCTACCCAGCACATCTACTGTCAGGTAGGATAGAGACTGTACCCAGCACATCTACTGTCAGGTAGGATAGAGACTGTACCCAGCACATCTACTGTCAGGTAGGATAGAGACTGTACCCAGCACATCTACTGTCAGGTAGGATAGAGACTGTACCCAGCACATCTACTGTCAGGTAGGATAGAGACTGTACCCAGCACATCTACTGTCAGGTAGGATAGAGACTGTACCCAGCACATCTACTGTCAGGTAGGATAGAGACTGTACCCAGCTCATCTACTGCCAGGTAGGATAGAGACTGTACCCAGCACATCTACTGTCAGGTAGGATAGAGACTGTACCCAGCACATCTACTGTCAGGTAGGATAGAGACTGTACCCAGCACATCTACTGTCAGGTAGGATAGAGACTGTACCCAGCACATCTACTGTCAGGTAGGATAGAGACTGTACCCAGCACATCTACTGTCAGGTAGGATAGAGACTGTACCCAGCACATCTACTGTCAGGTAGGATAGAGACTGTACCCAGCACATCTACTGTCAGGTAGGATAGAGACTGTACCCAGCACATCTACTGTCAGGTAGGATAGAGACTGTACCCAGCACATCTACTGTCAGGTAGGATAGAGACTGTACCCAGCACATCTACTGTCAGGTAGGAAATATAGACTGTACCCAGCACATCTACTGTCAGGTAGGAAGGAGAGACTGTACCCAGCACATCTACTGTCAGGTAGGATGGAGAGGCTACCCAGCACATCTACTGTCAGGTAGGAAGGAGAGACTGTACCCAGCACATCTACTGTCAGGTAGGATGGAGAGGCTACCCAGCACATCTACTGTCAGGTAGGATGGAGACTGTACCCAGCACATCTACTGTCAGGTAGGATAGAGACTGTACCCAGCACATCTACTGCCAGGTAGGAAAGATACTGTACCCAGCACATCTACTGTCAGGTAGGAAGGAGACGCTACCCAGCACATCTACTGTCAGGTAGGATAGAGACTGTACCCAGCACATCTACTGTCAGGTAGGATAGAGACTGTACCCAGCACATCTACTGTCAGGTAGGATAGAGACGCTACCCAGCACATCTACTGTCAGGTAGGATAGAGACGCTACCCAGCACATCTACTGTCAGGTAGGATAGAGACGCTACCCAGCACATCTACTGTCAGGTAGGATAGAGACGCTACCCAGCACATCTACTGTCAGGTAGGATAGAGACTGTACCCAGCACATCTACTGTCAGGTAGGATAGAGACTGTACCCAGCACATCTACTGTAAGGTAGGAAAGAGACTGTACCCAGCACATCTACTGTCAGGTAGGAAAGAGACTGTACCCAGCACATCTACTGTCAGGTAGGATAGAGACTGTACCCAGCACATCTACTGTCAGGTAGGAAGGAGACTGTACCCAGCACATCTACTGTCAGGTAGGATAGAGACTGTACCCAGCACATCTACTGTCAGGTAGGATAGAGACTGTACCCAGCACATCTACTGTCAGGTAGGATAGTGACTGTACCCAGCACATCTACTGTCAGGTAGGATAGAGACTGTACCCAGCACATCTACTGTCAGGTAGGATATAGACTGTACCCAGTACATCTACTGTCAGGTAGGAAAGAGACTGTACCCAGCACATCTACTGTCAGGTAGGAAAGAGACTGTACCCAGCACATCTACTGTCAGGTAGGAAGGAGAGGCTACCCAGCACATCTACTGTCAGGTAGGAAGGAGAGGCTACCCAGCACATCTACTGTCAGGTAGGAAGGAGAGGCTACCCAGCACATCTACTGTCAGGTAGGAAGGAGAGGCTACCCAGCACATCTACTGTCAGGTAGGATAGAGACTGTACCCAGCACATCTACTGTCAGGTAGGAAGGAGAGGCTACCCAGCACATCTACTGTCAGGTAGGATAGAGACTGTACCCAGCACATCTACTGTCAGGTAGGATAGAGACTGTACCCAGCACATCTACTGTCAGGTAGGATAGAGACTGTACCCAGCACATCTACTGTCAGGTAGGATAGAGACTGTACCAGCTCATCTACTGTCAGGTAGGATAGAGACTGTACCCAGCACATCTACTGTCAGGTAGGATAGAGACTGTACCCAGCACATCTACTGTCAGGTAGGATAGAGACTGTACCCAGCTCATCTACTGTCAGGTAGGATAGAGACTGTACCCAGCACATCTACTGTCAGGTAGGATAGAGACTGTACCCAGCACATCTACTGTCAGGTAGGATAGAGACTGTACCCAGCACATCTACTGTCAGGTAGGATAGAGACTGTACCCAGCACATCTACTGTCAGGTAGGATAGAGACTGTACCCAGCACATCTACTGTCAGGTAGGATAGAGACTGTACCCAGCACATCTACTGTCAGGTAGGATAGAGACTGTACCCAGCACATCTACTGTCAGGTAGGATAGAGACTGTACCCAGCACATCTACTGTCAGGTAGGATAGAGACTGTACCCAGCACATCTACTGTCAGGTAGGATAGAGACTGTACCCAGCACATCTACTGTCAGGTAGGATAGAGACTGTACCCAGCACATCTACTGTCAGGTAGGATAGAGACTGTACCCAGCACATCTACTGTCAGGTAGGAAATATAGACTGTACCCAGCACATCTACTGTCAGGTAGGAAGGAGAGACTGTACCCAGCACATCTACTGTCAGGTAGGATGGAGAGGCTACCCAGCACATCTACTGTCAGGTAGGAAGGAGAGACTGTACCCAGCACATCTACTGTCAGGTAGGATGGAGAGGCTACCCAGCACATCTACTGTCAGGTAGGATGGAGACTGTACCCAGCACATCTACTGTCAGGTAGGATAGAGACTGTACCCAGCACATCTACTGCCAGGTAGGAAAGATACTGTACCCAGCACATCTACTGTCAGGTAGGAAGGAGACGCTACCCAGCACATCTACTGTCAGGTAGGATAGAGACTGTACCCAGCACATCTACTGTCAGGTAGGATAGAGACTGTACCCAGCACATCTACTGTCAGGTAGGAAGGAGAGGCTACCCAGCACATCTACTGTCAGGTAGGATAGAGACGCTACCCAGCACATCTACTGTCAGGTAGGATAGAGACGCTACCCAGCACATCTACTGTCAGGTAGGATAGAGACGCTACCCAGCACATCTACTGTCAGGTAGGATAGAGACTGTACCCAGCACATCTACTGTCAGGTAGGATAGAGACTGTACCCAGCACATCTACTGTCAGGTAGGATAGAGACTGTACCCAGCACATCTACTGTCAGGTAGGATAGAGACTGTACCCAGCACATCTACTGTAAGGTAGGAAAGAGACTGTACCCAGCACATCTACTGTCAGGTAGGAAAGAGAGGCTACCCAGCACATCTACTGTCAGGTAGGATAGAGACTGTACCCAGCACATCTACTGTCAGGTAGGAAGGAGAGGCTACCCAGCACATCTACTGTCAGGTAGGAAGGAGAGGCTACCCAGCACATCTACTGTCAGGTAGGATAGAGACTGTACCCAGCGCATCTACTGTCAGGTAGGATAGAGACTGTACCCAGCACATCTACTGTCAGGTAGGATAGAGACTGTACCCAGCACATCTACTGTCAGGTAGGAAAGAGACTGTACCCAGCACATCTACTGTCAGGTAGGAAAGAGACTGTACCCAGCACATCTACTGTCAGGTAGGAAAGAGACTGTACCCAGCACATCTACTGTCAGGTAGGAAAGAGACTGTACCCAGCACATCTACTGTCAGGTAGGAAAGAGACTGTACCCAGCACATCTACTGTCAGGTAGGATAGAGACTGTACCCAGCACATCTACTGTCAGGTAGGATAGAGACTGTACCCAGCACATCTACTGTCAGGTAGGATAGAGACTGTACCCAGCACATCTACTGTCAGGTAGGATAGAGACTGTACCCAGCACATCTACTGTCAGGTAGGAAGGAGACTGTACCCAGCACATCTACTGTCAGGTAGGAAGGAGACTGTACCCAGCACATCTACTGTCAGGTAGGATAGAGACTGTACCCAGCACATCTACTGTCAGGTAGGATAGAGACTGTACCCAGCACATCTACTGTCAGGTAGGATAGAGACTGTACCCAGCACATCTACTGTCAGGTAGGATAGAGACTGTACCCAACACATCTACTGTCAGGTAGGATAGAGACTGTACCCAGCACATCTACTGTCAGGTAGGAAGGAGAGGCTACGCAGCACATCTACTGTCAGGTAGGAAGGAGAGGCTACGCAGCACATTTCATCCCTCATCTATTCAGACTGAAAGCTTCAAGGCTACTAGTGTGCTGGAGTTTCTTCTCATTCATAGCCAGGCTTGAATGAAAAGGGGGACCAACATCCTCAACTGAGGGACATTGAAACAAAAATGTAAAAAACCATCCTGTGAACCCAGTCTTCGTTGTTCTGCTTGTTTAAAACATCTAACTCTGTGTTCCAGGATAAGATGCTGGATGTGTACTGGCTACTGAGGGTGTGTATACTCACCATCCAGCACGCTGACAACACAGGAACGTTGTTCGCCTTCGCCCCAGAGTTCTACCTCAACGTGGCCATGAACAGCTATAGCTCTCTGAAGAACTACTTCAGCCCCTCCAACTGCATGGACCAACTGCCAGGTAAATGCCCGCCTGCTTTAAGGCTGCGTTTTATGGCCATGAACAGCTACTTTGTCAGGTGACCACAACACACTTAAGGCTGCAGCCCTATTCCATTATATTTCATGACGTTTGTCCAGAGCCCCTATTAAAGACTACAGATGCCATGCAGATGATAGTTTAGGAATTTAACTGCTCTTTAACTGACCCTTTTTAGTTATGATAACTGAATTTGCATACACATTAAAGGTTGTGATCTCGTGCCGGTAATATCTCCTCCTGCCTGTTGACACAGTCACTATTATTTATTGTTCATATTTTATTTAGGGACATTTTCACATCTGCAGTTATCAGGAAATGCTTGTACAGGAACCCTAAAGAGCATGCAGAAATACAACGACCTGGCTTAGAGCCCTAAAGAGCATGCATAAATACAGCGACCTGGCTTAGAGCCCTAAAGAGCATGCAGAAATACAACGACCTGGCTTAGAGCCCTAAAGAGCATGCAGAAATACAGCGACCCGGATTAGAGCCCTAAAGAGCATGCAGAAATACAACGACCCTGCTTAGAGCCCTAAAGAACATGCAGAAATACAACGACCTGGCTTAGAGCCCTAAAGAGCATGCAGAAATACAGCGACCCGGCTTAGAGCCCTAAAGAACATGCAGAAATACAGGGACCCGGCTTAGAGCCCTAAAGAACATGCAGAAATACAGGGACCCGGCTTAGAGCCCTAAAGAACATGCAGAAATACAACGACCCGGCTTAGAGCCCTAAAGAGCATGCAGAAATACAGCGACCCGGCTTAGAGCCCTAAAGAGCATGCAGAAATACAGCGACCCGGCTTAGAGCCCTAAAGAGCATGCATAAATACAGCGACCCGGCTTAGAGCCCTAAAGAACATGCAGAAATACAGCGACCCGGCTTAGAGCCCTAAAGAACATGCAGAAATACAGCGACCCGGCTTAGAGCCCTAAAGAACATGCAGAAATACAGCGACCCGGCTTAGAGCCCTAAAGAACATGCAGAAATACAGCGACCCGGCTTAGAGCCCTAAAGAACATGCAGAAATACAGGGACCCGGCTTAGAGCCCTAAAGAACATGCAGAAATACAGCGACCCGGCTTAGAGCCCTAAAGAACATGCAGAAATACAGGGACCCGGCTTAGAGCCCTAAAGAACATGCAGAAATACAGCGACCCGGCTTAGAGCCCTAAAGAACATGCAGAAATACAGGGACCCGGATTAGAGCCCTAAAGAACATGCAGAAATACAACGACCCGGCTTAGAGCCCTAAAGAACATGCAGAAATACAGGGACCTGGCTTAGAGCCCTAAAGAACATGCAGAAATACAGGGTACTGGCTTAGAGCCCTAAAGAACATGCAGAAATACAACGACCTGGCTTAGAGCCCTAAAGAACATGCAGAAATACAGCGACCCGGAGATGTTTGTTGACTGTTGTCTTTTCCCCAGGCTACGAGGACACCCTCACTCAACTCGCTGCTATCCTCGCTAAGCATTTTGCAGACCCGCGCATCGTTGGAACAGGTGAGTGGAAGCAATTACAGATGGCCATCATATTATAAACCCGAATGATGCAGCACTGACATTTACTAGTAGGGGCCTGGAGTTATACCTGAACCACGTCACTGAAGAGAATCGACCTGACCATGAAGAAATCTGAGTTACTAAGCCCTGGAGTTTTGCCTGCTCTCGTAAAAATGCATGGCCCTATTTATCAATGCACAACCAGGAAGGGATAAGAAGTGTGTGTTCTGGTTTTCATCTGTGTAGTTGGTCTTCCGTTAGTCAGCGCCTCACCTAAAGCCTAATTTATTTATGTTTAGAGGAATCCCTCCAACTACATACTGTAGTTCCTGTTTATTAGCTAACTGGTTTAAGAAGGATACCTGAGAGACTACATACTGTACTTCCTGTTTATTAGCTAACTGGTTTTAGAAGGAATCCCTCCAACTACATACTGTACTTCCTGTTTATTAGCTAACTGGTTTAAGAAGGATACCTCCAACTACATACTGTACTTCCTGTTTATTAGCTAACTGGTTTAAGAGGAATCCCTCCAACTACATACTGTACTTCCTGTTTATTAGCTAACTGGTTTAAGAGGAATCCCTCCAACTACATACTGTACTTCCTGTTTATTAGCTAACTGGTTTAAGAGGAATCCCTCCAACTACATACTGTACTTCCTGTTTATTAGCTAACTGGTTTAAGAAGGATACCTCCAACTACATACTGTAGTAGACACATTCGTCTGTAGAGCAGCAATGTGAATTACTCACCCTGGCTACATGCCAAATGGCACCCTATTCCCTACGTAGTGCAGTGCTTTTGAACCCTAGCCCTATGGGTCCCACACATATCTGTCTCTGCTATTACCTGGAGCTGCAGGACAAAGCTGCCCGGTAACACAAGAGGACAGAGTCATCTGTTACAAGCTATTTTAATGGGAAAACGTAGACTTAATATAGCCTCCGGTACTGCTATTTTTCGTCCAGGATTAATTTCTAACTATGAATGGATAATTACAAGTTTTTACAATTGTGCTCCAGGCAGTCAGAGTAAAATAAATTGAAATGTCTGTGTTGAGCTCCAGGCAGACGGGTCTGTGTTGAGCTCCAGGCAGACGGGTCTGTGTTGAGCTCCAGGCAGACGGGTCTGTGTTGAGCTCCAGTCAGACGGGTCTGTGTTGAGCTCCAGGCAGACGGGTCTGTGTTGAGCTCCAGGCAGACGGGTCTGTGTTGAGCTCCAGGCAGACGGGTCTGTGTTGAGCTCCAGGCAGACGGGTCTGTGTTGAGCTCCAGGCAGACGGGTCTGTGTTGAGCTCCAGGCAGACGGGTCTGTGTTGAGCTCCAGGCAGACGGGTCTGTGTTGAGCTCCAGGCAGACGGGTCTGTGTTGAGCTCCAGGCAGACGGGTCTGTGTTGAGCTCCAGGCAGACGGGTCTGTGTTGAGCTCCAGGCAGACGGGTCTGTGTTGAGCTCCAGGCAGACGGGTCTGTGTTGAGCTCCAGGCAGACGGGTCTGTGTTGAGCTCCAGGCAGACGGGTCTGTGTTGAGCTCCAGGCAGACGGGTCTGTGTTGAGCTCCAGGCAGACGGGTCTGTGTTGAGCTCCAGGCAGACGGGTCTGTGTTGAGCTCCAGGCAGACGGGTCTGTGTTGAGCTCCAGGCAGACGGGTCTGTGTTGAGCTCCAGGCAGACGGGTCTGTGTTGAGCTCCAGGCAGACGGGTCTGTGTTGAGCTCCAGGCAGACGGGTCTGTGTTGAGCTCCAGGCAGACGGGTCTGTGTTGAGCTCCAGGCAGACGGGTCTGTGTTGAGCTCCAGGCAGACGGGTCTGTGTTGAGCTCCAGGCAGACGGGTCAGGCAGACGGGTCTGTGTTGAGCTCCAGGCAGACGGGTCTGTGTTGAGCTCCAGGCAGACGGGTCTGTGTTGAGCTCCAGGCAGACGGGTCTGTGTTGAGCTCCAGGCAGACGGGTCTGTGTTGAGCTCCAGGCAGACGGGTCTGTGTTGAGCTCCAGGCAGACGGGTCTGTGTTGAGCTCCAGGCAGACGGGTCTGTGTTGAGCTCCAGGCAGACGGGTCTGTGTTGAGCTCCAGGCAGGTTGAGCTCCAGGCAGACCGGTCTGTTTTGAGCTCCAGGCAGACAGAGTAAACGAAAGGAAATGTCTGTTTTTCCTTGTCCTCCATACACAATGCTGGTGACTCGTGTTTTAGAATCCTATTTAAAGGAATTGCTTTCAGGTGTTGTTTTTATTAGAAAGATTATTTTTTGTTAAAGGTAAATGGTTTGTTATTGTGTTACTATTATGAGAGAAGGTTTTCAGATTGAGTGTTCAGCAGACCCTGGGTGGGTTCAATTACTATTTGACATCTTTCAAATACTTAACGTTTTTTTTCTCTCTAGCCTGCCTACTTGCCTAGAGTGCCAGATGAGTGGGGTTTGTACGTTTGGGACTATTCTATTGGTCCATTAAGCCAGTTACACCTAATCAAGCCCAGATAAAAATAAATGATTTTTTTTTTTTTTTGTCAAATAGTATTTAAAACCCAGGTGTGATTTCAGTATTCATTTTGAATAATGTTTTGTATCCTTAATGCTTGCCTGGTGTGACACTGAGAGTAGCCTAACTCTGTCAAGTCACCTCATACACTTAGTGTGAGTCCCAAATTCACCCTTGTCCCAAATGGCTCCCTTCAAAAGTAGTGCACTATATAGTGAAGTGTGCCATTTCAGACGGATCCTAACTCTGTTCATAAGATATCAGTCATGTCTTAGATACACATCTTAGTATTTATATATATATACAGCACATAACAAATCCAAATTTATGTCCATATAAAAGCATCAGTATTAATTATCATTGTCACACACTCTGTGTGTAACAAATGGCACCCTTTTTTCTATATAGGGCACTACTTTAGATCAAAATCACATGGGACCTGGTCAAAAGTAGTGCACTAAATAGGGAATAGGGTGGCATTTGGAACTCTGCCAGCCAGTGTGTTTGTTTCTTCTCCGGGCTCAGCGTTGTGTGAATCTCTGCTTGTTGTCACGGTGACTGGATACATTCTTCTTATTTATGTTCTGTCATGTTTGTTTTGGCTTCGTTTTAGAATGAGATCCTCATATCTCGTTGTCTCAGATGTTTTTTTTTATATACATCAGACGAGTGAGGAAGCCTTGTTCAGTTCTCAGGGTTCTGACTGTTATCATTTTGGTTCTGATCCATTTCAGTTAGCTCTTCTTAAAGGGGAACTGCATCCACTGATTTGTCCTTGTTTTTTTTTTGTTGCTTGCTGGTGGCCGTGACCGAAGCCAAACGAGAGTTGGCATGGGGGTGTGGTTTGATGTGGGTGTGTCCTTGCCACCACCAAGACACACTCATCTGTCAGAATCTCACCCACAGCGGTTTCCTCTCCACTCAATCACAACTAACAAACCTCCTGCAGGTTGAGCTCAATAACTACAGGCAGATGTACACTGCTCAAAAAAATAAAGGGAACACTAAAATAACACATCCTAGATCTGAATGAATTAAATATTCTTATTAAATACTTTTTTCTTTACATAGTTGAATGTGCTGACAAGAAAATCACACAAAAAATATCAATGGAAATCAAATTTATGTGTGTGGCCTCCACGTGCCTGTATGACCTCCCTACAATGCCTGGGCATGCTCCTGATGAGGTGGCGGATGGTCTCCTGAGGGATCTCCTCCCAGACCTGGACTAAAGCATCCGCCAACTCCTGGGCAGTCCGTGGCGTTGGTGGATGGAGCGAGACATGATGTCCCAGATGTGCTCAATTGGATTCAAGTCTGGGGAACGGGCGGGCCAGTCCATAGCATCAATGCCTTCCTCTTGCAGGAACTGCTGACACACTCCAGCCACATGAGGTCTAGCATTGTCTTGCATTAGGAGGAACCCAGGGCCAAGCATACCAGCATATGGTCTCACAAGGGGTCTGAGGATCTCATCTCGGTACCTAATGGCAGTCAGGCTACCTCTGGCGAGCACATGGAGGGCTGTGCGGCCCCCCCCAAAGAAATGCCACCCCACACCATGACTGACCCACCGCCAAACCGGTCATGCTGGAGGATGTTGCAGGCAGCAGAACGTTCTCCACGGCGTCTCCAGACTCTCACGTCTGTCACATGTGCTCAGTGTGAAAATGCTTTCATCTGTGAAGAGCACAGGGCGCCAGTGGCGAATTTGCCAAACGTCCTGCACAGTGTTGGGCTGTAAGCACAACCCCCACCTGTGGATGTCGGGCCCTCATACCACCCTCATGGAGTCTGTTTCTGACCGTTTGAGCAGACACATGCACATTTGTTGCCTGCTGGAGGTCGTTTTGCAGGGCTCTGGCAGTGCTCCTCCTTGCACAAAGGTGGAGGTAGAGGTCCTGCTGCTGGGTTGTTGCCCTCCTACGGCCTCCTCCACGTCTCAAATCCCTGACACTGGAAGGAGGAGACGGTGCTGTAGAGGCAGGCTTGTAGGATACCTGACACTGGAAGGAGGAGACGGTGCTATAGATGCAGGATTGTAGGATACCTGCCACTGGAAGGAGGAGACGGTGCTATAGATGCAGGATTGTAGGATACCTGACACTTGAAGGAGGAGACGGTGCTATAGATGTAGGATACCTGCCACTGGAAGGAGGAGACGGTGCTATAGATGCAGGATTGTAGGATACCTGCCACTGGAAGGAGGAGACGGTGCTGTAGAGGCAGGATTGTAGGATACCTGACACTGGAAGGAGGAGGAGACGGTGCTATAGATGTAGGATACCTGACACTGGAAGGAGGAGGAGACTGTGCTGTAGAGGCAGGATTGTAGGATACCTGACACTGGAAGGAGGAGACGGTGCTATAGATGTAGGATACCTGACACTGGAAGGAGGAGGAGACGGTGCTATAGATGTAGGATACCTGACACTGGAAGGAGGAGGAGACGGTGCTGTAGAGGCAGGATTGTAGGATACCTGACACTGGAAGGAGGAGGAGACGGTGCTGTAGAGGCAGGATTGTAGGATACCTGACACTGGAAGGAGGAGACGGTGCTGTAGAGGCAGGATTGTAGGATACCTGACACTGGAAGGAGGAGGAGACGGTGCTATAGATGTAGGATACCTGACACTGGAAGGAGGAGGAGACGGTGCTATAGATGTAGGATACCTGACACTGGAAGGAGGAGGAGACGGTGCTGTAGAGGCAGGATTGTAGGATACCTGACACTGGAAGGAGGAGACTGTGCTGTAGAGGCAGGCTTGTAGGATACCTGACACTGGAAAGAGGAGTAGACGGTGCTGTAGAGGCAGGCTTGTAGGATACCTGACACTGGAAAGAGGAGTAGACGGTGCTGTAGAGGCAGGCTTGTAGGATACCTGACACTGGAAGGAGGAGACGGTGCTGTAGAGGCAGGCTTGTAGGATACCTGACACCCTGTACCCACTCCAATTCACATACAGCCAAAACAGATCCACAGGTAATATAATCTCTTGCAAATCACACTGCCCTTTCCCACCGGGACAAAAGGATAACCTACGTGAGAATGCTGTTCATTGACAACAGCTCAGCGTTCAACACCATTGTGCCCACAATGCTCATCACTAAGCTCCTGGAAATAAACACCTCCCTCTGCAACTGGATACTGGACTTCCTGACGGGATGCCCCAGGTTGTGAGGGTAGGCAACAACACACCCACCACGCTGACTCTTAACACGGGGGCCCCTCAGGGGTGCGTGCTTAGTCCCCTCCTGTACTCCCTGTTCACCCACGACTGTGTGGCCGCCCATGACTCCAACACCATCATTAAGTTTGCAGACGACCCAACTGTCACCGCCTGGTCACCGATGACGATAAGACAGTCGACAGGGACGATGGTAGAGACCTGGCAGTGTGGTGCCAGCACAACAACCTCCTTAACGTCAGCAACTCCTGTGGCGGGCTGGTCGCGCAATGCATACTGACACGGTCGCCGGGTGTATAGTGTTTCCTCAGACACATTGGTGCGGCTGGCTTCCGGGTTAAGTGGGCATTGTGTCAAGAAGCAGCGCGACTTGGTTGGGGTTGTGTTTCGGAAGGACACATGGCTCTCGACCTTCGCCTCTCCCGGGAGTTGCAGCGACGAGATAAGACTGTAACTACCACGAAAAATGGGGTAAAAGTAAAACAAATGAAATTGTCTAACTCGAGTCACCCAAGTCATAGACTGTTCTCTCTTCGACTGCACGGCAAGCGGTACCCATGCACCAAGTCTGGAACCAACAATGCCCTGAAAAGCTTGTACCTCCAAGCTATAAGACTGCTAAATATACGGCATAGGCAAGATGCAGTAGATGGTATCGAGTACAGTATATACATATGAGATGAGTAATGTAGGGTATGTAAACAAAGTGGCATAGTTTAAAGTGGCTAGTGATACATGTATTACATTAAGATGCAGCAGATGATATAGGGTACAGTATATACACATGAGATGAGTAATGTAGGGTATGTAAACATTATATTAAGTAGCATTGTTTAAAATGGCTAGTGATATATTGTGGCTAGTGATATAGTCACCTATCAGGTGATTTAATATCTTCTTAACTCCACAACTATTATTATGTGTGTAAAATGTGTTTAGGTATAGGTTGGCAGGGCCATTAGGTATAGGTTGGCAGGGCCATTAGGTATAGGTTGGCAGGGCCATTAGGTGTAGGTTGGCAGGGCCATTAGGTGTAGGTTGGCAGGGCCATTAGGTGTAGGTTGGCAGGGCCATTAGGTGTAGGTTGGCAGGGCCATTAGGTGGCAGGGCCATTAGGTTGGCCAGGGCCAGGTGTAGGTGTTGGCAGGGCCATTTAGGCAGGGCCATTAGGTGTAGGTTGGCAGGGGCCATTAGGTGTTAGGTTGGCAGGGCCATTAGGTGTGTTGGCAGGGCCATTAGGTGTAGGTGGCAGGGCCATTAGGTTAGGTGGCAGGGCCATTAGTGTTGGCAGGGCCATTAGGTGTAGGTGTTGGCAGGGCCATTAGGTTAGGCCATTAGGTGTAGGTGTTGGCAGGGCCATTAGGTGTAGGTGTTGGCAGGGCCATTAGGTGTGTGTTGGCAGGGCCATTTGGTGTAGGTTGAGGGCCATTAGGTGTAGGTGTTGGCAGGGCCATTAGGTGGGCCAGGTTAGGTGTTGGCAGGGCCAGGGCCAGGGCCATTAGGTGTAGGTGTTGGCAGGGCCATTAGGTGTAGGTGTTGGCCAGGGCCATTAGGTTAGGTGTTGGCAGGGGTGTAGGTGTAGGTGTGGGCAGGGCCATTAGGTGTAGGTGTTGGCAGGGCCAGGTGTTGGCAGGGTGGTGTAGGTGTTGGCAGGGCCATTAGGTGTAGGTGTTGGCAGGGCCATTAGGTGTAGGTGTTGGCAGGGCCATTAGGTGTAGGTGTTGGCAGGGCCATTAGGTGTAGGTGTTGGCAGGGCCATTAGGTGTAGGTGTTGGCAGGGCCATTTGGTGTAGGTGTTGGCAGGGCCATTAGGTGTAGGTGTTGGCAGGGCCATTAGGTGTAGGTGTTGGCAGGGCCATTAGGTGTAGGTGTTGGCAGGGCCATTAGGTGTAGGTGTTGGCAGGGCCATTTGGTGTAGGTGTTGGCAGGGCCATTAGGTGTAGGTGTTGGCAGGGCCATTAGGTGTAGGTGTTGGCAGGGCCATTTGGTGTAGTTTTTACTGCTATAGCCCAAAGAAATCCATTGAATAACAAAATTCATACTTGCAGTCACCTTGACGAGTACCGGGTGCCGCACAGCATAACGGTCATATTCGGGTGCTACAGTCGTCGCACGGTCTTGAGGCATTGGGTGTAGGTGTTGGCAGGGCCATTAGGTGTAGGTGTTGGCAGGGCCATTAGGTGTAGGTGTTTGGAAGGGCCATTAGGGTGTTAGGGCCATTAGGTGTTGGCAGGGCCATTAGGTGTAGGTGTTGGCAGGCCATTAGTCAGGGCCTGTAGCTCGGCCACCTTCCACCACAGATGCGAAAGGCAGACATAAGCCGATGCAGTCCATGATATGTCTATTTAAACTGACTTTTTATTATGTTATTTATATTGATGTAAGGGTTGTCCATTGACTTAAGAATTACACGTGTGATGTGTAACGTATTTTAACACTATTTAACACAAACAAATATTTTATTTTAATAAAATATTTAAATCAGTTGTCTTCCTCAGATGATGCAATCTTTGCGAGAGGGAGGAAATCTGATTTCATTGGTCCTCAACTCGTGGCTCAGACACTTCATTTCAGGGTAAATAGAGTTAGCCTGCCCCGGAGCAGGTTAGTTATGAAGGATAAGTTGACATAGAAATTTACCTGGCTACAAAAGGTGAGCCACTTTCGTGGAACTGGTTCTCAAATTGAACTCAGCGAGTTTACCAAATTTAACGAGCCGACTCCTCAAACATGGGACGTAGTATACCCCTCAACATTGACCACGTTGTTATTTAAGGAATATTCATAGCAGTGCCTCGTTGCAGTGCCTCGTCGCAGTGCCTCGTCGCAGTGCCTCGTCGCAGTGCCTCGTCGCAGTGCCTCGTTGCACTCCTTTGTTTTGGTCCTATTTCCTGAGCCAATCTAGATTCGTTGTACGTCCTGAGACCGAGAGAAGTAGGCAGGTAAATGCATTGAGCTCCAACTGTGCTGCTACTCAGGTGTATGTGACTCAATATGTTTTGTTGAATAGCTAAACGGGTTTAAAGCTACAGTCTGGCATCTGGGTATCTTTTAAATGGTCAGCTATACCACAAAACGGGTCGGGCTGGTTTTGATGAAAATTGTATCCTAGAATGTAGCTTTAAAGAATACCTGCCCTTACTAAGCAAGTAACGGCTTTGAAAACGTCTGGTTGCATCGATTTGAGTCAGAAACTTTCATTTAAGTGTTTAAGTTCGACTACAGAGTAAATAGGACAATGTTGGTCATGAAATCAGTCTCGTCTAAAACGGAGTAAATGAAGCCTTGGGTTTGTATTACAACGTCAACCAATCATGCTCCCCTTTTGCCAAGCTCCACCTACAAATCGCCCCTCTGCCCACTTCGCTTCCCTTCATGGACCCCCCCCGCCCCCCCCCCCAATCAAGTAATCAAATCAAATTTTATTTGTCACATACACATGGTTAGCAGATGTTAATGCGAGTGTAGCGAAATGCTTGTGCTTCTAGTTCCGACAATGCAGTAATAACCAACGAGTAATCTAACCTAACAATTCCAAAACTACTACCTTATAGACACAAGTGTAAAGGGATAAAGAATATGTACATAAAGATATATGAATGAGTGATGGTACAGAGCAGCATAGGCAAGATACAGTAGATGGTATCGAGTACAGTATATACATATGAGATGAGTATGTAAACAAAGTGGCATAGTTAAAGTGGCTAGTGATACATGTATTACATAAAGATGCAGTAGATGATATAGAGTACAGTATATACATATACATATGAGATAAATAATGTAGGGTATGTAAACATTATATTAGGTAGCATTGTTTAAAGTGGCTAGTGATATATTTTACATCAATTCCCATCAATTCTCATTATTAAAGTGGCTGGAGTTGAGTCAGTGTGTTGGCAGCAGCCACTCAATGTTAGTGGTGGCTGTATAACAGTCTGATGGCCTTGAGATAGAAGCTGTTTTTCAGTCTCTCGGTCCCAGCTTTGATGCACCTGTACTGACCTCGCCTTCTGGATGATAGCGGGGTGAACAGGCAGTGGCTCGGGTGGTTGTTGTGCTTGATGATCTTTATGGCCTTCCTGTGACATCGGGTGGTGTAGGTGTCCTGGAGGGCAGGTAGTTTGCCCCCGGTGATTCGTTGTGCAGACCTCACTACCCTCTGGAGAGCCTTACGGTTGTGGGCGGAGCAGTTGCCGTACCAGGCGGTGATACAGCCCGACAGGATGCTCTCGATTGTGCATCTGTAGAAGTTTGTGTGCTTTTGGTGACAAGCCGAATTTCTTCAGCCTCCTGAGGTTGAAGAGGCGCTGCTGCGCCTTCTTCACGATGCTGTCTGTGTGGGTGGACCAATTCAGTTTGTCTGTGATGTGTACGCCGAGGAACTTAAAACTTACTACCCTCTCCACTACTGTTCCATCGATGTGGATAGGGGGGTGTTCCCTCTGCTGTTTCCTGAAGTCCACAATCATCTCCTTAGTTTTGTTGACGTTGAGTGTGAGGTTATTTTCCTGACACCACACTCCGAGGGCCCTCACCTCCTCCCTGTAGGCCGTCTCGTCGTTGTTGGTAATCAAGCCTACCACTGTTGTGTTGTCCGCAAACTTGATTATTGAGTTGGAGGCGTGCGTGACCACGCAGTCGTGGGTGAACAGGGAGTACAGGATAGGGCTCAGAACGGACACTTGTGGGGCCCCAGTGTTGAGGATCAGCGGGGTGGAGATGTTATTACCTACCCTCACCACCTGGGGGCGGCCCGTCAGGAAGTCCAGTACCCAGTCACACAGGGCGGGGTCGAGACCCAGGGTCTGGAGCTTGATGACGAGTTTGGAGGGTACTATGGTGTTAAATGCTGAGCTGTAGTCGATGAACAGCATTCTCACATAGGTATTCCTCTTGTCCAGATGGGATAGGGCAGTGTGGTTGTGATTGCATCGTCTGTGGACCTATTGGGGCGGTAAACAAATTGGAGTGGGTCTAGGGTGTCAGGTTGGGTGGAGGTGATATGGTCCTTGACTAGTCTCTCAAAGCACTTCATGATGACGGAAGTGAGTGCTACGGAGCGGTAGTCGTTTAGCTCAGTTACCTTAGCTTTCTTGGGAACAGGAACAATGGTGGCCCTCTTGAAGCATGTGGGAACAGCAGACTGAGATAGGGATCGATTGAATATGTCCGTAAACACACCAGCCAGCTGGTCTGCGCATGCTCTGAGGGCGCGGCTGGGGATGCCGTCTGGGCCTGCAGCCTTGCGAGGGTTAACACGTTTAAATGTTTTACTCACCTCGGCTGCAGTGAAGGAGAGTCCACATGTTTTGGTTGCAGGCCGTGTCAGTGGCACTGTATTATCCTCAAAGCGGGCAAAAAAGTTATTTAGTCTGCCTGCGAGCAAGACATCCTGGTCCGTGACTGGGCTGGTTTTCTTTTTGTAATCCGTGATTGACTGTAGACCCTGCCACATACCTCGTGTCTGAGCCGTTGAATTGCGACTCTACTTTGTCTCTATACTGACGCTTAGCTTGTTTGATTGCCTTGCGGAGGGAATAGTTACACTGTTTGTATTCGGTCATGTTTCCGGTCACTAGACTTACTAGATTTACTAGACTGCCGGCTCCTGGTGCAAATCAACACCGGGCTATTATTCTGCTGTTAAATATGCGCATATTCATGACCATCATGGCACATTGGGGTAGATGAGCCTAAACGGGGAGCCTAAACGGGGAGCCTAAACGGGGAGCCTAAACGGGGAGCCTTAACGGGGAGCCTTAACGGGAGCCTTAACGGGAGCCTTAACGGGAGGAGCCTTAACGGGGAGGAGCCTTAACGGGGAGGAGCCTTAACGGGGAGGAGCCTTAACGGGGAGGAGCCTTAACGGGGAGGAGCCTTAACGGGGAGGAGCCTTAACGGGGAGGAGCCTTAACGGGGAGGAGCCTTAACGGGGAGCCTGTGGAATAGAAGACAGATGGAACTTCTAACAACCATAGTTTGCTGAAGTTGTTCAGCATTGTCTCTTAAATGAAGAGTTTAGGTGCTGGATGTGCAGATTCAGGCCTTCTAGAGTTAGCAGCAGACGGACGACCAATATCCACCACCGTATGTGGTACGGATGAAGCCTGAGCTGGAATGTGAAGCTGGCTAGCTTTATGAGAAGCCTGACTAGATCTGGCTTGCTTCGTATCATATCCCTCTGGTGTGTGGTAGAGTCTGTATTTGAATTTGAAATCTTGTTCTGTGTTTCTCTCCGTAGACATCAAAGACTCCCTCATGCAGGCTCTGGCCAGTTACGTGTGTTACCCACAATCCCTCAGAGCCGTGGAGAGGATCCCAGAGGAACAGTGAGTGTTGTAGTGCGTGTGTTTTGTATGTGTTTATTTGCTACTTCAGGTCTTGTGAACATACCAAAAATAGACACCAAATAGCCTCTTCGCTATATGCCAATCATTTCTCTCATGTTGTATCAGGTATGTCTTGCAAGCTGTCTCCTATGTGAAAGCATCACCGAGTCTCGTATGTGAAAGCATCACCGAGTCTCGTATGTGAAAGCATCACCGAGTCTCGTATGTGAAAGCATCACCGAGTCTCGTATGTGAAAGCATCACCGAGTCTCGTATGTGAAAGAGTATGTTTGTCTCCTAGACGTGTGTCCATGATGAGAAACCTGCTGGCCCCGTATGAACAGAGGCCTTGGGCTCAGACTAACTGGATCCTGGTGCGACTGTGGAGGGTACGTACCCTGTCCTTGGTTGTCCTCTATCAGCACCGTGCCCTCGGCCGTCTTCTGGTTTAGATTCTCAGTGCACAAGTTCACTATTGTCCCACCGTGGGTTCTGTTGCAGGGCTGTGGGTCTGGGTTCTCTCTCTCTCTTGTCCCTGACCTCTTGTATTGTTCTCACTAACCCATAGTTTCTGTTCTCTTGAAGGGTTGTGGGTTTGGGTACAGGTACACACGGCTGCCTCATCTGCTCAAAACCAAACCAGAGGATACCAACCTTCCCAGTCTGCAGAGTAAGTCTCCTCCTCCCTCTTCTCTATCCTCCCACTTCTCTCTCCTCACTGTCCTCTCCTTTCCCACTTTCTCCTCCTCTACCTCTAATAACCTCTCTCCTCATCTCCCTACTTCTCTCTCTCCTCATCTCCCTACTTCTCTCTCTCCTCATCTCCCTACTTCTCTCTCTCCTCATCTCCCTACTTCTCTCTCCTCTCTCCCTCTCCTCATCTCCCTACTTCTCTCTCTCCTCATCTCCCTACTTCTCTCTCTCCTCATCTCCCTACTTCTCTCTCTCCTCATCTCCCTACTTCTCTCTCTCCTCATCTCCCTACTTCTCTCTCTCCTCATCTCCCTACTTCTCTCTCTCCTCATCTCCCTACTTCTCTCTCTCCTCATCTCCCTACTTCTCTCTCTCCTCATCTCCCTACTTCTCTCTCTCCTCATCTCCCTACTTCTCTCTCTCCTCATCTCCCTACTTCTCTATCTCTCTCCTCATCTCCCTACTTCTCTATCTCTCTCCTCATCTCCCTACTTCTCTATCTCTCTCCTCAACTCCCTACTTCTCTATCTCTCTCCTCAACTCCCTACTTCTCTATCTCTCTCCTCAACTCCCTACTTCTCTATCTCACTCCTCAACTCCCTACTTCTCTATCTCACTCCTCAACTCCCTACTTCTCTATCTCACTCCTCAACTCCCTACTTCTCTCTCTCTCCTCATCTCCCTACTTCTCTCTCTCTCCTCATCTCCCTACTTCTCTCTCTCTCCTCATCTCCCTACTTCTCTCTCTCTCCTCATCTCCCTACTTCTCTCTCTCTCCTCATCTCCCTACTTCTCTCTCTCTCCTCATCTCCCTACTTCTCTCTCTCTCCTCATCTCCCTACTTCTCTCTCTCTCCTCATCTCCCTACTTCTCTCTCTCTCCTCATCTCCCTACCTCTCTCTCTCCTCATCTCCCTACTATACTATAGAGATATTCCTTCACATACTCTTGTCTGTCTTCTTGTCTGTCTTCTCTTGTCTGTCCATACTCACTGTGTCTCTCTGTCCCTCAGTCCACTCACATCTTTGTAATAAATCCAACGTTGGAGCTAATCAGCCAAGTGGTCTATTTTGTAGTGTCATGTTCCCATAAATAGTCCTTTCCTCCTCCTTTTTTATAATTCCTATTTTCTTTAAATGAAACCCATCTTGTTTTTCTTCACTGATCTTTCAGTGTGCAAGTCTGAGTGAGATGGATTTTTTTGTAATATTTCCCTGTCTTTTGGGGTCGTTAGTAGTGAGACGTGTTCAGAGGCAGGAAGTGTTTATTTATAGTGCTGGAGATATGTAAAGGGATAAAGGTTCAGTGGAAATAGGTCCTCCTCCTCCTCATTCCTCTTCACTGTGTGGTTGGTGTACGCTTCATCAGTGTTTTTACTGGGCCTCTGTTACACCTGGCGTGTGACTGGCGTGTGACTGTCGTGATTGGCGTGTGACTGACACGTAACTGGCGTAGACCCCACTGATCAGTTACTATCAGTTCAGATTGCTTGTTTTTCAGTACAGGTGTTTTGTATAGTCATACTGTCATATGTTTGAAGGACTGTATATCAGCCTGAGTCCCAGTCTGTTTGTGTCGTCATGCCAACTGCTTGTCACTCATTGACATTCCATTGGCGTGACAATGAAGGCAATGTAGTTGCTTAAGAACACAAACCGTTCCGCTACCGGGTTAAACCAACTGGGTTAAACCGTTCCGCTACCGGGCTAAACCAACTGGGCTAAACCGTTCCGCTACCGGGCTAAACCAACTGGGCTAAACCGTTCCGCTACCGGGCTAAACCAACTGGGCTAAACCGTTCCGCTACCGGGCTAAACCGTTCCGCTACCGGGCTAAACCGTTCCGCTACCGGGCTAAACCGTTCCGCTACCGGGCTAAACCGTTCCGCTACCGGGCTAAACCAACTGGGCTAAACCGTTCCGCTACCGGGTTAAACCAACTGGGCTAAACCGTTCCGCTACCGGGCTAAACCAACTGGGCTAAACCGTTCCGCTACCGGGCTAAACCAACTGGGCTAAACCGTTCCGCTACCGGGCTAAACCAACTGGGCTAAACCGTTCCGCTACCGGCTAAACCAACTGGGCTAAACCGTTCCGCTACCGGGCTAAACCAACTGGGCTAAACCGTTCGCACCGGGCTAAACCAACTGGGCTAAACCGTTCCGCTACCGGGCTAAACCAACTGGGCTAAACCGTTCCGCTACCGGGCTAAACCAACTGGGCTAAACCGTTCCGCTACCGGGCTAAACCAACTGGGCTAAACCGTTCCGCTACCGGGCTAAACCAACTGGGCTAAACCGTTCCGCTACCGGTCTAAACCAACCGGGCTAAACCGTTCCGCTACCGGGCTAAACCAACCGGGTTAAACCGTTCCGCTACCGGGCTAAACCAACCGGGTTAAACCGTTCCGCTACCGGGCTAAACCAACCGGGTTAAACCAACCGGGCTAAACCGTTCCGGTCCTGGGCTAAACCAACCGGGCTAAACCAGCCGTGTTAAACCAACCGGGCTAATCCAACCGCGCTAAACCGTTCCGGGACCGGGCTCACAGTATATGGAGTGGTACAGATGTTCTGTCATTCTGTAAGTGATAGTAGTCCATAGTAGATGTGGTATTTCTGTCCAACAAAATAGATTTGCTTTCACATACACTTTCAGACCCAAATAGAGAAACACATTTTTGTAGCATTAATAGCATAGACTTAGTCATTACATATTCTTTAAATGTTCTGCTTCTATCAATGTGAATGCAGTTTAATTTACCCCGATATACTACGAGGTCCACTAAAATGCAACGTTAAAAGTGGAAAAACAACCACGGCGCTGGTTGACATGTTGTGAGATAGTGTTTGTATTTACTTTAAAACTGATAAAGCATGACAGTGTTCCAAATGGCATCCTAGGGGCCCTTGACAAAAGTAGTGCACTAAATAGGGAATAGGGTACCATTGGTCCTGGTCTAAAGTAGTGCACTAAATAGGGAATAGGGTACCATTGGTCCTGGTCTAAAGTAGTGCACTAAATAGGGAATAGGGTACCATTGGTCCTTGGTCTAAAGTAGTGCACTAAATAGGGAATAGGGTACCATTGGTCCTGGTCTAAAGTAGTGCACTAAATAGGGAATAGGGTACCATTGGTCCTGGTCTAAAGTAGTGCACTAAATAGGGAATAGGGTACCATTGGTCCTGGTCTAAAGTAGTGCACTAAATAGGGAGTAGGGTGCCATTGGTCCTGGTCTAAAGTAGTGCACTAAATGGGGAGTAGGGTGCCATTGGTCCTGGTCTAAAGTTGTGCACTAAATAGGGAATAGGGTACCATTTGGGAACCCTGATTACAACAGTCTGTGTGTGTGTTTACTCAAGGTCTTCTGAACCAAATTGTGGTACCCAGAATGCAGTGGGTAAAAAGGATAGAGCCATAAAGTTCATCCTCAAAATAACACCATTTACACTTTGACATGGGTGCATCTCTGGCCACTTTAATAAATGGATTTAATAAAAGGCATTTTTTGTATTTTTAAACTTTTAGTTAAATAGATGAAATTGACTTTGTGTGCGTGTCATCCCTCAACAGCACTACTGGGGCGGCAGGGTAGTCTAGTGGTTAGAGTGGAGGGGCGGCAGGGTAGTCTAGTGGTTAGAGTGTAGAGGTGGCAGGGTAGCCTAGTGGTTAGAGTGGAGGGGCGGCAGGGTAGCCTAGTGGTTAGAGTGTAGGGGCGGCAGGGTAGTCTAGTGGTTAGAGTGTAGGGGCGGCAGGGTAGCCTAGTGGTTAGAGTGTAGGGGCGGCAGGGTAGCCTAGTGGTTAGAGTGTAGAGGTGGCAGGGTAGCCTAGTGGTTAGAGTGTAGGGGCGGCAGGGTAGCCTAGTGGTTAGAGTGTAGAGGTGGCAGGGTAGTCTAGTGGTTAGAGTGTAGGGGTGGCAGGTAGCCTAGTGGTTAGAGTGTAGAGGAGGCAGGTAGCCTAGTGGTTAGAGTGTAGGGGCGGCAGGGTAGTCTAGTGGTTAGAGTGTAGAGGTGGCAGGGTAGTCTAGTGGTTAGAGTGGAGGGGCGGCAGGGTAGTCTAGTGGTTAGAGTGTAGGGGTGGCAGGGTAGCCTAGTGGTTAGAGTGTAGGGGCGGCAGGGTAGTCTAGTGGTTAGAGTGTAGGGGCGGCAGGGTAGCCTAGTGGTTAGAGTGTAGGGGTGGCAGGGTAGTCTAGTGGTTAGAGTGTAGGGGCGGCAGGGTAGCCTAGTGGTTAGAGTGTAGGGGCGGCAGGGTAGTCTAGTGGTTAGAGTGTAGGGGCGGCAGGGTAGCCTAGTGGTTAGAGTGTAGGGGCAGGGTAGCCAGGGTAGCCTAGTGGTTAGAGTGTAGAGGGGGCAGGGTAGCCTAGTGGTTAGAGTGTAGAGGCGGCAGGGTAGGTGGCAGGGTAGTCTAGTGGTTAGAGTGTAGAGGCGGCAGGGTAGTCTAGTGGTTAGAGTGTAGAGGTGGCAGGGTAGTCTAGTGGTTAGAGTGTAGAGGCGGCAGGGTAGTCTAGTGGTTAGAGTGTAGAGGTGGCAGGGTAGTCTAGTGGTTAGAGCTTTGGACTAGTAACCAGAAGGTTGAAAGTTCAAACTCCCGAGCTGACAAGGTACAAATCTGTCATTCTGCCCCTGAACAAGGCAGTTAACCCACTGTTCCTAGGCCGTCATTGAAAATAAGAATTTGTTCTTAACTGACTTGCCTCGTTAAATAAAGGTAAAATAAAATAAAAAATAAAAATAAATAAACTACACGCATGTACAGTAGCATGGATGTACCCAAATAAATGCACTAGAAAACAGCTTAAACAAATGCAAATGCAGATACTTTGATGTAATTGTATCTGCAGATTTGACATGACTAGCTAGTTCAGCTAGTTTGACATGACTAGCTAGTTCAGCTAGTTTGACATGACTAGCTAGTTCAGCTAGTTTGACATGACTAGCTAGTTCAGCTAGTTTGACATGACTAGCTAGTTCAGCTAGTTTGACATGACTAGCTAGTTCAGCTAGTTTGACATGACTAGCTAGTTCAGCTAGTTTGACATGACTAGCTAGTTCAGCTAGTTTGACATGACTAGCTAGTTCAGCTAGTTTGACATGACTAGCTAGTTCAGCTAGTTTGACATGACTAGCTAGTTCAGCTAGTTTGACATGACTAGCTAGTTCAGCTAGTTTGACATGACTAGCTAGTTCAGCTAGTTTGACATGACTAGCTAGTTCAGCTAGTTTGACATGACTAGCTAGTTCAGCTAGTTTGACATGACTAGCTAGTTCAGCTAGTTTGACATGACTAGCTAGTTCAGCTAGTTTGACATGACTAGCTAGTTCAGCTAGTTTGACATGACTAGCTAGTTCAGCTAGTTTGACATGACTAGCTAGTTCAGCTAGTTTGACATGACTAGCTAGTTCAGCTAGTTTGACATGACTAGCTAGTTCAGCTAGTTTGACATGACTAGCTAGTTCAGCTAGTTTGACATGACTAGCTAGTTCAGCTAGTTTGACATGACTAGCTAGTTCAGCTAGTTTGACATGACTAGCTAGTTCAGCTAGTTTGACATGACTAGCTAGTTCAGCTAGTTTGACATGACTAGCTAGTTCAGCTAGTTTGACATGACTAGCTAGTTCAGCTAGTTTGACATGACTAGCTAGTTCAGCTAGTTTGACATGACTAGCTAGTTCAGCTAGTTTGACATGCCTAGCTAGTTCAGCTAGTTTGACATGACTAGCTAGTTCAGCTAGTTTGACATGACTAGCTAGTTCAGCTAGTTTTTCTCTTGTCCAATCTGTCCATTTTCGGTTCTTTTTTTTTTTTTTTTTTGTCTTCTGTTCTTCATGCTAATATTGTTTTTGTTTCATCTGACTCATTTGCATGGCTTACAGGAGATTTATCCATCGCTAGTTTCCAAAGTAAGTTTGTTCCTTTTTGTTTTACCATCACTAAGTTATTTTGCTTATTAGTGATCCCCTCAACCCCAACCCTAGCCCAACCCTAGCCCAACCCTTAGTGATCCCCTCAACCCTAGCCCAGCCCTAGCCCAACCCTAGCCCAACCCTAGCCCAACCCTAGCCCAACCCTTAGTGATCCCCTCAACCCTAGCCCTAGCCCAACTCTAGCCCAACCCTTAGTGATCCCCTCAACCCTAGCCCTAGCCCAACCCTAGCCCAACCCTTAGTGATCCCCTCAACCCTAGCCCTAGCCCAACCCTAGCCCAACCCTTAGTGATCCCCTCAACCCTAGCCCAACTCTAGCCCAACCCTTAGTGATCCCCTCAACCCTAGCCCTAGCCCAACCCTAGCCCAACCTTAGCCCAAGCCCAACCCTAGCCCAACTCGAGCCCAACCCTAGCCCAACCCTAGCCCAGCCCTAGCCCAGCCCTAGCCCAACCCAACCCTAGCCCAGCCCAACCCTAGCCCAGCCCAACCCTAGCCCAACCCAACCCTAGCCCAACCCTAGCCCAACCCAACCCTTAGTGATCCCCCCAACCCTAGCCCAGCTCTAGCCCAACTCTAGCCCAACCCTAGCCCAGCCCTAGCCCAACCCAACCCTAGCCCAGCCCAACCCTAGCCCAACCCTTAGTGATCCCCCAACCCTAGCCCAACCCTTAGTGATCCCCCCAACCCTAGCCCAGCTCTAGCCTGTAGCAGTTCTAATTGTATTCCATCCAATCCTACCTTTGTGTTTATTTAGATTATCTAGAGATTGTAGTTGGTCTCATATCCCTGTATTTGATCCTGTTCGTTTTTCCGTGCACTGTTCCATCACTGTGTGTGTGTGTGTGTGTGTGTGTGTTCCTTCAGTCCCTGACCTGCCTGTGTTTGTGTATGCCTTTTGTCTGTTGTCCTAATGAGTCTCTGGTAGTCTGTCGGTTTCCACAATGAAGACTCATGTTTCTTGAGGACAAACAGACACACCACAGACGATGTTAAACCAAAAACACCTTAACAAGCTGAATAATATCTGTTAGCCTAATATAATGAGTAGTACAGTTCAACACTTCATGTTGTCTTTTGTGCTACCGTCTGACCGTGAGCCTAATGAGTAGAACAGGGGAAAAAGACTAAAATAAACAACATGAATTTAAAGTACAAAAGCATCCGAGTGAGAGTGAGAGTGAGTGAGTGTGAGAGTTGCATCTTGTTTTGAAGTGACTAGCTACCTTGGGCCACTCGATTTGCATATTGCCTAACTTATAATTTATTTTAATTGGGAATTACTGACGCTTTCCGAGGCACATATGACAAGGCCCCAGAGCGAGAGAGACTTGAACTGAGTTCCAAATGTTACCCTATTCCCGATAGGGGGTGATTTGGGACACAGCTTAATGAAGAGGCTTGGGTTGATAGGCCCTATTCCCGATAGGGGGTGATTTGGGACACATGTTAATGAAGAGGCTTGGGTTGATAGGCCCTTGTGAAACAACCTGTTGGTATTTGTTTCATTGCTCTGTTGTTGATATCGTCCCAAAAATGTTTTGCATGTCAGAACTGAAGTTTTCATGATGTAAAACTTAAAGTACAGAAATATAGTTATTTTTTTGGCATCATCACGACTTTCTGTATTTGAAAAATTATCGATATTAACTTGATTGCTGATATACTATCATGTATCTGTGTGGATGACAGTGATGGGTGGAGGGAAACAGCATGTATCTGTGGCTGTGGAGGGAAACATGTATCTGTGTGGATGACAGTGATGGGTGGAGGGAAACAGCATGTATCTGTGGCTGTGGAGGGAAACATCATGTATCTGTGGCTGTGGAGGGAAACATCATGTATCTATGGCTGTGGAGGGAAACATCATGTATCTGTGGCTGTGGAGGGAAACATCATGTATCTGTGGCTGTGGAGGGAAACATCATGTATCTATGGCTGTGGAGGGAAACATCATGTATCTGTGGCTGTGGAGGGAAACATGTATCTGTGGCTGTGGAGGGAAACAGCATGTATCTGTGGCTGTGGAGGGAAACATCATGTATCTGTGGCTGTGGAGGGAAACATCATGTATCTGTGGAGGGAAACATCATGTATCTATGGCTGTGGAGGGAAACATCATGTATCTGTGGAGGGAAACATCATGTATCTATGGCTGTGGAGGGAAACATCATGTATCTATGGCTGTGGAGGGAAACATCATGTATCTATGGCTGTGGAGGGAAACATCGTATCTGTGGCTGTGGAGGGAAACATCATGTATCTATGGAGGGAAACATCATGTATCTATGGCTGTGGAGGGAAACATCATGTATCTGTGGCTGTGGAGGGAAACATCATGTATCTATGGCTGTGGAGGGAAACATCATGTATCTATGGCTGTGGAGGGAAACATCATGTATCTATGGCTGTGGAGGGAAACATCATGTATCTGTGGCTGTGGAGGGAAACATGTATCTATGGCTGTGGAGGGAAACATGTATCTGTGTGGATGACAGTGATGGGTGGAGGGAAACAGCATGTATCTGTGGCTGTGGAGGGAAACATCATGTATCTATGGCTGTGGAGGGAAACATGTATCTGTGTGGATGACAGTGATGGGTGGAGGGAAACAGCATGTATCTGTGGCTGTGGAGGGAAACAGCATGTATCTGTGGCTGTGGAGGGAAACATCATGTATCTGTGGAGGGAAACATCATGTATCTGTGGAGGGAAACATCATGTATCTATGGCTGTGGAGGGAAACATGTATCTATGGCTGTGGAGGGAAACATCATGTATCTATGGCTGTGGAGGGAAACATCATGTATCTATGGCTGTGGAGGGAAACATCATGTATCTATGGCTGTGGAGGGAAACATGTATCTATGGCTGTGGAGGGAAACATCATGTATCTGTGGCTGTGGAGGGAAACATCATGTATCTGTGGAGGGAAACATCATGTGTCTGTGGAGGGAAACATCATGTGTCTGTGGAGGGAAACATCATGTGTCTGTGGAGGGAAACATCATGTGTCTGTGGAGGGAAACATCATGTATCTGTGGCTGTGGAGGGAAACATCATGTATCTGTGGCTGTGGAGGGAAACATCATGTATCTATGGCTGTGGAGGGAAACATCATGTATCTATGGCTGTGGAGGGAAACATGTATCTGTGTGGATGACAGTGATGGGTGGAGGGAAACAGCATGTATCTGTGGCTGTGGAGGGAAACATCATGTATCTATGGCTGTGGAGGGAAACATCATGTATCTGTGGCTGTGGAGGGAAACATCATGTATCTGTGGCTGTGGAGGGAAACATCATGTATCTGTGGCTGTGGAGGGAAACATCATGTATCTATGGCTGTGGAGGGAAACATCATGTATCTGTGGCTGTGGAGGGAAACATCATGTATCTATGGCTGTGGAGGGAAACATCATGTATCTGTGGCTGTGGAGGGAAACATCATGTATCTGTGGCTGTGGAGGGAAACATCATGTATCTGTGGCTGTGGAGGGAAACATGTATCTGTGGAGGGAAACATCATGTGTCTGTGGAGGGAAACATCATGTATCTGTATCTGTGGAGGGAAACATCATGTATCTGTGGCTGTGGAGGGAAACATGTATCTGTGGAGGGAAACATCATGTATCTATGGCTGTGGAGGGAAACATCATGTATCTGTGGAGGGAAACATCATGTATCTATGGCTGTGGAGGGAAACATCATGTATCTATGGCTGTGGAGGGAAACATGTATCTGTGGAGGGAAACATCATGTATCTGTGGCTGTGGAGGGAAACATCATGTATCTGTGGAGGGAAACATGTATCTATGGCTGTGGAGGGAAACATCATGTATCTATGGCTGTGGAGGGAAACATCATGTATCTGTGGCTGTGGAGGGAAACATCATGTATCTGTGGCTGTGGAGGGAAACATCATGTATCTGTGGAGGGAAACACATGTATCTGTGGAGGGAAACATCATGTATCTGTGGAGGGAAACATCATGTATCTGTGGAGGAAAACATCATGTATCTGTGGAGGGAAACATCATTTATCTGTGGCTGTGGAGGGAAACATGTATCTGTGGATGGAAACATCATGTATCTGTGGCTGTGGAGGGAAACATGTATCTGTGGAGGGAAACATCATGTATCTGTGGCTGTGGAGGGAAACATCATGTATCTATGGCTGTGGAGGGAAACATGTATCTGTGGCTGTGGAGGGAAACATCATGTATCTATGGCTGTGGAGGGAAACATCATGTATCTGTGGCTGTGGAGGGAAACATCATGTATCTGTGGCTGTGGAGGGAAACATGTATATGTGGAGGGAAACATCATGTATCTATGGCTGTGGAGGGAAACATCATGTATCTGTGGCTGTGGAGGGAAACATCATGTATCTATGGCTGTGGAGGGAAACATCATGTATCTATGGCTGTGGAGGGAAACATCATGTATCTATGGCTGTGGAGGGAAACATCATGTATCTATGGCTGTGGAGGGAACATCATGTATCTGTGGAGGGAAACATCATGTATCTATGGCTGTGGAGGGAAACATCATGTATCTGTGGAGGGAAACATCATGTATCTGTGGAAGAAAACATCATGTGGCTGTGGAGGGAAACATCATGTATCTATGGCTGTGGAGGGAAACATCATGTATCTGTGGCTGTGGAGGGAAACATCATGTATCTATGGCTGTGGAGGGAAACATCATGTATCTATGGCTGTGGAGGGAAACATCACGTATCTGTGGCTGTGGAGGGAAACATCACGTATCTATGGCTGTGGAGGGAAACATCACGTATCTATGGCTGTGGAGGGAAACATCACGTATCTATGGCTGTGGAGGGAAACATCATGTGGCTGTGGAGGGAAACATCATGTATCTATGGCTGTGGAGGGAAACATCATGTATCTATGGCTGTGGAGGGAAACATGTATCTGTGGAGGGAAACATCATGTATCTGTGGAGGGAAACATCATGTATCTGTGGAGGGAAACATCATGTATCTGTGGAGGGAAACATCATGTATCTGTGGAGGAAAACATCATGTATCTGTGGAGGGAAACATCATGTATCTGTGGCTGTGGAGGGAAACATAATGTATCTGTGGAGGGAAACATCATGTATCTGTGGCTGTAGAGGGTAACATAATGTATCTATGGCTGTGGAGGGAAACATCATGTATCTATGGCTGTGGAGGGAAACATCATGTATCTGTGGCTGTGGAGGGAAACATCATGTATCTATGGCTGTGGAGGGAAACATCATGTATCTATGGCTGTGGAGGGAAACATCACGTATCTGTGGCTGTGGAGGGAAACATCACGTATCTATGGCTGTGGAGGGAAACATCACGTATCTATGGCTGTGGAGGGAAACATCACGTATCTATGGCTGTGGAGGGAAACATCATGTGGCTGTGGAGGGAAACATCATGTATCTATGGCTGTGGAGGGAAACATCATGTATCTATGGCTGTGGAGGGAAACATCATGTATCTATGGCTGTGGAGGGAAACATGTATCTGTGGAGGGAAACATCATGTATCTGTGGAGGGAAACATCATGTATCTGTGGAGGGAAACATCATGTATCTGTGGAGGGAAACATCATGTATCTGTGGAGGAAATCATGTATCTGTGGAGGAAAACATCATGTATCTGTGGAGGGAAACATCATTTATCTGTGGCTGTGGAGGGAAACATAATGTATCTGTGGAGGGAAACATCATGTATCTGTGGCTGTAGAGGGTAACATAATGTATCTATGGCTGTGGAGGGAAACATCATGTATCTGTGGCTGTGGAGGGAAACATCATGTATCTATGGCTGTGGAGGGAAACATCATGTATCTATGGCTGTGGAGGGAAACATCATGTATCTATGGCTGTGGAGGGAAACATCATGTATCTATGGCTGTGGAGGGAAACATCATGTATCTATGGCTGTGGAGGGAAACATCATGTATCTATGGCTGTGGAGGGAAACATCATGTATCTATGGCTGTGGAGGGAAACATCATGTATCTGTGGCTGTGGAAGAAAACATCATGTATCTGTGGCTGTGGAGGGAAACATCATGTATCTATGGCTGTGGAGGGAAACATCATGTATCTGTGGAGGGAAACATCATGTATCTGTGGAGGGAAACATCATGTATCTATGGCTGTGGAAGAAAACATGTATCTGTGGCTGTGGAGGGAAACATCATGTATCTGTGGCTGTGGAGGGAAACATCATGTATCTATGGCTGTGGAGGGAAACATCACGTATCTGTGGCTGTGGAGGGAAACATCATGTATCTGTGGCTGTGGAGGGAAACATCATGTATCTGTGGCTGTGGAGGGAAACATGTATCTATGGCTGTGGAGGGAAACATCACGTATCTATGGCTGTGGAGGGAAACATCATGTGGCTGTGGAGGGAAACATGTATCTATGGCTGTGGAGGGAAACATCATGTATCTATGGCTGTGGAGGGAAACATCATGTATCTGTGGAGGGAAACATCATGTATCTGTGGCTGTGGAGGGAAACATGTATCTATGGCTGTGGAGGGAAACATCATGTATCTGTGGCTGTGGAGGGAAACATCATGTATCTATGGCTGTGGAGGGAAACATCATGTATCTATGGCTGTGGAGGGAAACATCATGTATCTATGGCTGTGGAGGGAAACATCATGTATCTGTGTGGATGACAGTGATGGGTGGAGGGAAACATCATGTATCTGTGTGGATGACAGTGATGGGTGGAGGGAAACATCATGTATCTGTGTGGATGACAGTGATGGGTGGAGGGAAACATCATGTATCTGTGTGGATGACAGTGATGGGTGGAGGGAAACATCATGTATCTGTGTGGATGACAGTGATGGGTGCAGGGAAACATCATGTATCTGTGTGGATGACAGTGATGGGTGCAGGGAAACATCATGTATCTGTGTGGATGACAGTGATGGGTGGAGGGAAACATCATGTATCTGTGTGGATGACAGTGATGGGTGCAGGGAAACATCATGTATCTGTGTGGATGACAGTGATGGGTGGAGGGAAACATAATGTATCTGTGTGGATGACAGTGATGGGTGCAGGGAAACATCATGTATCTGTGTGGATGACAGTGATGGGTGCAGGGAAACATGTATCTGTGTGGATGACAGTGATGGGTGGAGGGAAACATCATGTATCTGTGTGGATGACAGTGATGGGTGCAGGGAAACATCATGTATCTGTGTGGATGACAGTGATGGGTGGAGGGAAACATCATGTATCTGTGTGGATGACAGTGATGGGTGGAGGGAAACATCATGTATCTGTGTGGATGACAGTGATGGGTGCAGGGAAACATCATGTATCTTTGTGGATGACAGTGATGGGTGGAGGGAAACATCATGTATCTGTGTGGATGACAGTGATGGGTGGAGGGAAACATCATGTATCTGTGTGGATGACAGTGATGGGTGCAGGGAAACATGTATCTGTGTGGATGACAGTGATGGGTGGAGGGAAACATCATGTATCTGTGTGGATGACAGTGATGGGTGGAGGGAAACATCATGTATCTGTGTGGATGACAGTGATGGGTGGAGGGAAACATCATGTATCTGTGTGGATGACAGTGATGGGTGGAGGGAAACATCATGTATCTGTGTGGATGACAGTGATGGGTGGAGGGAAACATCATGTATCTGTGGCTGTGGAGGGAAACATGTATCTATGGCTGTGGAGGGAAACATCACGTATCTATGGCTGTGGAGGGAAACATCATGTGGCTGTGGAGGGAAACATGTATCTATGGCTGTGGAGGGAAACATCATGTATCTATGGCTGTGGAGGGAAACATCATGTATCTGTGGAGGGAAACATCATGTATCTGTGGCTGTGGAGGGAAACATGTATCTATGGCTGTGGAGGGAAACATCATGTATCTGTGGCTGTGGAGGGAAACATCATGTATCTATGGCTGTGGAGGGAAACATCATGTATCTATGGCTGTGGAGGGAAACATCATGTATCTATGGCTGTGGAGGGAAACATCATGTATCTGTGTGGATGACAGTGATGGGTGGAGGGAAACATCATGTATCTGTGTGGATGACAGTGATGGGTGGAGGGAAACATCATGTATCTGTGTGGATGACAGTGATGGGTGGAGGGAAACATCATGTATCTGTGTGGATGACAGTGATGGGTGGAGGGAAACATCATGTATCTGTGTGGATGACAGTGATGGGTGCAGGAAACATCATGTATCTGTGTGGATGACAGTGATGGGTGCAGGGAAACATCATGTATCTGTGTGGATGACAGTGATGGGTGGAGGGAAACATCATGTATCTGTGTGGATGACAGTGATGGGTGCAGGGAAACATCATGTATCTGTGTGGATGACAGTGATGGGTGGAGGGAAACATCATGTATCTGTGTGGATGACAGTGATGGGTGCAGGGAAACATCATGTATCTGTGTGGATGACAGTGATGGGTGCAGGGAAACATCATGTATCTGTGTGGATGACAGTGATGGGTGGAGGGAAACATCATGTATCTGTGTGGATGACAGTGATGGGTGCAGGGAAACATCATGTATCTGTGTGGATGACAGTGATGGGTGGAGGGAAACATCATGTATCTGTGTGGATGACAGTGATGGGTGGAGGGAAACATCATGTATCTGTGTGGATGACAGTGATGGGTGCAGGGAAACATCATGTATCTTTGTGGATGACAGTGATGGGTGGAGGGAAACATCATGTATCTGTGTGGATGACAGTGATGGGTGGAGGGAAACATCATGTATCTGTGTGGATGACAGTGATGGGTGCAGGGAAACATGTATCTGTGTGGATGACAGTGATGGGTGGAGGGAAACATCATGTATCTGTGTGGATGACAGTGATGGGTGGAGGGAAACATCATGTATCTGTGTGGATGACAGTGATGGGTGGAGGGAAACATCATGTATCTGTGTGGATGACAGTGATGGGTGGAGGGAAACATCATGTATCTGTGTGGATGACAGTGATGGGTGGAGGGAAACATCATGTATCTGTGTGGATGACAGTGATGGGTGGAGGGAAACATCATGTATCTGTGTGGATGACAGTGATGGGTGCAGGGAAACATCATGTATCTGTGTGGATGACAGTGATGGGTGGAGGGAAACATCATGTATCTGTGTGGATGACAGTGATGGGTGCAGGGGAACATGTATCTGTGTGGATGACAGTGATGGGTGGAGGGAAACATCATGTATCTGTGTGGATGACAGTGATGGGTGCAGGGAAACATGCATCTGTGTGGATGACAGTGATGGGTGCAGGGAAACATCATGTATCTGTGTGGATGACAGTGATGGGTGCAGGGAAACATGTATCTGTGTGGATGACAGTGATGGGTGGAGGGAAACATGTATCTGTGTGGATGACAGTGATGGGTGGACTGGAGGAGGTGTGAAGGCAACGTTTGTAATGAGAAAGGAAAGGAGAGATTGGGCAGGGTAATATAACAGACTGTCCATCCATCAATCCCTTATCCAATCTCCCCAGACAGTCCCTGGGTGGGTTGGAGGGAGGAGGGAGGAGACATCAGGCAGAATAATAGAACATTACCGTCCATCAGCTAGGTGGGAGCCAGAGGAGATGAGCATCTATTCCATTCCATACAATACACCTGCTTCACGCTGCTGTCCTCTGTCTGAAAACTCTCCCCTGCTGCCCAGTACATCCCCTGGCTAGTCTCTGTAGGCCAGTGTGCAGCCACACAGTGTATAGAACATTATTGTGTGAAGGTAATTAAATCTAAAGGTTATCGCTCCTTAAAGAGCGACAACACTGTCCTGCTCAATGATTGGTCGGTACGCTTGACGAGGTTTATTGAGAATACCTTGTCCTTCAAGAGCGACGTTACAATGCTTTTGTCATGTGGGATGTGGATGTCGCTCTCTCTCCCTCTGTGATAAGGTGTTACATTTACAGCCTATCCTCCACAGTATGGGATGAGAGGTCCCTCACAGTATGGGATGAGAGGTCCCTCACAGTATGGGATGAGAGGTCCCTCACAGTATGGGATGAGAGGTCCCTCACAGTATGGGATGAGAGGTCCTCCATAGTACGGGATGAGAGGTCCTCCACAGTACGGGATGAGAGGTCCTCCACAGTACGGGATGAGAGGTCCTCCACAGTACGGGATGAGAGGTCCTCCACAGTACGGGATGAGAGGTCCTCCACAGTACGGGATGAGAGGTCCTCCACAGTACGGGATGAGAGGTCCTCCACAGTACGGGATGAGAGGTCCTCCACAGTACGGGATGAGAGGTCCTCCACAGTACGGGATGAGAGGTCCTCCACAGTACGGGATGAGAGGTCCTCCATAGTACGGGGACAGAGGGGGATGCGAGGTCCCTCTTTCTTTCACCCTCTGATCACAATACCCTGGAGATGGCTGAAGTAATTGATGAAAGCTCTAGGACTGTGTGTAAGAGGAGGAGATGGCTGAAGTAATTGATGAAAGCTCTAGGACTGTGTGTAAGAGGAGATGGCTGAAGTAATTGATGAAAGCTCTAGGACTGTGTGTAAGAGGAGGAGATGGCTGTAGTAATTGATGATAGTTCTAGGACTGTGTGTAAGAGGAGGAGATGGCTGTAGTAATTGATGATGGCTCTAGTACTGTGTGGACAAGGAGGAGATGGCTGTAGTAACTGATGATAGCTCTAGGACTGTGTGGATGAGGAGATGGCTGAATGGATGTTGTCTCAAAAAACTGCTTCTGGGAAACAGAGCTGTCGGGAGGCAACAGGGCATAGCCCGAGATACAAATGGTATTTGTTTGCTTTCCTACTTGTACCACCAGACATCTAGCAAGCATGTTACTTTGGCTTTGTCACCTGGTAATTCAGGCTTCACCCTCAGTCTCTGGCACGTCCTGCCTCAGTCTCTGGCACGTCCTGCCTCAGTCTCTGGCACGTCCTGCCTCAGTCTCTGGCACGTCCTGCCTCAGTCTCTGGCACGTCCTGCCTCAGCCTCTGGCACGTCCTGCCTCAGCCTCGGGCACGTCTTGCCTCAGCCTCGGGCACGTCCTGCCTCAGCCATTGTGGTCCAGTGCATCTCTTTATCCAATCTGAATAGAACGTGTCATGATTTGAAATATGTAATGGTTAGTATGTCATTAGTATCATGCAGGGGGGGATATGTGTGTCTTTGATCAATCTATTCTGTGTACTGTCATATCAACCCCCACTCTGCACAGCGTCATGCTATGAGTTAGTTAGGGTGTATAATCTGCTGCTGGGACTTGTGAATAAAACTAATTAAAACAGAAGACAAACACTTATTTTTTTATTTCTGTAAGTTTCAAAACGTTTTGCCATGGTGTTCCGTAACAAAAGGTCTTTGGCCCAACTGAACGTGGCCCTGGTGTGAAACATGCAAGTATTCTCTCCTCTAATTGGTTGTGTGACAGTATTCTCCTCTCTGATTGGTCGTTACAGAGCCGTGCCCGTCCCTCCTGCTGCAGAGACACATGGCGGAGCTGCTCTCTCTGGATAAAGACATGGCCGCCTCCTTCCTCAATTCTGTTCTCAACCAGCTCAACTGGGCCTTTTCAGAGTTTATAGGCATGATCCAGGAGGTGAGCATAGAAATCGACATCACTTCCTGTTAGGGCTGACCCCAATTATAATTAGTCGATTGTTTGGTCGATAGGCTTTTGGTCAACCAACTTATTATTTAAATTTTTTTGGTCAAATATATATATTTCTTTTAATGGCAAACGAGACACCTGTGTGATTCGATCCCGTCTCGGTGAACTAATCCATAGTGGAGGCCGGCGTGAAGGGCACAGTCCAAGAAGGACAGTCTCTCTAAAAATGCACAATGAAAGTGTCTCCCGCCAATTTGTTCGCACATTCATTGTTTAATAACTGTAATTATTGTGTGAATTGTTTACCTTGATTTTGTTAGGTTCTATCAATTCCCCGTTACATGCGTCACCAGTAGTAGCCTACCAGAATATTTTATACAATGTTGCAAGTTTGCTAGAGCAAGCTTGGGCAGGACCCTAGTTGATAGTGTGTAGTATGTGTGTGTATGTATGTATGTATATATATATATATATATATATATATATATATATATATATATATATATATACTAGTTGATAGTGTGTGTATATATATATATATATATATATATATATATATATATATATATATATATATATATATATATATATATATATATATATATATATATAATATATACTAGTTGATAGTGTGTGTATATATATATATATATACTATATATATATATATATATATATATATATATATATAGACAGTGTTTGAAGTTTGTTGCCGACAGGCCGTGCGTAGCTCCCAGTGTCTGGTATAAAGCAGACTGAACCAGGTTTTCCTCTAGGATTTTGCCAGTGTTTAACTCCATTAAGTTTCTATTCTTATCCTGAAAAACTCCCCAGTACTTAACGTTTACAAACATACCCATAACCTGATGCAGGCACCACTATGCTTGAAAATATGGAGAGTGGTACACAGTAATGTGTTGTATTGGCCCCAAACATAACACTTAGTATTCAGTATTACTTTAGTACCTTGTTGCAAACAGGATGCATGTTTTGGAATATGTTTAATATGCGTAGTTCCACTTTGACATGATGGTGTATTGTGTGTAGGCTATTAATATATATATTTTTAAATGTATCCATTTTAAATTTAGGCTGTAACACATCAACATGTGTGAATACTTTCAAAAAGCACTGTGCGTGTCTTTCCCTGTCCTGCGGGCCTCGCAGGACACATTTATTAAAGGGATCCCTGTCCTGTCGTACACATTTATTAAAGGGATCCCTGTCCCGTCGTACACATTTATTAAAGGGATCCCTGTCCTGTCGTACACATTTATTAAAGGGATCCCTGTCCTGTCGTACACATTTATTAAAGGGATCCCTGTCCTGTCGTACACATTTATTAAAGGGACACATTTATTAAAGGGATCCCTGTCCTGTCGTACACATTTATTAAAGGGATCCCTGTCCTGTCCACATTTATTAAAGGGATCCCTGTCCTGTCGTACACATTTATTATTAATTTATTAAAGGGATCCCTGTCCTGTCGACATTTATTAAAGGGATCCCTGTCCTGTCGTACACATTTATTAAAGGGATCCCTGTCCTGTCGTACACATTTATTAAAGGGATCCCTGTCCTGTCGTACACATTTATTAAAGGGATCCCTGTCCTGTCGTACACATTTATTAAAGGGATCCCTGTCCTGTCGTACACATTTATTAAAGGGCCTGTCCGTCGTACACATTTATTAAAGGGATCCCTGTCCTGCACATTTATTAAAGGGATCCCTGTCCTGTCACATTTATTAAAGGGATCCCTGTCCTGTCGTACACATTTATTAAAGGGATCCCTGTCCTGTCGTACACATTTATTAAAGGGATCCCTGTCCTGTCGTACACATTTATTAAAGGGATCCCTGTCCTGTCGTACACATTTATTAAAGGGATCCCTGTCCTGTCGTACACATTTATTAAAGGGATCCCTGTCCTGCGGGCCTCGTCGTACACATTTATTAAAGGGATCCCTGTCCTGTCGTACACATTTATTAAAGGGATCCCTGTCCTGTCGTACACATTTATTAAAGGGATCGTGGCAAAAATCGCATTTGAAAGCAATGCATATATATGATTTTGTACACACACACACACACACACAATTATTACCTTGCGATCTTCCTTGATGTTTTCATATAAGTTTAAGTGTACACGTTTTCATCTACTCCCGAAGTGTCCTAAAATAGATCATCAAATAGCTAGATAGTAATAACAGACAATTTAATGTGTTAGGGTAGTAGAGGGGGAAGAGAAGCTGCTTCATATGATTTTAGTGTTTTAGAAAGCCTGTTGTAAGGTACCTTATAATGTGTTAGGGTAGTAGAGGGGGAAGAGAAGCTGCTTCATATGATTTTTGGTTGTTAGAAAGCCTGCTGTAAAAGTACCTTATTTAATCTCCCCTCCAGATTCAGCAGGCAGCTGAACGTCCTGAGCGTAACTTTGTGGACACAAGGCAGCTGAAGGTGTGCGCTACGTGTTTCGACCTTTCCGTCAGCCTTCTGCGGGTCCTAGAGATGACGGTCACCCTGGTCCCGCAGATCTTCCTCGACTGGACACGCCCCTCCGCTGAACTGCTGCTCAGACGATTGGCTCAGGTGAGACGGCACAGGATTTAATTCGTTGGTTAAGTGAATTTGGTTGATTGAATGATTTGTTGATTAACTTGTTTTGTTTTGGGGTATTGTGATGTCATAAGAGGAGGTTGTCGCCGCAGCTCATCGGGTAAATATTTCACGGTTTGAAAAGGAAGAGTGTAGAAATGCTGACCAAGGCCACGTCCAGAAACGCTCCCTACCCTCTAACCCGTATTACTGCTGAATGTACATCTGAATGTACATCAGCGTTGGACTAGTAAACGGAAGGTTGCATGTTCAAACCCCCGTGCTGACAAGGTACAAATCTGTCGTTCTGCCCCTGAACAGGCAGTTAACCCACTGTTCCTAGGCCGTCATTGAAAATAAGAATTTGTTCTTAACTGACTTGCCTAGTTAAATAAAGGTAACATTTTTAAAAAACTTACTGGAGTGAAATGACATGGAAAGAGAATGTTATGAAGTCATCATATTATTCTGTGGTCCCGAACTCAGAAGGCAGTGATTTAAAAAATAAAAAAAATATGTTTTTTAATTTTCATTTAACCAGGTAGGTCAGTTGAGAACACCTTTATTTAACCAGGTAGGTCAGTTGAGAACACCTTTATTTAACCAGGTTGGTCAGTTGAGAACACCTTTATTTAACCAGGTAGGTCAGTTGAGAACACCTTTATTTAACCAGGTAGGCTAGTTGAGAACACCTTTATTTAACCAGGTAGGCTAGTTGAGAACAACTTTATTTAACCAGGTAGGCTAGTTGAGAACACCTTTATTTAACCAGGTAGGTCAGTTGAGAACATCTTTATTTAACCAGGTAGGCTAGTTGAGAACACCTTTATTTAACCAGGTAGGCCAGTTGAGAACACCTTTATTTAACCAGGTTGGCCAGTTGAGAACACCTTTATTTAACCAGGTTGGCCAGTTGAGAACACCTTTATTTAACCAGGTTGGCCAGTTGAGAACACCTTTATTTAACCAGGTAGGCTAGTTGAGAACACCTTTATTTAACCAGGTAGGCTAGTTGAGAACACCTTTATTTAACCAGGTTGGCCAGTTGAGAACACCTTTATTTAACCAGGTTGGCCAGTTGAGAACACCTTTATTTAACCAGGTAGGCCAGTTGAGAACACCTTTATTTAACCAGGTAGGCTAGTTGAGAACACCTTTATTTAACCAGGTAGGCTAGTTGAGAAAACCTTTATTTAACCAGGTAGGCCAGTTGAGAACAAGTTCTCATTTACAACTGCGACCTGGCCAAGATAAAGCAAAGCAGTGCAACAAAAACAACAACACAGTGTTACACATAAACAAAAGTACAGTCAATAACACAATAAAAAAATCTATATACAGTATGCGCAAATGTAGAAGAGGAGGGAGTTTAGGCAGTAAATAGGCCATAGAGGTGAAATAATTACAATTTAGCATTAACACTGGAGTGATAGATGTGCAGAAGATGAATGTGCAAGTAGAGATACTGGGGTGCAACAGAGCAAGTAATAATATGGGGGATGAGGTAGTTGGGTGGGCTATTTACAGATGGGCTGTGTACAGGTACAGTGATCAGTAAGCTGCTCTGACAGCCGATGCTTAAGGTTAGAGAGGGAGATATAAGGCTTCAGTGATTTTTGCAATTCACATGGGAAGGTAGCCTTGCTGAATGCACCCCCCCTATTGTCCATATACCCGCGGCCCCCGTGGAGATCAAATTAGCATAATACATTAATCCCCATCAAAATCTGTCAGTTTAAACTGGAGATATGTTTATTTTGCCAAATCCCAAGTCTCAATCCACCGCGTCCGTCTATCACACTTCTGCGTTGAAAAGTGGCTGAGCTAGAGTGGTGTGGTGTGTTAGACCACGAGACATCTCACTAAATCGTCTGCACGGTTTGAGCCATACGTTAATACGACCCCTCTGTGGAAAGGTGAGTGTCGCACCAACAACGCACATGTTGCTGGTTCTGCTCGAGGAAAGTATATATGGAGAGAGTTTAGTGCCAAACAATAAGGAGTTAAATACATAAACAAAACAATAAAATATTTCCTCATCTTTCTTTTATCTCTCAGATATAGAACAGACACTTTTTGGGGGGGGGGGGTGGGGTCTATCTGTTCTATGTAGTGAATCTGTTATTCAATGTGTTTCTATGGGCTAATAGCAGTAAGGACTGTATGTTATTTAATGTGTTTCTATTGGCTAATAGCAGTAAGGACTGTATGTTATTTAATGTGTTTCTATTGGCTAATAGCAGTAAGGACTATCTGTTATTCAATGTGTTTCTATGGGCTAAGAGCAGTAGGACCAAATTCAGTGTTTCATCAAATAATGTTTTAATGTTTTTTTTGGATGCTTCAAGGGGGATTAAAATTCAAAATCAAATAGCTAAATGATCCATGGTATGACCTTATTAAAACAATTTCCTATGTCAGCTTAGACAGTAGAGGGTTACCTAGACAGTAGAGGGTTACCTAGACAGTAGAGGGTTACCTAGACAGTAGAGGGTTACCTAGACAGTAGAGGGTTACCTAGACAGTAGAGGGTTACCTAGACAGTAGAGGGTTACCTAGACAGTAGAGGGTTACCTAGACAGTAGAGGGTTACCTAGACAGTAGAGGGTTACCTAGACAGTAGAGGGTTACCTAGACAGTAGAGGGTTACCTAGACAGTAGAGGGTTACCTAGACAGTAGAGGGTTACCTAGACAGTAGAGGGTTACCTAGACAGTAGAGGGTGACAGTAGAGGGTGACAGTAGAGGGTGACAGTAGAGGGTGACAGTAGAGGGTCACCTTGGACAGTAGAGGGTCACCTTGGTCACAGTAGAGGGTCACCTTGGACAGTAGAGGGTCACCTAGATAGTCGGTTAAACAAAAAAGTGGCAGAACAAGTTTATCGTCTGTTCTGCTGGATGTTCGCTGTTACTCATCGTGTACACACACACACACATACCACACACATACCACACACCACACACACACCACACACACACCACACACACAACACACACACACACACACACACACACACACACACACACACACACAACACACACACACACCACACACACACACCACACACACACCACACACCACACCACACACACACACACACACACACACAACACAACACACACATACCACACACATACCACACACATACCACACACATACCACACACATACCACACACTTCAACACACACACCACACACACACACACACACACCACACACACACACCACACACACACACATACACACACACATACCACACACATACCACACACATACCACACACATACCACACACTTCAACACACACACCACACCACACACACAACACAACACACACAACACACACCACACAGGAGAGCAGAACATCAACAGACACCCGTTCTGTTCTCTAATGAACATTGACGGGTAACAGTGTTGAATTAATGAACGTTTTCAGAATAACTTTTGAAATGTGCTGCTGTCTTTTCATCATCACTCATCATCATCATCGCCTCTCTCCTTCAATGCCATGTTGTCTTCATGCAATACAATGTGTGTGTGTTCCTGTGTGTTCCTGTGTGTTCCTGTGTGTTCCTGTGTGTTCCTGTGTGTTCCTGTGTGTTCCTGTGTGTTCCTGTGTGTTCCTGTGTGTTCCTGTGTGTTCCTGTGTGTTCCTGTGTGTTTCTGTGTGTGTGTTCCTGTGTGTGTGTTCCTGTGTGTGTGTTCCTGTGTGTGTGTTCCTGTGTGTGTGTTCCGGTGTGTGTGTTCCGGTGTGTGTGTTCCGGTGTGTGTGTTCCGGTGTGTGTGTTCCGGTGTGTGTGTTCCGGTGTGTGTGTGTGTTCCTGTGTGTGTGTGTTCTCCTGTGTGTGTATTCTCCTGTGTGTGTGTTCCGGTGTGTGTGTTCCTGTGTGTGTGTGTGTGTTCTGGTGTGTGTGTGTTCCGTGTGTGTGTTCCGGTGTGTGTGTGTTCCTGTGTGTGTGTTCCGGTGTGTGTGTTCCGGTGTGTATGAGTGTGTGTGTGCGCCCGTGTGTATGAGTGTGTGTGTTCCCGTGTGTGTTCCGGTGTGTATGAGTGTGTTCCGTGTGTATGAGTGTGTTCCGGTGTGTATGAGTGTGTTCCGGTGTGTATGAGTGTGTTCCGGTGTGTATGAGTGTGTTCCGGTGTGTATGAGTGTGTTCCGGTGTGTATGAGTGTGTTCCGGTGTGTATGAGTGTGTTCCGGTGTGTATGTGTGTGTGTTCCGGTGTGTTCCGGTGTGTTCCGGTGTGTTCCGGTGTGTATGAGTGTGTGTTCCGGTGTGTATGAGTGTGTGTTCCGGTGTGTATGAGTGTGTGTTCCGGTGTGTATGAGTGTGTGTTCCGGTGTGTGTGTTCCGGTGTGTGTGTGTGTTCCGGTGTGTGTGTGTTCCGGTGTGTGTGTGTTCCGGTGTGTGTGTGTTCCTGTGTGTGTGTGTGTGTGTGTGTGTTCCTGTGTGTGTGTGTGTGTGTTCCGGTGTGTATGAGTGTGTTCCGGTGTGTATGAGTGTGTTCCGGTGTGTATGAGTGTGTTCCGGTGTGTATGAGTGTGTTCCGGTGTGTATGAGTGTGTATGAGTGTGTTCCGGTGTGTATGAGTGTGTGTTCCGGTGTGTATGAGTGTGTGTTCCGGTGTGTATGAGTGTGTGTTCCGGTGTGTATGAGTGTGTGTTCCGGTGTGTGTGAGTGTGTGTTCCGGTGTGTGTGTGTGTGTGTTCCGGTGTGTGTTCCGGTGTGTGTGTGTTCCGGTGTGTGTGTGTTCCGGTGTGTGTGTTTTCCGGTGTGTGTGTGTTCCGGTGTGTGTGTGTTCCGGTGTGTGTGTGTGTGTGTGTGTTCCGGTGTGTGTGTGTTCCGGTGTGTGTGTGTTCCGGTGTGTATGAGTGTGTTCCGGTGTGTATGAGTGTGTTCCGGTGTGTATGAGTGTGTTCCGGTGTGTATGAGTGTGTTCCGGTGTGTATGAGTGTGTTCCGGTGTGTATGAGTGTGTGTTCCGGTGTGTATGAGTGTGTGTTCCTGTGTGTGTGTGTGTGTTCCGGTGTGTGTGTGTTCCGGTGTGTGTGTGTTCCGGTGTGTATGAGTGTGTTCCGGTGTGTATGAGTGTGTGTTCCGGTGTGTATGAGTGTGTGTTCCGGTGTGTGTGAGTGTGTGTTCCGGTGTGTGTGTGTGTGTGTTCCGGTGTGTGTGTGTGTGTTCGTGTGTGTGTTCCGGTGTGTGTGTGTGTGTTCCGGTGTGTGTGTGTGTGTTCCGGTGTATGAGTGTGTGTTCCGGTGTGTATGAGTGTGTGTTCCGGTGTGTATGAGTGTGTGTTCCGGTGTGTATGAGTGTGTGTTCCGGTGTGTATGAGTGTGTGTTCCGGTGTGTATGAGTGTGTGTTCCGGTGTGTATGAGTGTGTGTATGAGTGTGTGTTCCGTGTGTGTGTTGTGTGTGTGTGTTCCGTGTATGAGTGTGTTCCGGTGTGTATGAGTGTGTTCCGGTGTGTATGAGTGTGTTCCGGTGTGTATGAGTGTGTTCCGGTGTGTATGAGTGTGTGTTCCGGTGTGTGTGTTCCGGTGTGTGTTCCGGTGTGTGTGTGTGTGTTCCGGTGTGTGTGTGTGTGTGTGTGTGTTCCTGTGTGTGTGTGTGTGTTCCGGTGTGTGTGTGTGTGTGTGTGTGTGTGTTCCGGTGTGTGTGAGTGTGTGTTCCGGTGTGTATGAGTGTGTGTTCCGGTGTGTATGAGTACAAGTCCCAAGTGAACACTCTCTCTCTCCATCTAGGTTGTAATCAGCAGCTAATTGAAACGAATGCCTGGAACAGCATGTTCTCTCTGTCTCGTGCTCTCTTGTCTCGCACTCTCTGCAATACAAGGAGTGTGTGTGTGTGTGTGTGTGTTCCCATGTGCAAGTCTAATGTGAAAACTCTCCAGCTAGGTTGTAATCAGCAGCTAATCGAAACTAACCCCTGGAACAGAATGTTCTCTCTGATTTAAGATGAGCTTTATTAGCATGAATGACCTAAGCCACTGTTTCTGAAGAGAAGTGAGATACTAGCAATAAGAGTAAAAAATAAATAAATTACACTTTATATTAAGTAACACAGTAATACCTGTTAAATTAGTATTTACATAGATTTTACTGTCTGTCTCAAGGCATTAGGGTTGTTGTGGAATCTGTTATTACACATTCACTTACTGAAGGTTATTCCTATTTTGTAGTTCCACTATGTAACTGTTTTGTAATGACACATTTTAACCTCACCATATTAATAACTTAAACCAACATATGAGCTTGTTCTGTGTAATGTTGATGTCTGAAGTTTACATCCACTTAAGTTGGGGTCATTTAGAACTCATTTTTCCAACCACTCTTCAAATTTCTTGTTTAACAGACTATAGTTTTGGCAAGTCGGTGAAGACAATTTTTCCAACAATTGTTTAAAGACAGATTATTTCACTTATAATTCACGGTAGCACAATTCCAGTGGGTCTGAAGTTTACATACACTAAGTTGACTGTGTCTTTAAACAGCTTGGAAAATTCCAGATAATTATGTCATGGCTTTAGAAGCTTCTGATAGACTAATTGACACCATTCGAGTCAATTGGAAGTGTACCTGTGGATGTATTTCAAGGCCTACCTTCAGACTCACTGCCTCTTTGCTTGACATCATTGGAAAATCAAAAGAAATCAGCCAAGAACTCAGAAAAAAAACATTGTCGACCTCCACAAGTCTGGTTCATCCTTGGGAGAAATTTCCAAACGCTTGAAGGTACCACATTCATCTGTACAAACAATAGTACGCAAGTATAAACCCCATGGGACCACGCAGCTTTGGTTCGAAAAGTGCGAATCAATCTCAGAACAACAGCAAAGGACCTTGTGAAGATGCTGGAGGAAACGTGTACGAAAGTATCTATATCCACAGTAAAATGAGTCCTATATCGACATAACCTGAAAGGCCGCCCAGCAAGGAAGAAGCCACTGCTCCAAAACTGCTATAAAAAGCCAGACTACGGTTTGTAACTGCGCATGGGGACAAAGTTTGTACTTTTTGGAGAAATGTCCTCTTGGCTGATGAAACAAAAATAGAACTGTTTGGCCCTAATGACCATCATTATATTTGGAGGAAAAGGGGGAGGCTTGCAAACCCGAAGAACACCATCCCAACCGTGAAGCACGGGGGTGGCAGCATCATGTTGAGGGGGTGCTTTGCTGCAGGAGGGACTGGTGCACTTCACAAAATAAATGGCATCATGAGGACAGACAATTATGTGGATATATTGAAGCAACAACTCAAGACATCAGTCAGGAAGTTAAAGCTTAATCACAAATGGGTCTTCCAAGTGGACAATGACCCCAAGCATACTTCCACAGTTGTAGCAAAATGGCTTAAGGACAACAAAGTCAAGGTATTGAAGTGACCAGGTAACAACAATTGATATGCACACCCGGTCAATAACGGTCTCCTGAGTGGAGCAGCGGTCTAAGGCTCTGCATCTCAGTGCTTGAGGCGTCACTACAGACACTCTGGTTTGATTCCAGGCTGTTTCACAACCGGCCGTGATTGGGTAACCGACTATAACCGACTTTCATAGTTAAATAAAGGTTAAATAAAGGTGAAATAAAATTTAAAAAACGACTAATATTAACTTCAACTCATTTTCAATGAGTTTTTTTTCTCCATGCTATGACCTGGCTCAAAGGCTGTTACCGAATCAAGTGTAATATAAGAACAATTTGGTTTCATAGGATAAACTTTATCATGTAAATACCCAGGAGCAAGCAACTTAATGTAAAGTGAAACCCAGTAGGGTTTAATGACCTACCTATTAAGGTACACCCGTTATAATGACCTACCTATTAGGGTACACCCGTTATAATGACCTACCTATTAGGGTACACCCGTTATAATGACCTACCTACCTATTAAGGTACACCCGTTATAATGACCTACCTATTAGGGTACACCCGTTATAATGACCTACCTACCTATTAGGGTACACCCGTTATAATGACCTACCTACCTATTAGGGTACACCCGTTATAATGACCTACCTACCTATTAGGGTACACCCGTTATAATGACCTACCTACCTATTAGGGTACACCCGTTATAATGACCTACCTACCTATTAGGGTACACCCGTTATAATGACCTACCTACCTATTAGGGTACACCCGTTATAATGACCTACCTACCTATTAGGGTACACCCGTTATAATGACCTACCTACCTATTAGGGTACAACCTTTATAGTTACCTACCTACCTATTAGGGTACACCCGTTATAATGACCTACCTACCTATTAGGGTACACCCGTTATAATGACCTGCCTATTAGGGTACACCCGTTATAATGACCTACCTACCTATTAGGGTACACCCGTTATAATGACCTACCTATTAGGGTACACCCGTTATAATGACCTGCCTACCAATTAGGGTATAACCTTTATAATGACCTATTAGGGTACCCCTGTTATAGTTGCCTACCAATTAGGGTATAACCTTTATAATTACCTACTAGGGTACACCCGTTATGTAATAAACTTTGTCGACAATAGGCTAACGAGGAGAAATGAGGAGACGACATTTAGGAATAACTTTTTGTAGTTTCATTGTTTATGTTGTAAAGTAATCTAACAGCCAACTATGTAACTACAATGTTACAAGGGATTTACATGTATTTACAATGTACTTACCCAGGAGCAACTTAATATATTGTGATTATTTTTATGACTTTGTAGTTACCATGTAACAAACTTAGCAGACACTCGGCTAACCCGGAGAAATAAGGAGACAGGATCGTTTTTCAGTTGGACTTTTCTTTAAAAAAAAAAACCTGTTGTGGAGAATTCTTTATTAAGCGAGAGACTTTATTTCTTGAAACAATAAATATTTATTGTAGATTTTTATATATATTTCTTTCCAATAATGAAGCTGGTCAACGACCACCCCACCGGTGATCGTTGAGAGCCAAACATTACAGAGGAATCATGGTCCTTATATAGCTGACACTAAAAATGCTTAGTCATGGCTGGTTCCACCCCTCCCCTGCAGCTCGGGACATCACACAGGAGGCTATCTTGTGTTCATCTTGTGAGTTACGTGCACCGGCTGTTGTTTCTCACACGCAAAGATGATTAGAGACAAAGATGTTCTACTCCTCCAGGCAATCTCGGGTCACAAACACCAACTCATTCGATGGAATGCAGGCTGTAGGTTTTTTTATCACCAAGCCATTACAAATCAATTGCTAGCGCCCAAGCCCCAGAGGCACAACTCAGTCACACTCACAAAGATGAGAGAATACTCATCAAATATATTCGATGCATAAACAGTCTTATAGCAATCTGGGGCGACAGGGTAGCCTAGTGGTTAGAGCATTGGACTAGTAACCGAAAGGTTGCAAGTTCAAATCCCCCGAGCTGACAAGGTACAAATCTGTCGTTCTGCCCCTGAACAGGCAGTCATTGAAAATAAGAATTTGTTCTTAACTGACTTGCCTAGTTAAATAAAGGTAAAAAAATAAATAATCTTGTAATTATTCTACCATCTTCTTCCTTAGAGTTGATTGTCGTACTGGTGCGTCAATCTAAGTAAACACAATACAAATATCCCAATTCTATCAGTTTAAGTTAGAGATGTTTTTGTTTCATTGATCCACCACATCTGCCGATGTCGCAGTTCTGTGGTGTTTGTTTGACGTAATCTAAAAATGTATTTAAATTGTTGTTTTTTCCCCCCTCACACAATACCCCATATCACATTTACATAAGTATTCAGACCCTTTACTCAGTACTTTGTTGAAGCACCTTTGGCAGCGATTACAGCCTCAAGGCTTCTTGGGTATGACGCTACAAGCTTGGCACACCAGTATTTGGGGAGTTTCTCCCATTCTTCTCTGCAGATCCTCTCAAGCTTTGTCAGGTTGGATGGGGAGCGTTGCTGCACAGCTATCTTCAGGTCTCTCCAGAGATGTTTGATCGGGTTTAAGTCCCGGGCTCTGGCTGCTCCACTCAAGGACATTCAGAGCCTTGTCCCGAAGCCACTCCTGCGTTGTCTTTGGATTGATTAGATGTAATGTTTTTCCTCGTCAATTTTACAATAAGGCTGTAACGAAACAAAATGTGGAAAAAGTCTAGGGGTCTGAATACTTTCTGAATGCACTGTAACCAGATACATAAACAGCTGTATAAAGGTCGTTTTGTGCCTACCAGTCAAAAGTGTTAAAACCCTTTGAATGAGTAGTTAAACTAGATGGGATGGTGTATCACTGCAGAATGCTGTGGTAGCCATGCTGGTTAAATGTGCCTTGAATTCTAAATAAATCACAGACTGTGTCACCAGCAAAGTACCCCCACTCCATAATATCTCCTCCTCCATGCTTCACAGTGGGAACCATAATATCTCTTCCTCCATGGTTTACGGTTGGTAATACACATGCGGAGATCATCCGTTCCCCCTCACCGCGTCTCACAAAGACGCACAGTTTGGAGCCAAAAATCTCAAATTTAGACTCATCAGACCAAAGGACAAATTCCCACCAGTCTAATGTCCATTGCTTGTGTTTCTTGGCCCAAGCAAGTCTCGTCGTCTTATTGGTGTTTTTTAGTAGTGATTTTTTCCCCCAGCAATTTGACCATGAAGACCCGATTCACACAGCATTTATTTGGGCTGAAATTTCTGAGGCTGGTAACACTAATGAGCTAATCCTCCAGCAGAGGCATCTCTGGGTCTTCCAGTCCTGTGGCCGTCCACATTAGAGATGGTTTTCTCTGGGTCTTCCAGTCCTGTGGCCGTCCACATTAGAGACAGTTTTTCTCTGGGTCTTCCAGTCCTGTGGCGGTCCACATTAGAGACAGTTTTTCTCTGGGTCTTCCAGTCCTGTGGCCGTCCACATTAGAGACAGTTTTTCTCTGGGTCTTCCAGTCCTGTGGCCGTCCACATTAGAGACAGTTTTTCTCTGGGTCTTCCAGTACCTGGTATACCTGGTATTACCAGGTACTGGTCTGTTTACCAACCCTGGTATTACCAGGTACTGGTCTGTTTACCAACCCTGGTATTACCAGGTACTGGTCTGTTTACCACCCTGGTATTACCAGGTACTGGTCTGTTTACCACCCCTGGTATTACCAGGTACTGGTCTGTTTACCACCCCTGGTATTACCAGGTACTGGTCTATTTACCAACCCTGGTATTACCAGGTACTGGTCTGTTTACCAACCCTGGTATTACCAGGTACTGGTCTGTTTACCAACCCTGGTATTACCAGGTACTGGTCTATTTACCAACCCTGGTATTACCAGGTACTGGTCTATTTACCAACCCTGGTATTACCAGGTACTGGTCTATTTACCAACCCTGGTATTACCAGGTACTGGTCTATTTACCAACCCTGGTATCACCAGGTACTAGTCTATTTACCAACCCATATATAGCATGTGACTTGGTTGATAGTGACAGATTAAGGTTCTCCCTCCATTGTTTCTCCATCCTCCCAACCTCCCTCACCCACTTAGTGTGCCCGCCCAGTCCTGATAATCTAACGCGCTCTTATTGGTCTACTGGTCTACACTCTTATTCTGGCTGATTGAACGATTCATCAGGTGCAGGATGGACAGATTCTCGACCAATGGAAACAATGATACATGGATCTAGACAATACAGACACACGATGTGCTTTTACTTTCTGGTCTGTTTCTTTTAATTGAAAAATAACTATTGAATGGTTTGTAACTCCCTCCCTTTTCCTCTGTCTTGCTTTCCTTCCTCTCTCTCTCCCTCATTCCTTCCTTCTCTCCCTGTCTCTCTCTACCTGTCTCTCCCTGTCTCTCTCTCTCCCTGTCTCTCTCTCTCCCTGTCTCTCTCTCTCCCTGTCTCTCTCTCTCTACCTGTCTCTCCCTCTCTCTCTCTCCCTGTCTCTCTCTCTCCCTGTCTCTCCCTGTCTCTCTCTCTCCCTGTCTCTCTACCTTTCTCTACCTGTCTCTCTCCCTGTCTCTCCCTGTCTCTCTACCTTTCTCTACCTGTCTCTCTCTCTACCTTTCTCTCTCTCTACCTTTCTCTCTCTCTGTCTCTCTCCCTGTCTCTCTTTCTCCCTGTCTCTCTCTCTCCGTCTCTCTCTCTCTCCGTCTCTCTTTCTCCCTGTCTCTCTTTCTCCCTGTCTCTCTTTCTCCCTTTCTCCCTGTCTCTCTTTCTCCCTGTCTCTCTCTCTCCCTGTCTCTCTTTCTCCCTGTCTCTCTTTCTCCCTGTCTCTCTTTCTCCCTGTCTCTCTTTCTCCCTGTCTCTCTTTCTCCCTGTCTCTCTCTCTCCCTGTCTCTCTCTCCCTCTCTCTCTCTCTCTCCCTGTCTCTCTCTCTCTCCCTGTCTCTCTCTCTCTCCCTGTCTCTCTCTCTCTCCCTGTCTCTCTCTCTCCCTGTCTCTCTCTCTCCCTGTCTCTCTCTCTCTCTCTCTCTCCAGCTTCTGAACCAGGTGTTAAACAGAGTGACCGCAGAGAGGAACCTCTTCGACCGTGTGGTCAACCTCCGTCTCCCAGGTAATTTCTCGTACTCCCAATATTATTGTATACTTCTAGTAGTATTGCAGTATTAAACAAGTAATAGTATAAGTACAGAGATTACACCACTCTTTCACCAAGTCTACTATTGACATTCTAAAATCTGTAACTGCTACTACCCCTGCAGTGTTATACCACTACAGATGCAGACAGACATACTGTACCCACTGGTCAATCTGATGCAGACAGACATACTGTACCCGCTGGTCAATGTAATGCAGACAGACATACTGTACCCACTGGTCAATCTGATGCAGACAGACATACTGTACCCACTGGTCAATATAATGCAGACAGATATACTGTACCCACTGGTCAATATAATGCAGACAGATATACTGTACCCACTGGTCAATCTGATCCAGACAGACATACTGTACCCACTGGTCAATATAATGCAGACAGACATACTGTACCCACTGGTCAATATAATGCAGACAGATATAATGTACCCGCTGGTCAATATAATGCAGACAGACATATTGTACCCGCTGGTCAATCTAATGCAGACAGATATACTGTACCCGCTGGTCAATCTAATGCAGACAGATATACTGTACCCACTGGTCAATCTGATGCAGACAGACATACTGTACCCACTGGTCAATATAATGCAGACAGACATACTGTACCCGCTGGTCAATCTAATGCAGACAGATATACTGTACCCGCTGGTCAATCTAATGCAGACAGATATACTGTACCCGCTGGTCAATCTAATGCAGACAGACATACTGTACCCACTGGTCAATCTGATGCAGACAGACATACTGTACCCACTGGTCAATATAATGCAGACAGATATACTGTACCCACTGGTCAATATAATGCAGACAGACATACTGTACCCGCTGGTCAATATAATGCAGACAGACATACTGTACCCACTGGTCAATATAATGCAGACAGACATACTGTACCCACTGGTCAATATAATGCAGACAGACATACTGTACCCACTGGTCAATCTAATGCAGACAGATATACTGTACCCACTGGTCAATCTGATGCAGACAGATATACTGTACCCGCTGGTCAATATAATGCAGACAGATCAACTGTACCCACTGGTCAATATAATGCAGACAGACATACTGTACCCGCTGGTCAATATAATGCAGACAGACATACTGTACCCACTGGTCAATATAATGCAGACAGACATACTGTACCCACTGGTCAATCTGATGCAGACAGACATACTGTACCCGCTGGTCAATATAATGCAGACAGACATACTGTACCCACTGGTCAATCTGATGCAGACAGACATACTGTACCCACTGGTCAATATAATGCAGACAGATATACTGTACCCACTGGTCAATATAATGCAGACAGACATACTGTACCCACTGGTCAATATAATGCAGACAGACATACTGTACCCACTGGTCAATATAATGCAGACATACATACTGTACCCACTGGTCAATCTGATGCAGACAGATATACTGTACCCACTGGTCAATATAATGCAGACAGATATACTGTACCCACTGTTCAATATAATGCAGACATATATACTGTACCCACTGGTCAATCTAATGCAGACATATATACTGTACCCACTGGTCAATATAATGCAGACAGACATACTGTACCCACTGGTCAATCTGATGCAGACAGATATACTGTACCCACGGGTCAATATAATGCAGACAGATATACTGTACCCACTGGTCAATCTGATGCAGACAGATATACTGTACCCACTGGTCAATATAATGCAGACAGATATACTGTACCCACTGGTCAATATAATGCAGACATATATACTGTACCCACTGGTCAATATAATGCAGACAGATATACTGTACCCACGGGTCAATATAATGCAGACAGATATACTGTACCCACTGGTCAGTCATAACACATCACACACAGTCCGAAAGATTCTGAGATGACCTCGATTGTTCTCCTGGCCTGAGCTATATTAATATCACACACTTCTGTTAGCGGGTATTTTCCCTGGGCTACGGTTACTACTTACACTCTGACGTGTGAAAAATCAGATCATTCACTTTAGCTGCAGGAAATGAAGGTTGGATCCAACCCAGCAGAGCCATTCATCAGAAATGACAACATGGAGCTGCGAGATGCATTATTCACAGCCACTGTGTTCATTGTGCTAACTGATGTGTGGAGGGTCTTCTTCTAGGAATTTTGTGTGCGTGTGTGTCTGGTACTTTACTGATGGGCACTACGGTCCTCGAGGGGCTGGAGACAATTGCTTGTTTGGCAGATACACTTTGCGCTCAGTTCCAAATGTTATCCTGAGTCACCCTCTTTACCCCTGACTCCAATAATCTGTTTTATTCGTGTGTTTTTATGGGTAGAATCACACTGATCTGGAATATCAAACCCCTTGCCATCTGACTGATTCCCCCCCCCTCCAACAAAAAAATCACTTTCAGTAATGTCTCATGGCCCCTCTCTTTGTGTAAATTCTGTCTCCAATGAAACCCGTTATCTACTTTCCCAGAGTCAGAAACTCATGGAAACCATGTCTCAGCGTGCAGTGTCAAGGAAGTTGCTAACTAGCGTTAGCGCAATTGCTAACTGAGCACAATGACTGTAAGTCTGAGAACAGCTAGCATGCTAGTTAGCTTTTTCTCACAAAACTACCTTTTTATCTTCGTTCATACTAGACGCAGAGACTTACACATTGTATCCCACAAGTTAATTTGACTCTGGGGAAGTAGATAATCATCTTAAATCAAATAAAGAAATAAAGAAAGTGTAATATTTCAAATTTATATGACGCTTTTGCAATTCTTTGTACCTGGAGACCTGAACAATGTCTTTCTCTGTGTTCCTGGTGTCCAGGCCTAGAGAGCGTTGACCACTATCCCATCCTAGTGGCTGTGACAGGAATTCTGGTGAGGATCCTGGTGGACTGTGAGAGACAGGGGTAAGTGAATAGACGAGCTGTATTTGCCCTGGGGGGGGGGGGGGGGGTAGTGGAGGCGGCCGAAAGCATGGTTTTGGAGGCGGCCAAAAGCATGGTTTTGGAGGCCCTCTATGGTTTTGGAGGCCCTCTTTCATGCAGTTCTCAACATTTTGCAACGGGGTCAGAGAGAACGTGTTCGTTTTAATGCTAGGTTGTTGCCATTCACACATTTTTGTCCTGGGGCTGAGCGACAAATGTGAATTTCAAATGTAATTTCCTTCAATTATGCAAATGCCAGTAAATTGCCAGTATGCCTCGTTCTTATATTATCCGAGTGGCTCAAACATTATAACAAAAAAAAATTGTACAGGTCCTTAGCAATAGTTGGACATGTGTAAAACCCTGTCCTTTGTACTCTGCTGTTAATAGTCTGTATCCTGCTGGTTCTCCGGTAATTGTATGGCGGTGGGTTGGACAGGACTGGACCGGGAGGCGAGCAGGCTGTAATCTCCCTGCCTAGCACGCCACCTCTAACCAGATCACTGTGTGTGTGAGTGTAACGAGAGAGAGCAGTCCTATCCTGTCCTCATTATTTTCTATCCCAGTGAATTGAAACACCAGTCAGTTCTCTGGTCAGGGCTGGACTGTAATAGGCCTGTGTCTCAACTGTAATACCAGTCAGTTCTCTGGTCAGGGCTGGTCTGTAATAGGCCTGTGTCTCAACTGTAATACCAGTCAGTTCTCTGGTCAGGGCTGGACTGTAATAGGCCTGTGTCTCAACTGTAATACCAGTCAGTTCTCTGGTCAGGGCTGGACTGTAATAGGCCTGTGTCTCAACTGTAATACCAGTCAGTTCTCTGGTCAGGGCTGGACTGTAATAGGCCTGTGTCTCAACTGTAATACCAGTCAGTTCTCTGGTCAGGGCTGGACTGTAATAGGCCTGTGTCTCAACTGTAATACCAGTCAGTTCTCTGGTCAGGGCTGGACTGTAATAGGCCTGTGTCTCAACTGTAATACCAGTCAGTTCTCTGGTCAGGGTTGGACTGTAATAGGCCTGTGTCTCAACTGTAATACCAGTCAGTTCTCTGGTCAGGGCTGGACTGTAATAGGTCTAGGTAGTACACACACTATGTAGCGGGTAGGGTTGCATTTGGGACGGAGCGTAGGACAGCTAGTACCTGTGCCCTTCTAGCTTCCGGCTGAGTGATCTATCGATCGATTTTGCTGGGGATCTGGGGATAGGTTCTCTTGTTCATTTCTGGTCTAGACATTATCCCTTTGCTTTTGGCTTTTATTGGCTACTGTATAAACCAAATCAAAATGTTTATAATAAATAAATATATATTTTTTAAAGCCTTTCTGGTAGTTCCGCTTTGATCGTTGTAAAGCTGGACTCTAGAAATCATAGAAAACCATATGCAGAACACCACTACTCTCTATTGTTATCTAGGTTGGTATATAGCTAGCTAGTTTGCTTCGTTCATGGAGGAAATGTTAGCTAGCTAGCTACATAGGTTGCAGCTGACCTTTGTGCTAACCAAAGCCATGTATTTGTATGTATGTTTTTATAAATACTTACACAAGTAGCCAGCTAGCTACCATTTGCTATGTTGGATGGATAGCTGATCTGTTCCATTTATGAAAATAGCGGCAATTGTCTCACGATATTTTAACATTAGCTAACCCATCTGTAGCCCCCAACTTCCTATCTAGCTAATGCTAGCTAGCCCAGCTGTGCCTCCCAACTATCTAGCTAGCTAATGTTAGCTAACCCATCTGTAGCCCCCAACTTCCTAGCTAGCTAATGTTATCTAGCCCAGCTGTGCCTCCCAACTATCTAGCTAGCTAATGTTAGCTAACCCATCTGTAGCCCCCAACTTCCTAGCTAGCTAATGCTAGCTAGCCCAGCTGTGCCTCCCAACTATCTAGCTAGCTTGCGTTAGCTAAACCATCTGTAGCCCCCAACTAGCTAGTTAACTAGTTTGTCTGGTCCCATAGCAACGCTGAAAAATTAGGTGAATAAAATATATAGTGAAGAGGGTGCCATTTGAGACATACCCATACTCTTTGGGGGGGGGTTCTGTAATGTGGTAAATCATTTTTGGGCTGTTGCAATTTCAACATGACATAGCTTTTAAAATGTTGTGAAGGATGTACTCTACAATTTACACTTTGAACTTGAGTGGATTTCAATTGTCTTACATGGAGTAGGCTTTTCCTCTTTAGTTATTGACTGTAACCTACTGTGGTAGATTTGAATCCTGACGACACAGGGATCTTCAGACCTTTTACAAATGGCGAGCTTGTCTCCTTTGTGTCTCTTGTCTTGCTCTCGTTCTCTCTCACCGTCCCCCTCTTTTACTCCTATGAGATCGTCTAGATAAGTTGAGCATTCAGTCGCTCCAGTCGCAGTACGTGTGTTCCCATTTTGTAGGTGTGATGTAGCTGAAGGTCTGACGCAGATGCCATTGTCTCTTATCATCGCATGAGTAGAGAGAGAGAGAGAGGTAAAACATCTGACAGTCACTCCAGGCAGTCACCCCGACCGGTAGGCAAACTCCCCCCCTCTCACTCCCTCCTCTCACTCAGTCTCTCTCTCTCATTTTCTCCTCTCTCTCTCACACTTTCTTTCCCTCCCTCCCTCTCTCTTGTCTTTAAAAGGCTCACAATTGCACCCATCACAGCCAAAACCGGGGTGTTATGAGGCTCTGTCAAGAAAATCCAATTACTGAGATATTACAGCTCCTTGCTGGAACAGAAGCCAAGTATCAGACAATACATGACTAGTGTATTGAAGTATCAGACAATATGATATAATACATGACTAGTGTATTGCTGCTGGAGGCCTCTGGTTGCATTTAACACCTGCTGACTGCCCAGACACACTGATAAATAGGATCATATTAAAATGATTATTAAGCTATATATAAAACATATATTGTTATCTTTTCAGTGGATAATATTTGATATTTCCCTGAACTACTCTATCAACGAAGGCAGGAGAGGGGCTTTCTTGAACTTCCTGGGTCCATTTAGCCTCCTGGGTCCATTTTGAGACCTTTTACATTTTCACATAATACTATCATCAACTAAAGCACATGTCGTGTCTTTGGCTATGCCGGATTAAGTGATATGACATGCTATTCTATAAAATCCTTTCTCTATAATTAATAATTACCTGATTGAGCTAATCATGTAAATGTAATGAACTAGAACGTCGGGGCACCACGAAATAATATTTATAGAGCTATTATCTTCAGAATAAACTCTTAAAGACCTAGTAATATTTTACATCAATAGCAGTCAATATTAATCGTCACCTTATTTCAGTCTCATCTGAAAGTTGTAAATTCTTGGTTATCTTCACGAACCCTGGCTAACAAGTTAAATCAGCAATACAAAATGTGTTTTTATTTATTTACTAAATACCTAACTAATCACACAGAATTACATAAACACAGAATGCTAATTATTATTATATTATTACAGAAAACGTCCCTGGTGGACGCAGATGACATGACGGCTGGTTACACAAAGGAAAGGGGGTTGGGTTTGAGTGAAAGAGCGGGAAGACTGAGGAACAAAGGGCGAAGCTGTGCTATCGTAAATGCAGCATCTTATGCATTCCTCGGAAGAATGTCTCTGGTGGTAAATTGATACGTTGTAGTATCTTCATTGTGTGTTAGACTGGATACGTCGTCCGTCCTTTCCTAGCCCACGTTTACAGCTGCTGTTGCTAACTCGGATGACATCTAGGATGTCTCACTTCTTTAGTGATTAAGAGTTCAAAATTCATACCATTCACAACCAAAGCTCACGCTGAGGTTGGCTTAGTTCTGTAGTTGACATGTTAGTCCTTTTCAGCGTATGGACCGTCGTCCTATCGTCCTCGGAACAGAAGGTTACATTTTTGTCAATGGAATATATAGTGAAGGGAGAGAAGGGTGTGTTTCATAGTTTATAACCCATGTCTCTTCACAGGGGCGGGCCACTGTTGAGCAGAGCTCTAACCATATGAAAACCCAATTCTCTCATTTGGAAGCTAAAATTACATTTCACAAATAGTTTCATATTCCAACATTTAAATTGCACAACAATTCTATGTGAATCTGATAACTAGAATGTGTAGACTTTCCCCCATACAGTTTATGTCGTCCTGTCATCAGTCATAATGTCTTAGATGACAACCGAACTGACATCATATTCATTATGTACCAAGGCATATTTTCAACTGGTTCTATTACCGAAATATGGTTCCTTTCCCCCCACTTGTTTGATGTTCCCAGACTCTCTATGTTTAACAAAGGCTATTCAAGAGTCCTTCAGTAGAATCAAGAGAGAGAGGGGAGAAAGGTATTTATGGGTGGGGGTCATAAACCTTACCCACAGGCCAACCTCATGACACACACAAAGACATCGGTATTTATTTTGGTTGAGAAAAACTGTTTACCGTCTTGTGTCACCCTAGATGAACCCGAACCGACTGATTTTTAGCCTGTCGGTTGACAGATGTTCTTTCTTAACACCACGTTTAGTCACCTCTTTATCCCATGTTCTAATATTATCTACATATTCATACTTCACTTCGTGTTAAGTTGCTGTCAGGTTCATGGCTGTCTTCAGATCACAGAGCAGGATTAGTGTGTGATATTGTACATCTGTTACTTCTCTGTCTCAGTGAGGGCAGAAAGCAGCCGGGTATGCACTTAACGCACGAACGCGCACTTCAGCACTTCAATTAATTTTTATAAAGCCCTTTTTACATCGGCAGATGTCACAAAGTGCTTATAAAGAAACCCGGCCTAAAACCAAAAAAGAGCACGCAATGCAGAAGCACAGTGGCTAGGGAAAAGTCCCTAGACAGGCAGGAACCAGGCTCTGTGGGGGGTGGTCAGTCCTCGTCTGGCTGTGCCGGGTGTTGATTATTAGAGTACAAGACCAGATTGTTGTTCAAGATGTTCATAGATGACCAGCAGGGTCAAATAATAATAAGTGTTTGTAGAGCAGGACTCTCCAACCCTGTTCCTAGAGAGCTAGCATCCTGTATGTTTTAACCCCAACCCTGTTCCTAGAGAGCTAGCATCCTGTAGGTTTTAACTCCAACCCTGTTCCTAGAGAGCTAGCATCCTGTAGGTTTTAACTCCAACCCTGTTCCTAGAGAGCTAGCATCCTGTAGGTTTTAACTCCAACCCTGTTCCTAGAGAGCTAGCATCCTGTAGGTTTTAACTCCAACCCTGTTCCTAGAGAGCTAGCATCCTGTAGGTTTTAACTCCAACCCTGTTCCTAGAGAGCTAGCATCCTGTAGGTTTTAACTCCAACCCTGTTCCTAGAGAGCTAGCATCCTGTAGGTTTTAACTCCAACCCTGTTCCTAGAGAGCTAGCATCCTGTAGGTTTTAACTCCAACCCTGTTCCTAGAGAGCTAGCATCCTGTAGGTTTTAACTCCAACCCTGTCCTCAGAGAGCTAGCGTGGTAGTACAGGTCAGGTCAGTGGTACAGGTCAGTGGTACAGGTCAGTAGTTCAGGTCAGTAGTGGTGGTACAGGTCAGTAGTACAGGCCTACCACTACTGACCTGTACCACTGACCTGTACCACTGACCTGTACCACTGACCTGTACTATAACCACTGACCTGTACTACTGACCTGAACCACTGACCTGTACTATAACCACTGACCTGTACCACTGACCTGTACTATAACCACTGACCTGTACTACTGACCTGAACCACTGACCTGTACTATAACCACTGACCTGAACCACTGACCTGTACCACTGACCTGTACTATAACCACTGACCTGTACTATAACTACTGACCTGTACCACTGACCTGTACCACTGACCTGTACCACTGACCTGTACTACTGACCTGTACCACTGACCTGTACCACTGACCTGTACCACTGACCTGTACCACTGACCTGTACTATAACTACTGACCTGTACCACTGACCTGTACTATAACTACTGACCTGTACCACTGACCTGTACTATAACTACTGACCTGTACCACTGACCTGTACCACTGACCTGTACTATAACTACTGACCTGTACCACTGACCTGTACCACTGACCTGTACCACTGACCTGTACTACTGACCTGTACCACTGACCTGTACTATAACCACTGACCTGTACTATAACTACTGACCTGTACCACTGACCTGTACCACTGACCTGTACTACTGACCTGTACTACTGACCTGTACCACTGACCTGTACTATAACCACTGACCTGTACTATAACTACTGACCTGTACCACTGACCTGTACTATAACCACTGACCTGTACTACTGACCTGTACTATAACCACTGACCTGTACCACTGACCTGTACTATAACCACTGACCTGTACTATAACCACTGACCTAACCACTGACCTGTACCATAACCACTGACCTGTACCACTGACCTGTACCACTGACCTGTACCACTGACCTGTACTATAACCACTGACCTGTACTATAACCACTGACCTGTACCACTGACCTGTACCATAACCACTGACCTGTACCACTGACCTGTACCACTGACCTGTACTATAACCACTGACCTGTACTATAACTACTGACCTGAACCACTGACCTGTACCACTGACCTGTACTATAACCACTGACCTGTACCACTGACCTGTACCACTGACCTGTACCACTGACCTGTACTATAACCACTGACCTGAACCACTGACCTGTACTATAACCACTGACCTGTACCACTGACCTGTACTATAACCACTGACCTGAACCACTGACCTGAACCACTGACCTGTACCACTGACCTGTACCACTGACCTGTACCACTGACCTGTACCACTGACCTGTACTATAACCACTGACCTGAACCACTGACCTGAACCACTGACCTGAACCACTGACCTGTACCACTGACCTGTACTATAACTACTGACCTGTACTATAACCACTGACCTGTACCACTGACCTGTACTATAACCACTGACCTGTACCACTGACCTGTACTATAACCACTGACCTGTACCACTGACCTGTACCACTGACCTGAACCACTGACCTGTACTATAACCACTGACCTGTACTACTGACCTGTACTATAAACACTGACCTGTACCACTGACCTGAACCACTGACCTGTACCACTGACCTGTACCACTGACCTGTACTATAACTACTGACCTGTACCACTGACTTGTACTATAACCACTGACCTGTACTATAACTACTGACCTGTACCACTGACCTGAACCACTGACCTGTACCACTGACCTGTACTATAACCACTGACCTGTACTACTGACCTGTACTATAACCACTGACCTGAACCACTGACCTGTACCATAACCACTGACCTGTACCACTGACCTGTACTATAACCACTGACCTGTACCACTGACCTGTTCTACTGACCTGTACTATAACCACTGACCTGTACCACTGACCTGTACTATAACCACTGACCTGTACTACTGACCTGAACCACTGACCTGTACCACTGACCTGAACCACTGACCTGAACCACTGACCTGTACTATAACTACTGACCTGTACTATAACCACTGACCTGTACCACTGACCTGTACTATAACTACTGACCTGTACTATAACTACTGACCTGTACTATAACCACTGACCTGTACCACTGACATGTACTATAACTACTGACCTGTACCACTGACCTGTACTATAACTACTGACCTGTACCACTGACCTGTACCACTGACCTGTACTAGGTCAGTAGTTATAGTACAGGTCAGTAGTCCAGGTCAGTAGTTATAGTACAGGTCAGTAGAACAGGTCAGTAGTTATAGTACAGGTCAGTAGTTATAGTACAGGTCAGTAGTCCAGGTCAGTAGTTATCGTACAGGTCAGTAGTACAGGTCAGTAGTTATAGTACAAGTCAGTAGTGGTAGTCCAGGTCAGTAGTCCAGGTCAGTAGTGGTAGTACAGGTCAGTAGTTATAGTACAGGTCAGTAGTACAGGTCAGTAGTTATAGTACAGGTCAGTAGTTATAGTACAGGTCAGTAGTCCAGGTCAGTATTACAGGTCAGTAGTTATAGTACAGGTCAGTAGTCCAGGTCAATATTACAGGTCAGTAGTTATAGTACAGGTCAGTAGTTATAGTACAGGTCAGTAGTTATAGTACAGGTCAGTAGTACAGGTCAGTAGTTATAGTACAGGTCAGTAGTTATAGTACAGGTCAGTAGTTATAGTACAGGTCAGTAGTTATAGTACAGGTCAGTAGTTGTAGTACAGGTCAGTAGTACAGGTCAGTAGTTATAGTACAGGTCAGTAGTTATAGTACAGGTCAGTAGTCCAGGTCAGTATTACAGGTCAGTAGTTATAGTACAGGTCAGTAGTTATAGTACAGGTCAGTAGTCCAGATCAGTAGTTATAGTACAGGTCAGTAGTTATAGTACAGGTCAGTAGTACAGGTCAGTAGTACAGGTCAGTAGTTATAGTACAGGTCAGTAGTTATAGTACAGGTCAGTAGTTATAGTACAGGTCAGTAGTACAGGTCAGTAGTTATAGTACAGGTCAGTAGTTATAGTACAGGTCAGTAGTTATAGTACAGGTACGGGACGCACCGTAAGATCCAACCCGTTGCTGGCTGCAGTGCAGCCATTGTGAATTCACATGGAATTTAATTTCATCATTTTACACTGCTCAGCAACGCTAAGAAAGTGTCTGTAGCAAGTAGCAGGCTTGTAATCTCACTGGGAGGGACAATGTACCAGAGGTTAGCTATTGTGAGCAGGGACTAAAGCAGTAATTCTGCATCATTGGGTCATTAAACATATGTAAATATATTAGATTACATTTATTCTCCGTATTCCTTGAGTTTTAAGCTACTGGCTTTTAACTTCATTAACTAATGTAATATCCTCGGTCAATTGCCACTTTGTAAAACGGGATTGCAGTGATTGGGTTTAAATGGTTTTCCATTAATTGGAATAGTTGAGATAGAACAGAGAGGTGTTGCATTAGTGGAGTTGTGGACTCGGGAGTCACATGACTTTGACTTGAGACTCGACTTGATAGAAAATAAAATAGCTTGTCTTTGAGCATCAGGACTCGGGGGACTTTAACTTTGACTTGAGAGCTTGTCTTTGAGCATCAGGACTCGGGGACTTTAACTTTGACTTGAGAAAATAGAAAATAAAATAGCTTGTCTTTGAGCATCAGGACTCGGGGGACTTTAACTTTGACTTGAGACTCGACTTGATAGAAAATAAAATAGCTTGTCTTTGAGCATCAGGACTCGGGGGACTTTAACTTTGACTTGAGACTCGACTTGATAGAAAATAAAATAGCTTGTCTTTGAGCATCAGGACTCGGGGGACTTTAACTTTGACTTGAGACTCGACTTGATAGAAAATAAAATAGCTTGTCTTTGAGCATCAGGACTCGGGGGACTTTAACTTTGACTTGAAATTATCTGGCCAGGTTTTTTTGTTTAAAAAACAACATGATCTTTTTATATTGCCCGTCGGCAATGGAGAATGAAACGACAATTACTAGCATTAGCTTATTGTTCTTTTGGTATGTCAAAAGCTTTAAAATGTATCATTTAGCTATGAAGCTAACATTTTGTAATTTGTTATTACTATTACTGTGGCTCTCCAAATGCCAACCAGTGGAGAGTGCCTTGATCGCTTTCACAAGTTCAAATGGATATGCACGGGTCTCTCAGATCTCAATTCTCATTAGCCAATCAATACCCGTCATGTGATCGATCGGGTCGGTCTCACACAGGCCTCACAGCTCTGACGAACAAGTGAAGACCGACACATCAGGGATGCAACAGCGTGCAACCTTCTTATCCGATTTCCGAGGAGCTCGTTGAAGACGTAAGAACTGTCCACATGTACTTTTTCCAACAAGACGAGTGACGAACAGCAGCAGTCTACGTCAATCTACTACCCCCACCACGGTACAAAAAGTTTAGCCAAACTATTCTATTGGTCAGCTCGTCGTTCTGTGTGAGAAAGAAATATTCCTAACGGGGGCCTCCCGGGTGGCGCAGTGGTTAAGGGCGCTGTACTGCAGCGCCAGCTGTGCCATCAGAGACTCTGTGTTCGCGACCGGACAATTGGCCTAGCGTCGTCCGGGTTAGGGAGGGATTGGCCGGTAGGGATGTCCTTGTCTCATCACGCACCAGCGACTCCTGTGGCGGGCCGGGCGCAGTGCGCGCTAACCAAGGTTGCCAGTTGCACGGTGTTTCCTCTGACACATTGGTGCTGCTGGCTTCCGGGTTGGATGCGCGCTGTGTTAAGCAGCAGCTTGGTTGGGTTGTGCATCGGAGGACGCATCAAATCAAATCAAATTTATTTATATAGCCCTTCGTACATCAGCTGATATCTCAAAGTGCTGTACAGAAACCCAGCCTAAAACCCCAAACAGCAAACAATGCAGGTGTAGAAGCACGGTGGCTAGGAAAAACTCCCTAGAAAGGCCAAAACCTAGGAAGAAACCTAGAGAGGAACCAGGCTATGTGGGGTGGCCAGTCCTCTTCTGGCTGTGCCGGGTAGAGATTATAACAGAACATGACCAAGATGTTCAAATGTTCATAAATGACCAGCATGGTCGAATAATAATAAGGCAGAACAGTTGAAACTGGAGCAGCAGCACAGTCAGGTGGACTGGGGACAGCAAGGAGTCATCATGTCAGGTAGTCCTGGGACATGACTTTGAACCTTCGTCTCTCCCGAGCCCGTTGTAGAGATGAGACAAGATAGTAGCTACCTAAAACAATTGGATACCACGGCATTGGGGAGAAAAAGGGGTAAAAAAAATATATTCCTAACTGAGTCTGGGTCAGTTGTGGGACTATAGTTCCCTAATTCATACAACCACAGTACTTAAAACAAAGTTTAAAAGCAATGATTCTGATGCAACAGATTAGAATTTGTTGCTCACATTATAAAGTGCAGCAACGCGTAGGCTATATACATGGCAAATGTTCAAAAATGCAGAATAGCGGGAAAAACATTGTTCTCAAAAGCACACCGCAAATGCAAGCAGTTTCATGTGACAAATGAAAATATCCTTCAGAAATTTCGAAAGAGGGAAGATCTAAAGATGCAACAATTAGCACGGCATGCTAATATGACTAGGATTATCAACTAGCATGGGTTGCTAATATGACTAGGATTATCATCAACTAGCATGGGTTGCTAATATGACTAGGATTATTATCCACTAGCATGGGATGCTAATATGACTAGGATTATCATCAACTAGCATGGGATGCTAATATGACTAAGATTATCATCAACTAGCGTGGGATGCTAATTTGACTAGGATTATCATCTACTAGCGGGTTGCTAATATGACTAGGATTATCATCAACTAGCACGGGTTGCTAATATGACTAGGATTGTGTCCATGGCTGCTGTGTCCATGATGATTTGAAAACCAATAGAACAGAAGAGGAAAAGCCAACTAGTTTGAAATGGTAATATGACTAGGATTATCATCAAAGCATGGGATGCTAATATGACTAGGATTATCATCAACTTGGGATGAAAAAATACATTATCATCAAAATGGGATGCTAAATGACTAGGATTATCATCAACTAGCGTGGGATGCTAATATGACTAGGATTATCATCTACTAGCATGAGATGCTAATATGACTAGGATTATCATCTACTAGCATGAGATGCTAATATGACTAGGATTATCATCAACTAGCATGGGTTGCTAATATGACTAGGATTGTGTCCATGGCTGCTGTGTCCATTGATTTCAATAGAACAGAAAGGAAAAGCCAATGTTTGAAATGGTATATAATATGAGGAAGAGATTATCATCAACTAGCGGGAATTTGTTTAGGCTACTTTGAAAAAATACATGCCTCGTAAAATAAATGACTAGGATTATCATCAACTAGCGTGGGATGCTAATATGACTAGGATTATCATCTACTAGCATGAGATGCTAATATGACTAGGATTATCATCTACTAGCATGAGATGCTAATATGACTAGGATTATCATCAACTAGCATGGGATGCTAATATGACTAGGATTATCATCAACTAGCATGGGATGCTAATATGACTAGGATTATCATCAACTAGCATGGGATGCTAATATGACTAGGATTATCATCAACTAGCCTGGGATGCTAATATGACTAGGATTATCATCAACTAGCATGTGATGCTAATATGACTAGGATTATCATCTACTAGCACGGGTTGCTAATATGACTAGGATTATCAACTAGCGTGGTTGCTAATATGACTAGGATTATCAACTAGCGTGGGTTGCTAATATGACTAGGATTGTGTCCATGGCTGCTGGACAATGATGATTTGAAAACCAATAGAACAGGAGAGGAAAAGCCAACTAGTTTGAAATGGTATATAGTACATGAGGAAGGGTTTATTAAATAACCCCCTCGACATTCCTATGGTCGGAATTTGTTTAGGCTACTTTGAAAAAATACATGCCTCATAAAATAACAACAACAACAACAACAAAAAGTCCAGGTTTTAAACAATTACATTTCGGGTTGAATAGTTTCAAAATGTTGACGGCGCAACAGGCGCCTCCTATCCTATCTGGAAAAAAACCACTGCCACGTGTATGTCGACAGAATCGAGCCTTAAGACGTTATATATTTTATTTGTCGAACATGACTGGCGTTAAGCCTATATATATGTAATTGAAAGTATTATTTCCCAATCATGTCATCATCGTTGTGGACGTGAGAGGCTGTCGTCAAGGTCTATCACCTACACTTTGACATGGAGGCTCATTATGTACATTTCACTCTAAACAGAATAAAGAGTATTATTCAAATCAATTTATTTGGCTATTTTGGTTAATGGCCTTGGTGTCCTAGGCAGATGGCCTTGGTGTCCTAGGCAGATGGCCTTGGTGTCCTAGGCAGATGGCCTTGGTGTCCTAGGCTGATGGCCTTGGTGTCCTGGCTGATGGCCTTGGTGTCCTGGCTGATGGCCTTGGTGTCCTAGGCTGATGGCCTTGGTGTCCTAGGCAGATGGCCTTGGTGTCCTAGGCTGATGGCCTTGGTGTCCTAGGCTGATGGCCTTGGTGTCCTAGGCAGATGGCCTTGGTGTCCTAGGCAGATGGCCTTGGTGTCCTAGGCAGATGGCCTTGGTATCCTGGCTGATGGCCTTGGTGTCCTAGGCAGATGGCCTTGGTGTCCTAGGCAGATGGCGCAGATGGCCTTGGTGTCCTGGCTGATGGCCTTGGTGTCCTGGCTGATGGCCTTGGTGTCCTAGGCTGATGGCCTTGGTGTCCTAGGCTGATGGCCTTGGTGTCCTAGGCTGATGGCCTTGGTGTCCTAGGCTGATGGCCTTGGTGTCCTAGGCTGATGGCCTTGGTGTCCTAGGCTGATGGGTGTCCTAGGCAGATGGTGCCTAGGCTGATGGCCTTGGTGTCCTAGGCAGATGGCCTTGGTGTCCTAGGCAGATGGCCTTGGTGTCCTAGGCTGATGGCCTTGGTGTCCTAGGCAGATGGCCTTGGTGTCCTAGGCAGATGGCCTTGGTGTCCTAGGCAGATGGCCTTGGTGTCCTAGGCAGATGGCCTTGGTGTCCTAGGCTGATGGCCTTGGTGTCCTAGGCAGATGGCCTTGGTATCCTAGGCAGATGGCCTTGGTGTCCTAGGCAGATGGCCTTGGTGTCCTAGGCAGATGGCCTTGGTGTCCTGGCTGATGGCCTTGGTGTCCTAGGCTGATGGCCTTGGTGTCCTAGGCTGATGGCCTTGGTGTCCTAGGCAGATGGCCTTGGTGTCGAAGTCGATACACCACTTTCTGTTTCTGATTAGCACAGAGCTGAGATGTCTTACTGGTTTCCCTTCAGAGGCTTCCGGGTGAGGAGCAACGGAGGGAAGTGTGTGTGCCTGCCATCGGATCGTTAGTTCAGTGACCCCAGTGTAGGAGTGCCTGCTCTCTGTGAAACCAAACAACTTTGCACCTGCAAATTAATCACTTCTATCAGCACCCATCTGTCAACCATTCATCCGTGTAAGCCAAGTGATGGAGGCATGACACCAAGAAATGGAGCTGTACAGCTGGCTAACTGAAGTCAATGTCCATTGGTGTATCCCAAACCGCTCCCTATTCCCTTTCTAGTACATGACTTTTTTTTACCACGGCCAACAGGGGCACTATATATAGAGAATAGGTGCCATCTGGGATTCATAACAGCAATAACTAGAGCTGGCTAAACGAGGACAACCTACAACTCAACTGTACACTATGATGAATGTCCCACTGACCCACATTGAACAGGAAAAAGACAGGCCTTTGTAGGGAGGAAATAGACAGGCCTTTGTAGGGAGGAAAACTTGAAATCGGCCCTAATTAATCGGCTATTCCGATTAATCGGTCGACCTCTACTGTGGATATATTTCAAGACCTGCCTTCCAACTCAGTGACATCATGGGAAATTCAAAAGAAATCAGCCAGGACCTCAGGGAAAAAATCAGCAATATCCAAATTCCTGAAGGTACAACATTCATCTGTACAAACAATAGTACGCAAGTATAAACCCCATGGGACCACGAAGCCGTCATACCGCTCAGGAAGGAGACTCGTTCTGTCTCCTAGAGATGAATGTACTTTGGTGCCTAAAGCTCAAATCAATCCCAGAAAAACAGCAAAGGACCTTGTGAAGATGCTGGAGGAAACAGATGCAAAAGTATATATATCCACAGTAAAATTAGTCCTATATCGACATAACCTGAAAGACAGCTCAGCAAGGAAAAAGCCACTGCTCCAAAACCGCCATAAAAAAGCCAGACTATGGTTTGCAACTGCACATGGGGACAAAGATCATACTTTTTGGAGAAATGTCCTCTGGTCTGATGAAACAAAAATAGAACTGTTTGGCCATAATGACCATTGCTATGTTTGGAGGAAAAAGGGGGAGGCTTGCAAGCCAAAGAACACCATCCCAACCGTGAAGCACGGAGGTGGCGGCGTCATGTTGTGGGGGTACTTTGCTGCAGGAGGGACTGGTGCAATTCACAAAATAGATGGCGTCATGAGGATGGGAAAATTACGTGGATATATTGAAGCAACATCTCAAGACATCAGTCAGGAAGTTAAAGCTTGGTCGCAAATGGGTCTTCCAAATGGACAATGACCGCAAGCATACTTCCAAAGTTGTGGCAAAATGGCTTAAGGACAACAACGTCAAGGTATTGGAGTGGCCATCACAAAGCCCTGACCTCAATCATATAGAAAAAACAATCCTGACTCAGTTACACCAGCTCTGTCAGGCGGAATGGGCCAACATTCACCCAACTTATTGTGGGAAGCTTGTGGAAGGCTACCCGAAACGTTTGACCCAAGTTAAAACAATTTAAAGGCAATGCTACCAAATACTAACTGAGTGTATGTAAACTTTTGACCCACTGGGAATGTGATGAAAGAAATAAAAGCTGAAATAAATCATTCTCTCTACTATTATTCTAACATTCTTAAAATAAAATGGTGATCCTAACTGACCTAAGACAGGGAATTGTCAGGAATTGTGAAAATGTTTGTTTAAATGTATTGTGCTAACGTGTATGTATGCATGTGAGTGAGAGGTGTATCAGAGCATGGCGATTGGCACCCGGGAGAAGGGCATTATAATTATTACATTCAGCCCAAGGGCACAATGGCCACTTTGGCCACAAGGAATGGATTATTTTTGGGGACATTACTGCCACACGAGTTGGCTGCTGGGAAATTCATGGCTTACTCTAGACTTGCCTTGGACTCCAGCAGCACCTGTGTTGTGTAATGATTTTGAATAGAACATAAGTCTTTGACTTGTGTTGGCGTTGTTGCTCGTTGGGTCATAACTTTTTCATGTTTTATTGGCTTTGGTGTACAACTGCCTCCTGAGATGATTGGATTGGCCTTCTCAGTTTTCAGGCCCACGTGGCCCTGCAAGTACACCCTGTTTTATCATTCTGAACAGTCTCTACCAACTGCATAGGAGCAGTCTGTCTTCTCAACCCGTTTTTGGTTATTGTACCGCAAATCACATTTTGTTCTGCTGTAAGTGCTCCCTTTATGGGTAATTGATCCAGTATAGCTATGATCTTTCCAAGTACCCCCCCTGTGGATAGGCCAGGTACCTGCAGGGGCATTAGTAGCCCAAGATGAGAACCAATAGCATGAGGCATACGGTATATCATTGGTTTGTAATGAACTCTGACAACATCACTAGAGTATCTGGTTACCTGATGGTTTGCTTTTTAATTAAAACATACATTCAGGAAATATTCAGGCCCTTTGACTTTTCCCATTTAAGTTACAGCCTTATTCTAAAATGGATTTTTCCCCTTCATCAATCTACACACAATACCCCACAATGACATCACAATACCCCATAATGACATCACAATACCCCATAATGACATCACAATACCCCATAATGACATCACAGTACCCCATAATGACATCACAGTACCCCATAATGACATCACAATACCCCATAATGACAGTGAAAACAGGTGTTTAGAAATGTTTGCAAATGTGTGTATATAAAAAAAAACAGATACCTTATTTACATAAGTATTCAGACCTTTGCTATGAGACTCAAAATTGAGCTCAGGTGCTTCCTGTTTCTATTGATTATCCTTGAGATGTTTTTACCAATTGATTGGAGTCCACCTGTGATAAATTCAATTGATTGGACATGATTTGGAAAAGACACACACCTGTCAATGTAAGGTCCCACAGTTGACAGTGCATGTCAGAGCAAAAACCATGCCATGAGGTGGAAGGAATTGTCCGTAGAGCTCTGTGACAGGATTGTGTCGAGGCACAGATCTGGGGAAGGGTACCCAGACATTTCTGCAGCATTTTAAGTTCTCCAAAAACACAGTGACCTCCATCATTCTTAAATATAAGAAGTTTGGAAGCACCAAGACTCTTCCTAAAGCTGGCCACCTGGCCAAACTGAGCAATTGGGGGAGAACAGCCTTGGTCAGGGAGGTGACCAAGAACCAGATGGTCACACTGACAGAGCTCCAGAGTTCCTCTGTGGAGATGGGAGAGAACCTTCAAGAAAGAACAACCATCTCTGCAGCACTCCCCCACTTGGAGTTTGCCAAAATGCACATAAAGACTCTCAGACCATGAGAAACAAGATTCTCTGGTCAGATAAAACCAAGATTGAACTCTTTGGACTGAATGCCAAGCGTCACATCTGGAGGAAACCTGACACCATCTCTACGGTGAAGCATGGTGGTAGCATCATGCTGTGGGGATGTTTTTCAGCAGGGACTGGGAGACTAGACAGGATCGAGGGAAAGCTGAACGGAGCAAAGTACAGAGATCCTTGATGAAAACCTGCTCCAGAGCTCCCAGGACCTCAGACTGGGGTCGAAGGTTCACCTTCCAACAGGACAACGACCCTAAGCACACAGTGCAGCAACGCTCCTCATCCGACCTGACAGAGCTTTAGAGGATCTGCAGAGAAGAATGGGAGAAACTCCCCAAATACAGGTGTGCCAAGCTTGTAGCATCGTACCCAAGAAAACTTGAGGCTGTAATCACTGCCAAAGGTGCTTCAACAAAGTACAGAGTAAAGGGTCTGAATACTTATGTAAATGTCATATTTAAAAAGCTGTTTTTTTCTTGGTCATTATGGGGTCTTGTGTGTAGATTGATGGAGGAGGCAATTTCATCCATTTATAATAAGGCTGGAATGGAACACAAAAAAGTCAAGGGTCTGAATACTTTCCGAATGCACTGTATATATCTCCACCTATCCGTGGAGAGGAAAGGTTGTTGCTCATACTGAACAGAGTGGAGACCATTTTTAATTTTTAATTTTTTTTTTTACATTTATTTAACCAGGCAAGTCAGTTAAGAACAAATTCTTATTTACAATGACGGTCTAGGAACAGTGGGTTAACTGCCTGTTCAGGGGGCAGAACGACAGATTTGTACCTTGTCAGCTCGGGGGTTTGAACTCATACTGAACAGAGTGGATACAATGCAGTGGAGGGGTCTGAACTACAGTGTCCCAAATGACACCCTATTCCCTATAATAGTGCACTACTTCTTTTTTTTTTTTGCAGAGCCCTATTGGTAGTGCGCTAATATATGGAATAGGGTGCCATTTGGGACTGACACAGGGATGTGGTAAAGGTGTGTCGTTAAATGACAGACAGAATTTGACCCATCAACACACACACACACACACACACACCTACACACACAGACACCTACACACAAACACACACAGACAAACACACAGACACAAACACACAGACACACACCTACACACACACACACACCTACACAGACACACACCTACACACACACACCTACACAGACACACAAACACACACACAGACACACTACACACACAGACACACACAGACACACTACACACAAACACACACACACCACACACCCCTCTCAGTGTATTGTGTTTTTCTCCATGCAGCCATATAGTCATCTTCTTTTGTTCAACTGTCTGTTATGTTGATAAAACCTTTAGCAGGTAAACACCAGGACAATGAGAGGTCAGTCGGCAGGTTTATTGTTCTATTATAAAATAAGAACTCTGTCCACATACATTTATAACTTTTTAATACATCTGTCTTGGGGTTTGAAATGCTTTTGCAATATGTTGTGAATCGATAGTCATATTATAGTTACAGGGTAGAAAGTCAAGACACAGTACAGATCCAGATCCAGATCCATCAGATCCAGTTCTGGATGTGGAAGCCAGTTCCACTGCTTCTTTCATTCTTCCCCTTTAATCAGAGACCGATTTAGACGAGGGACAATGAATTATCCGGCATAACAGAAAACCATCAGTACTCTGCACCTCGTAGGGGTAAGATTTACATGTCCCTAATTATACATTACCCCTATAACAGAAGACCATCAGTACTCTGCACCTCGTAGGGGAAGATTTACATGCCCCTTATTATACATTACCCCTATAACAGAAGACCATCAGTACTCTGCACCTCGTAGGGTAAGATTTACATGTCCCTAATTATACATTCGTCCAATGTGTTGTGGTAGTAAAGCATTTGTTTTCTCTAGCCAATATCTGATAGGTCAGTAAAGGTCACATGATCGTCATGCGTGGACAGAACCAATATCTGATAGGTCAGTAACGGTCACATGATCGTCATGCGTGGACAGAACCAAGATCTGATAGGTCAGTAAAGATCACATGATCATCATGCGTGGACAGAACCAATATCTGATAGGTCAGTAACGGTCACATGATCGTCATGCGTGGACAGAACCAAGATCTGATAGGTCAGTAACGGTCACATGATCGTCATGCGTGGACAGAACCAAGATCTGATAGGTCAGTAAAGATCACATGATCATCATGCGTGGACAGAACCAAGATCTGATAGGTCAGTAAAGATCACATGATCATCATGCATGGACAGAACCAAGATCTGATAGGTCAGTAAAGATCACATGATCATCATGCGTGGACAGAACCAAGATCTGATAGGTCAGTAAAGATCACATGATCATCATGCGTGGACAGAACCAAGATCTGATAGGTCAGTAAAGATCACATGATCGTCATGCATGGACAGAACAATGGAATAGCTTAGACAATACATGTATTTTATTGATGTAGTATATTCTACATTTCTTCCCATTTAATTTACCTGCTCCACCCCCCACATCGTCTCCCAGCTGTCTATATGTATGTAATCCTACTACTTTGCCTCAGTCATTCTAAACTGGGTGGTTTGAGCCCTGAATGCTGATTGGCTGACAGCCGTGGTATATCAGATGATACAACAAACTAGTAATTCCTTTGATTGATGTAATCCTGCTACTTGGCATCAGTCGTTCTGTTATACACTCCACTTCCTGCACTATCTAGCCTGCATAATGCTTTCAAAAATGTTTTGTTAACAGCATTCATTGTCCTCTTCGTCACCGTGCTGTAGCCTAATTAATACGGGTATCTTTACCGGTGAGAGTGGTGTCTATTTGTGCTGGGTGCCCGTATAGGAGACTGCTTATTGAAGACTCATCAAGCCTACTAGGTCTTGTTTTCTGTTTGTCAAGAACGTGTTCTTTCCGGACTCTTCTCTGTCTGTCTGTGTCGTCCTGCCGTCTGATGTTACCGTGGCGACGGAAGAGTGGTCGATAAACCCTGACGGTGAGGGTGATCGGTCATAATACAAGTAGATTGATACATCTGGAGGAGAGGGATGGAGAGAGGGAGGGAGAGATGGAGGGAGGGATACAGAGAGGGAGAGATGGAGGGAGGGATACAGAGAGGGAGAGATGGAGGGAGGGATACAGAGAGGGAGAGATGGAGGGATACAGAGATGGAGAGAGGGAGGGATACAGAGATGGAGAGAGGGAGGGATACAGAGGTGGGGAGAGGGAGGGATACAGAGGTGGGGAGAGGGAGGGATACAGAGATGGAGAGAGGGAGGGATGGAGAGATGGAGAGAGGGAGGGATACAGAGATGGAGAGAGGGAGGGATACAGAGATGGAGAGACGGAGGGATACAGAGATGGAGAGAGGGAGGGATACAGAGAGGGAGGGATACAGAGAGGGATGGATACAGAGGTGGGGAGAGGGAGGGATACAGAGAGGGATGGATACAGAGGTGGGGAGAGGGAGGGATACAGAGAGGGAGGGATACAGAGGTGGGGAGAGGGAGGGATACAGAGGTGGGGAGAGGGAGGGATACAGAGGTGGGGAGAGGGAGGGATACAGAGGTGGGGAGAGGGAGGGATACAGAGGTGGGGAGAGGGAGGGATACAGAGGTGGGGAGAGGGAGGGATACAGAGAGGGAGGGATACAGAGATGGAGAGAGGGAGGGATACAGAGATGGAGAGAGGGAGGGATACAGAGATGGAGAGAGGGAGGGATACAGAGTTGGAGAGGGGGAGGGATACAGAGATGGAGGGATACAGAGAAGGAGAGAGGGAGGGATACAGAGATGGAGAGGGAGGGATACAGAGAGGGAGGGATACAGAGATGGAGAGAGGGAGGGATACAGAGATGGAGAGAGGGAGGGATACAGAGATGGAGAGAGGGAGGGATACAGAGATGGAGGGATGTAGAGAGGGAGAGATGGAGGGAGGGATACAGAGATAGAGAGAGGGAGGGATACAGAGATGGAGAGAGGGAGGGATACAGAGATGGAGGGATACAGAGATGGAGAGGGGGCGGGATACAGAGATGGAGAGAGGGAGGGATGGAGAGAGGGATACAGAGATGGAGAGGGATACAGAGATGGAGAGGGATACAGAGATGGAGAGGGATACAGAGATGGAGAGGGATACAGAGATGGAGAGAGGGAGGGATACAGAGATGGAGAATACAGAGATGGAGAGAGGGAGGGATACAGAGATGGAGAGAGGGAGGGATACAGAGATGGAGAGAGGGAGGGATACAGAGATGGAGAGAGGGAGGGATACAGAGATGGAGAGGGAGGGATGGAGAGAGGGAGGGATGGAGAGAGGGAGGGATACAGAGATGGAGAGAGGGAGGGATGGAGAGAGGGAGGGATGGAGAGAGGGAGGGATACAGAGATGGAGAGGGGGAGGGATACAGAGGTGGGGAGATGGAGAGAGGGAGGGATACAGGGATGGAGAGAGATGGAGAGAGGGAGAGATGGAGGGAGGGATACAGAGATGGAGGGATACAGAGATAGAGAGAGGGAGGGATACAGAGATGGAGAGAGGGAGGGATACAGAGATGGAGAGAGGGAGGGATACAGAGTTGGAGAGGGGAGGGATACAGAGAGGGAGGGATGGAGAGATGGAGAGGGATACAGAGATGGAGAGGGATGGAGAGGGATGGAGAGGGATACAGAGATGGAGAGGGATACAGAGATGGAGAGGGATACAGAGATGGAGAGGGATACAGAGATGGAGAGGGATACAGAGATGGAGAGGGATACAGAGATGGAGAGGGATACAGAGATGGAGAGGGATACAGAGATGGAGAGAGGGAGGGATACAGAGATGGAGAGAGGGAGGGATACAGAGGGGGAGGGATACAGAGATACAGAGAAGGAGAGGGGGAGGGATACAGAGATGGAGAGAGGGAGGGATACAGAGATGGAGAGAGGGAGGGATACAGAGATGGAGAGAGGGAGGGATACAGAGAGGGAGAGAGGGAGGGATACAGAATGGAGAGGGGGATACAGAGATGGAGAGAGGGAGGGATACAGAGATGGAGAGAGGGAGAGATGGAGGGAGGGATACAGAGATGGAGGGAGGGATACAGAGATGGAGAGGGGATACAGAGAGAGAGAGGGAGGGATACAGAGATGGAGGGATGGAGAGAGGGATACAGAGATGGAGAGAGGGAGAGAGGGAGGGATACAGAGAGGGAGGGATACAGAGATGGGGAGAGGGAGGGATACAGAGATGGAGGGATGGAGAGAGGGAGAGAGGGAGGGATGGAGAGAGGGAGAGATGGAGAGGGATACAGAGATGGAGAGGGATACAGAGATGGAGAGGGATACAGAGATGGAGAGGGATACAGATGTGGAGAGGGATACAGAGATGGAGAGGGATACAGAGATGGAGAGAGGGAGGGATACAGAGATGGAGAGAGGGAGGGATACAGAGATGGAGAGGGGGAGGGATACAGAGAGGAGAGGGGGAGGGATACAGAGAGGAGAGGGGGAGGGATACAGATATGGAGAGGGGGAGGGATACAGAGAGGGAGGGATACAGAGTAGGAGAGAGGGAGGGAGATGGAGACAGGGAGGGCTACAGAGATGGAGAGAGGGATACAGAGAGAGAGGGAGGGATACAGAGATGGAGAGAGGGAGGGATACAGAGGTGGAGAGAGGGATACAGAGATAGAGAGAGGGAGGGATACAGAGATGGATACAGAGATGGAGAGAGGGAGGGATACAGATGGAGAGGGGGAGGGATACAGAGATGGAGAGAGGGAGGGATACAGAGATGGAGAATACAGAGATGGAGAGAGGGAGGGATACAGAGATGGAGAGAGGGAGGGATACAGAGATGGAGAGAGGGAGGGATACAGAGATGGAGAGAGGGAGGGATACAGAGATGGAGAGGGAGGGATGGAGAGAGGGAGGGATGGAGAGAGGGAGGGATACAGAGATGGAGAGAGGGAGGGATGGAGAGAGGGAGGGATGGAGAGAGGGAGGGATACAGAGATGGAGAGGGGGAGGGATACAGAGGTGGGGAGATGGAGAGAGGGAGGGATACAGGGATGGAGAGAGATGGAGAGAGGGAGAGATGGAGGGAGGGATACAGAGATGGAGGGATACAGAGATAGAGAGAGGGAGGGATACAGAGATGGAGAGAGGGAGGGATACAGAGATGGAGAGAGGGAGGGATACAGAGTTGGAGAGGGGAGGGATACAGAGAGGGAGGGATGGAGAGATGGAGAGGGATACAGAGATGGAGAGGGATGGAGAGGGATACAGAGATGGAGAGGGATACAGAGATGGAGAGGGATACAGAGATGGAGAGGGATACAGAGATGGAGAGGGATACAGAGATGGAGAGGGATACAGAGATGGAGAGGGATACAGAGATGGAGAGAGGGAGGGATACAGAGATGGAGAGAGGGAGGATACAGAGGGGGAGGGATACAGAGATACAGAGAAGGAGAGGGGGAGGGATACAGAGATGGAGAGAGGGAGGGATACAGAGATGGAGAGAGGGAGGGATACAGAGATGGAGAGAGGGAGGGATACAGAGAGGGAGAGGGAGGGATACAGAATGGAGAGGGGGATACAGAGATGGAGAGAGGGAGGGATACAGAGATGGAGAGAGGGAGAGATGGAGGGAGGGATACAGAGATGGAGGGAGGGATACAGAGATGGAGAGGGGGATACAGAGAGAGAGAGGGAGGGATACAGAGATGGAGGGATGGAGAGAGGGATACAGAGATGGAGAGAGGGAGAGAGGGAGGGATACAGAGAGGGAGGGATACAGAGATGGGGAGAGGGAGGGATACAGAGATGGAGGGATGGAGAGAGGGAGAGAGGGAGGGATGGAGAGAGGGAGAGATGGAGAGGGATACAGAGATGGAGAGGGATACAGAGATGGAGAGGGATACAGAGATGGAGAGGGATACAGAGATGGAGAGAGGGAGGGATACAGAGATGGAGAGAGGGAGGGATACAGAGATGGAGAGGGGAGGGATACAGAGAGGAGAGGGGGAGGGATACAGAGAGGAGAGGGGGAGGGATACAGATATGGAGAGGGGAGGGATACAGAGAGGGAGGGATACAGAGTAGGAGAGAGGGAGGGATACCGAGATGGAGACAGGGAGGGCTACAGAGATGGAGAGAGGGATACAGAGAGAGAGGGAGGGATACAGAGGTGGAGAGAGGGATACAGAGATAGAGAGAGGGAGGGATACAGAGATGGATACAGAGATGGAGAGAGGGAGGGATACAGATGGAGAGGGGGAGGGATACAGAGATGGAGAGAGGGAGGGATACAGAGATGGAGGGATGGAGAGAGGGAGAGATGGAGAGAGGGAGGGATACAGAGATGGATACAGAGATGGAGAGAGGGAGGGATAGAGATGGAGAGAGGGAGGGATACAGAGAGGGAGGGATACAGAGGTGGGGAGAGGGAGGGATACAGAGGTGGGGAGAGGGAGGGATACAGAGGTGGGGAGAGGGAGGGATACAGAGGTGGGGAGAGGGAGGGATACAGAGGTGGGGAGAGGGAGGGATACAGAGAGGGAGGGATACAGAGATGGAGAGAGGGAGGGATACAGAGTTGGAGAGAGGGAGGGATACAGAGATGGAGGGATACAGAGAAGGAGAGAGGGAGGGATACAGAGATGGAGAGGGAGGGATACAGAGAGGGAGGGATACAGAGATGGAGAGAGGGAGGGATACAGAGATGGAGAGAGGGAGGGATACAGAGGTGGGGAGAGGGAGGGATACAGAGGTGGGGAGAGGGAGGGATACAGAGATGGAGAGAGGGAGGAATACAGAGATGGAGAGAGGGAGGAATACAGAGATGGAGAGAGGGAGGGATACAGAGATGGAGGGATACAGAGATGGAGAGAGGGAGGGATACAGAGATGGAGGGATACAGAGATGGAGAGAGGGAGGGATACAGAGATGGAGAGAGGGAGGGATACAGAGATGGAGAGAGGGAGGGATACAGAGATGGAGAGAGGGAGGGATACAGAGATGGAGAGAGGGAGGGATACAGAGATGGAGAGAGGGAGGGATACAGAGAGGAGAGGGGGAGGGATACAGATATGGAGAGAGGGAGGGATACAGAGATGGAGGGATACAGAGATGGAGGGATACAGAGATGGAGAGAGGGAGGGATACAGAGAGGGAGAGATGGAGAGAGGGAGGGATACAGAGATGGAGAGAGGGAGGGATACAGATATGGAGAGATACAGAGATGGAGGGATACAGAGATGGAGAGAGGGAGGGATACAGATATGGAGGGATACAGAGATGGAGAGAGGGAGGGATACAGATATGGAGAGAGGGAGGGATACAGAGATGGAGGGATACAGAGATGGAGAGAGGGAGGGATACAGATATGGAGAGAGGGAGGGATACAGAGATGGAGGGATACAGAGATGGAGAGAGGGAGGGATACAGAGATGGAGGGATACAGAGATGAGGGATACAGATATGGAGAGAGGGAGGGATACAGAGATGGAGGGATACAGAGATGGAGGGATACAGAGATGGAGAGAGGGAGGGATACAGATATGGAGAGAGGGAGGGATACAGAGATGGAGGGATACAGAGATGGAGAGAGGGAGGGATACAGAGATGGAGAGAGGGAGGGATACAGATATGGAGGGATACAGAGATGGAGAGAGGGAGGGATACAGATATGGAGGGATACAGAGATGGAGAGAGGGAGGGATACAGAGATGGAGAGAGGGAGGGATACAGAGATGGAGAGAGGGAGGGCTACAGAGATTGAGGGATACAGAGATGGAGAGAGGGAGGGCTACAGAGATGGAGGGATACAGAGATGGAGAGAGGGAGGGCTACAGAGATGGAGGGATACAGAGATGGAGAGAGGGAGGGCTACAGAGAGGGGGAGAGGATAGAAAAAAGAGAGTGATTAGATTAAATCACATACATTGTTTATTTAATCAGTTCTATAAACACTTGCCAATTAGCAGAAAATGAGTAGAATGGATTATTGCGTTGTCAGTAATGGTCAATTCAAGGCTCATGATTGAAGCTCTGCATTTGCACATTATATGTTTTACATTCACACGCAATGAATGTTGACGTTGAATATTATTTTCAAAGATGCATGCCGGGGGCATGTTCAGTTGCATTTGTGTCGATGTTCCACTTGCGTGAGAAATGATTGAGACACTCCGGTACATTTGAACTATATCGGGAGACCGTTTTGGCGCAGATGTGACGTTGTTGTTGTTGTTGTTTTAGGCCTGGATCACACTTGGCCGTTAAGATATTTCGACAGCCTCTTTTCGCTCCTTCCTTCAATCCATTCTGCCCACACTTGCAAGGTTCCGCAACATTTTAATTTGCACCCTCTTGAAACCAGCTGGTCCCAGATCTGTTTGTACTGGCAGACTGGCACTCAGGCTGAAGGAAAGAACCCTAAATATTCTGCAAGTGTTGTGTTCAGACGAACACAGAGGAGGAACATGGTCTTTGCATAAGCTATGTTATTTTGAAAAAACTGGCCTTTTCTCAATTAAATTAGCTAACTCCTCCATGTTCTCGTTGGCTGCTTTTGAAACAACAAAAAAAGGGGCCAAGGTAAAAGAAGAGGCAGTGAGGAGAGGAGGAAAATGAGCTGGTCCCTTCTCCACCCGCATCAGGAAAAGAAACATGCCTTCAAGGTGAAGGTTTAGTACTGAACGTGGTTAGCGGCTCTGGGGAAGGAGAAATGTGTGAGAGCTGTGACTGACTGGGTGTAGGAGGTAATCCAGAAGAAGCTCGCTCATTAGATGCAGAAACCTGTGGTGTCATTTGGGACTTGAGTGTGTGTGAGGACATTTGGAACGCCTGTCTGTCTGTTACACTCTAGCAGGTGGAGGACACATTTTGGTACCCAACATCCTGTGTTTTTTTTGGGTGGCGTGGTGGACACCGATTGGTAGGTATTATTTATCATGTAGATACTGTTATCTCGATCTGGCCTTCACCTTCTCAACAGACCATGTTCCATCTGGCTTCTCGGTTGCATTTGTGGTGTAGTTGAGTAGTTACATTACTGTCGTTACGTAGCCATGCCGGGCTAACGAATGTAGCCACGCCGGGCTAACGAATGTAGCCACGCCGGGCTAACGAATGTAGCCACGCCGGGCTAACGAATGTAGCCACGCCGGGCTAACGAATGTAGCTACGCCGGGCTAACGAATGTAGCCACGCCGGGCTAACGAACGTAGCCACGCCGGGCTAACGAACGTAGCCACGCCGGGCTAACGAACGTAGCCACGCCGGGCTAACGAACGTAACCACGCCGGGCTAACGAACGTAGCCACGCCGGGCTAACGAATGTAGCCACGCCGGGCTAACGTAACCACGCCGGGCTAACGAATGTAGCCACGCCGGGCTAATGTAGCCACGCCGGGCTAACGAATGTAGCCACGCCGGGCTAACGAATGTAGCCACGCCGGGCTAACGAATGTAGCCACGCCGGGCTAACGAATGTAGCCACGCCGGGCTAACGAATGTAGCCACGCCGGGCTAACGAATGTAGCCACGCCGGGCTAACGAATGTAGCCACGCCGGGCTAACGAATGTAGCCACGCCGGGCTAACGTAACCACGCCGGGCTAATGTAGAAAGGACTGAGCGTTACGGCTGCAGAGACAGAGATCGGATCAAAGTTCTACAACACTTTCAATTGTGCCTTCAGAGGCCCAGCAGTCCGTCTTTAAAACAAACAATTTAGGTGAAAAGAGATTCGACTAACAAAGGAAATAGAGGAACTAATATCACAAATAGATTGTAATGAAAACTGTAGAGGCGTAAGTCAGAGGAAAACAAAACGATTTGGAAAAACACATTGAAGAACGATCTAGTGTAATATAATGCTTTCAGGAAGTGTTGACAGCCCTCGAACTCCATTTAAAATGGAATAAATTGAGATGTATTTATTTTTGTGCCTACACGCAATACTCCATAATGGTGGCTGGTAGCCGAGTGGTTAGAGGGTTGGACTAGTAACCGAAAGGTTCCAAGATCGAATCCCCGAGCTGACAAGGTCAAAATCTGTCGTTCTGCCCCTGAACAAGGCTGTTTACCCACTGTTCCTAGGCCGTCATTGTAAATAAGAATTTGTTCTTAACTGACTTGCCTCGTTAAATAAATATAAATGTCAAAGTGGAATAATATGTTTTGATTTCAGGTTTTATAAAAATAATTAAAAAGTCTCGATTCGATAAGCTAAATACACTATATATACAAAGTATGTCAATACCCCTTCAAATGAGTGGATTCAGCTATTTCAACCACACCCTTTGCTGACAGGTGTATAGAATCGACCACACAGCCATGCAATCTCCATAGACAGACATTGGCAGTAGAATGGCCCGTACTGAAGAGCTGTGACATTCAACTTGGTCTTGATTCAAAACTTTACGTTTTTCAATTTAAATTATTATACAAAATTATTCGCCACCAACAGAATTGTATATATACAGTGGAAGTCGGAAGTTTACATACAGCAATTCCTGACTTTTATTTAATCCTAGTAAAAATCCCCTGTTTTATAGGTCAGTTAGGATCACCACTTTATTTTAACAATGTGAAATGTCAGAATAATAGTTGAGAGAATGATTTATTTCAGCTTTTATTTCTTTCATCACATTCCCAGTGGGTCAGAAGTTTACAGATGTTTACACTCAATTCGTATTTGGTAGCATTGCCTTTAAATTGTTTAACTTGGGGCGAACGTTTTCGGGTTGCTTCCCACAATAAGTTGGGTGAATTTTGTCCCATTCCTCCTGACGGAGCTGATGTAACTGAGTCAGGTTTGTAGGTCTCCTTGCTCGCACATGCTTTTTCAGTTCTGCCCACAAATGTTCTATAGGATGGGGATCAGGGATTTGTGATGGCCACTCCAATACCTTGACTTTGTTGTCCTTAAGCCATTTTGCTACAACTTTGTAAGTATGCTTGGGGTCATTGTCCATTTTGAAGACCCATTTGCGACCAAGCTTTAACTTCCTGACTGATGTCTTGAGATGTTGCTTCAATATATCCACATCATTTTCCGTCCTCATGATGCCATCTATTTTGTGAAGTGCACCAGTCCCTCCTGCAGCAAAGCATCCCCACAACATGATGCTGCCACCCCTGTGCTTCACGGTTGGGATGGTGTTCTTCGGCTTGCAATCCTCCCCCTTTTTCCTCCAAACATAACGATGGTCATTATGGCCAAACAGTTTCATCAGACCAGAGGACATTTCTCCAAAAAGTACGAGTTTGTCCCCATGTGCAGTTGCAGACTGTAGTCTGGCTTTTTTTATAGAGGTTTTGGAGCAGTGGCTTCTTCCTTGCTGAGCGGCCTTTCAGGTTATGTCGATATAGATACTTTTATACCTGCTTCCTCCAGCATCTTCACAAGGTCCTTTGCTGTCATTCAGGGATTGATTTGAGCCAGACTTATGGAGGTCTACAATTGTTTTTCTGAGGTCTTGGCTGATTTCTGTTGATTTTCCCATGATGTCAAGCAAAGAGGCACTGAGTTTGAAGGTAGGCCTTGAAATACATCCACAGGTACACCTCCGATTGACTGAAATTATGTCAATTAGCCTATCAGAAGCTTCGAAAGCCATGACATCATTTTCTGGAATTTTCCAAGCTGTTTAAAGGCACAGTCAACTTAGTGTATGTGAACTTCTGACCCACTGGAATTGTGAATTATAAGTGAAATAATCTGTCTGTAAACAATTGTTGGAAAAAATGACTTGTGTCAATGCACAAAGTAGATGTCCTAACCGACTTGCCAAAACTATAGTTTGTTAACAAGAAATTTGTGGAGTGGTTGAGCAGCGAGTGTTAATAATTTCTACCTAAGTGCATGTAAACTAGGGATACAGAGAAGGATGCATGTAAACTAGAGATACAGAGTAGGATGCATGTAAACTAGAGATACAGAGAAGGATGCAGAGAAGGATGCATGTAAACTAGAGATACAGAGAAGGATGCATGTAAACTAGAGATACAGAGAAGGATGCATGTAAACTAGAGACACAGTGCATGTAAACTAGAGATACAGAGAAGGATGCATGTAAACTAGAGATACAGAGAAGGATGCATGTAAACTACAGACACAGTGCATGTAAACTAGAGATACAGAGAAGGATGCATGTAAACTAGAGATACAGAGAAGGATGCATGTAAACTAGAGATACAGAGAAGGATGCATGTAAACTAGAGACAGAGAAGGATGCATGTAAACTAGAGATGCAGAGAAGGATGCATGTAAACTAGAGATACAGAGAAGGATGCATGTAAACTAGAGACAGAGAAGGATGCATGTAAACTAGAGATGCAGAGAAGGATGCATGTAAACTAGAGATACAGAGAAGGATGCATGTAAACTAGGGATACAGAGAAGGATGCATGTAAACTAGAGATACAGACAAGGATGCATGTAAACTAGAGATACAGAGAAGGATGCATGTAAACTAGAGATACAGAGAAGGATGCATGTAAACTAGAGATACAGAGAAGGATGCATGTAAACTAGAGATACAGAGAAGGATGCATGTAAACTAGAGATACAGAGAAGGATGCATGTAAACTAGAGATACAGAGAAGGATGCATGTAAACTAGAGATACAGAGAAGGATGCATGTAAACTAGAGATGCAGAGAAGGATGCATGTAAACTAGAGATACAGAGAAGGATGCATGTAAACTAGAGATACAGAGAAGGATGCATGTAAACTAGAGATACAGAGAAGGATGCATGTAAACTAGAGATACAGAGAAGGATGCATGTAAACTAGAGATACAGAGAAGGATGCATGTAAACTAGAGACACAGAGAAGGATGCATGTAAACTAGAGATACAGAGAAGGATGCATGTAAACTAGAGACACAGAGAAGGATGCATGTAAACTAGAGATACAGAGAAGGATGCATGTAAACTAGAGACACAGAGAAGGATGCATGTAAACTAGAGATACAGAGAAGGATGCATGTAAACTAGAGATACAGAGAAGGATGCATGTAAACTAGAGATGCAGAGAAGGATGCAGAGAAGGATGCATGTAAACTAGAGATACAGAGAAGGATGCATGTAAACTAGAGACACAGAGAAGGATGCATGTAAACTAGAGATACAGAGAAGGATGCATGTAAACTAGAGACACAGAGAAGGGATAAACAGAGAAGGATGCATGTAAACTAGAGATACAGAGAAGGATGCATGTAAACTAGAGATGCAGAGAAGGATGCAGAGAAGGATGCATGTAAACTAGAGATACAGAGAAGGATGCATGTAAACTAGAGATACAGAGAAGGATGCATGTAAACTAGAGATGCAGAGAAGGATGCATGTAAACTAGAGATGCAGAGAGGATGCATGTAGAACTAGGGATACAGAGAAGGATGCATGTAAACTAGAGATACAGAGAAGGATGCATGTAAACTAGAGATACAGAGAAGGATGCATGTAAACTAGAGATACAGAGAAGGATGCATGTAAACTAGAGATACAGAGAAGGATGCATGTAAACTAGAGATACAGAGAAGGATGCATGTAAACTAGAGATACAGAGAAGGATGCATGTAAACTAGAGACACAGAGAAGGATGCATGTAAACTAGAGAAGGAGAAGGATGCATGTAAACTAGAGATACAGAGAAGGATGCATGTAAACTAGAGATACAGAGAAGGATGCATGTAAACTAGAGATACAGAGAAGGATGCATGTAAACTAGAGATACAGAGAAGGATGCATGTAAACTAGAGATACAGAGAAGGATGCATGTAAACTAGAGATACAGAGAAGGATGCATGTAAACTAGAGATACAGAGAAGGATGCATGTAAACTAGAGACACAGAGAAGGATGCATGTAAACTAGAGACACAGAGAAGGATGCATGTAAACTAGGGATACAGAGAGACACAGAGAAGGATGCATGTAAACTAGAGATACAGAGAAGGATGCATGTAAACTAGAGATACAGAGAAGGATGCATGTAAACTAGAGATACAGAGAAGGATGCATGTAAACTAGAGATACAGAGAAGGATGCATGTAAACTAGAGATGCAGAAAAGGATGCATGTAAACTAGGACACAGAGAAGGATGCATGTAAACTAGAGATACAGAGAAGGATGCATGTAAACTAGAGATACAGAGAAGGATGCATGTAAACTAGAGATACAGAGAAGGATGCATGTAAACTAGGGATACAGAGAAGGATGCATGTAAACTAGAGATACAGAGAAGGATGCATGTAAACTAGGGATACAGAGAAGGATGCATGTAAACTAGAGATACAGAGAAGGATGCATGTAAACTAGAGATACAGAGAAGGATGCATGTAAACTAGAGATACAGAGAAGGATGCATGTAAACTAGAGATACAGAGAAGGATGCATGTAAACTAGAGATACAGAGAAGGATGCATGTAAACTAGAGATGCAGAGAAGGATGCAGAGAAGGATGCATGTAAACTAGAGATACAGAGAAGGATGCATGTAAACTAGAGATACAGAGAAGGATGCATGTAAACTAGAGACACAGAGAAGGATGCATGTAAACTAGAGATGCAGAGAAGGATGCATGTAAACTAGAGACACAGATACAGAAGGATGCATGTAAACTAGAGATGCAGAGAAGGATGCATGTAAACTAGAGATACAGAGAAGGATGCATGTAAACTAGAGATACAGAGAAGGATGCATGTAAACTAGAGATACAGAGAAGGATGCATGTAAACTAGAGATACAGAGAAGGATGCATGTAAACTAGAGATACAGAGAAGGATGCATGTAAACTAGAGATACAGAGAAGGATGCATGTAAACTAGAGACACAGAGAAGGATGCATGTAAACTAGAGATACAGAGAAGGATGCATGTAAACTAGAGATGCAGAGAAGGATGCAGAGAAGGATGCATGTAAACTAGAGATACAGAGAAGGATGCATGTAAACTAGAGATACAGAGAAGGATGCATGTAAACTAGAGATACAGAGAAGGATGCATGTAAACTAGAGATACAGAGAAGGATGCATGTAAACTAGAGATACAGAGAAGGATGCATGTAAACTAGAGACACAGAGAAGGATGCATGTAAAAGAGACACAGAGAAGGATGCATGTAAACTAGGGATACAGAGAAGGATGCATGTAAACTAGAGATACAGAGAAGGATGCATGTAAACTAGAGATACAGAGAAGGATGCATGTAAACTAGAGATACAGAGAAGGATGCATGTAAACTAGAGATACAGAGAAGGATGCATGTAAACTAGAGATACAGAGAAGGATGCATGTAAACTAGAGATACAGAGAAGGATGCATGTAAACTAGAGATACAGAGAAGGATGCATGTAAACTAGAGATACAGAGAAGGATGCATGTAAACTAGAGATACAGAGAAGGATGCATGTAAACTAGGGATACAGAGAAGGATGCATGTAAACTAGAGATACAGAGAAGGATGCATGTAAACTAGAGACACAGAGAAGGATGCATGTAAACTAGAGATACAGAGAAGGATGCATGTAAACTAGAGACACAGAGAAGGATGCATGTAAACTAGAGATACAGAGAAGGATGCATGTAAACTAGAGATACAGAGAAGGATGCATGTAAACTAGAGATGCAGAGAAGGATGCAGAGAAGGATGCATGTAAACTAGAGATACAGAGAAGGATGCATGTAAACTAGAGATACAGAGAAGGATGCATGTAAACTAGAGACACAGAGAAGGATGCATGTAAACTAGAGATGCAGAGAAGGATGCATGTAAACTAGAGACACAGAGAGGGATACAGAGAAGGATGCATGTAAACTAGAGATACAGAGAAGGATGCAGAGAAGGATGCATGTAAACTAGAGATACAGAGAAGGATGCATGTAAACTAGAGATACAGAGAAGGATGCATGTAAACTAGAGACACAGAGAAGGATGCATGTAAACTAGAGACACCGAGAAGGATGCATGTAAACTAGAGATGCAGAGAAGGATGCATGTAAACTAGAGACACAGAGAAGGATGCATGTAAACTAGAGACACCGAGAAGGATGCATGTAAACTAGAGATGCAGAGAAGGATGCATGTAAACTAGAGATACAGAGAAGGATGCATGTAAACTAGAGATACAGAGAAGGATGCATGTAAACTAGAGATACAGAGAAGGATGCATGTAAACTAGAGATACAGAGAAGGATGCATGTAAACTAGAGATACAGAGAAGGATGCATGTAAACTAGAGACACAGAGAAGGATGCATGTAAACTAGAGACACAGAGAAGGATGCATGTAAACTAGGGATACAGAGAAGGATGCAGAGAAGGATGCATGTAAACTAGAGATACAGAGAAGGATGCATGTAAACTAGAGATACAGAGAAGGATGCATGTAAACTAGAGATACAGAGAAGGATGCATGTAAACTAGAGATACAGAGAAGGATGCATGTAAACTAGAGACACAGAGAAGGATGCATGTAAACTAGAGATACAGAGAAGGATGCATGTAAACTAGAGATACAGAGAAGGATGCATGTAAACTAGAGATACAGAGAAGGATGCATGTAAACTAGAGATACAGAGAAGGATGCATGTAAACTAGGGATACAGAGAAGGATGCATGTAAACTAGAGATACAGAGAAGGATGCATGTAAACTAGGGATACAGAGAAGGATGCATGTAAACTAGAGATACAGAGAAGGATGCATGTAAACTAGAGATACAGAGAAGGATGCATGTAAACTAGAGATACAGAGCAGGATGCATGTAAACTTCCGACTTCAACAGTAGATTTTGGAACATTCAGAGCCTTAGTGAGGTCGGACACTGATGTTGGGCGATTCAGCCTGGCTCGCAGTCAGCGTTCCAATTCAAAGTGTATGTAAGCTTCCGACTTCAACAGTAGATGTTGGAACATTTCTTCCATTCAGAGCCTTAGTGAGGTCGGACACTGATGTTGGGCGATTCAGCCTGGCTCGCAGTCAGCGTTCCAATTCAAAGTCTGTAAGCTTCCGAATTTCAACTGTATATGGGGTGTTACAGGTTTTGTTTTTTCCATTTTATTTTTAGACATTGGACGTTGGCGGACAGATTGGCGTCACCTCGTTAGTCACTATGTGTTACTCCTGTGCTGGTTTGTCATCTCGTTAGTGGGAAGGGGTTTCACCTGTGCTAGCCCAGGTAATATTTAAGAGTGGCTGGCCCAGGTCTCCTGTTGTTTTGAGAGACGTGGTGGGTTCACACCTTTTTAGTTAACTCTCCCTTGTTCAAATCAAATGTGATTGGTCACATCCACGTTATTTATCAGATGTGATTGGTCACATCCACGTTATTTATCAGATGTGATTGGTCACATCCACGTTATTTATCAGATGTGATTGGTCACATCCACGTTATTTATCAGATGTGATTGGTCACATCCACGTTATTTAGCAGATGTGATTGGTCACATCCACGTTATTTAGCAGATGTGATTGGTCACATCCACGTTATTTATCAGATGTGATTGGTCACATCCACGTTATTTAGCAGATGTGATTGGTCACATCCACGTTATTTAGCAGATGTGATTGGTCACATCCACGTTATTTAGCAGATAGCAGATGTGATTGGTTATTTCAGATGTGATCCATGTTATTTAGCAGATGTGATTGGTCACATCCACGTTATTTAGCAGATGTGATTGGTCACATCCACGTTATTTAGCAGATGTGATTGGTGATGTAGCAAATTATTTTTTAATCAAATCAAATTTGATTGGTCACATTGATTTCTAGACAAACAATCCTTAATCAGATCTTCCCTGTTTTCATTTTTTTCACAGTGTAATGGTTTTCTAGGTGTGGTGAAGGAGAGTCGGACCAAAACGCAGCGTGTAGATTGCGATCCATGTTTAATCAAACGAACGTAAACACGAAATAACACAAACACTACAAAACAATAAACGTCACGAAAACCGAAACAGCCTATACTTGTGTCAACTAACACAGTGACAAAAACAAAGACACTCAGGACAATCACCCACGAAAACTCAAAGAATATGGCTGCCTAAATATGGTTCCCAATCAGAGACAACGATAAACACCTGCCTCTGATTGAGAACCACTCCAGACAGCCATAGACTTTGCTAGATAACCCCACTAGCTACAATCCCAAATATATATACACACCAAAACCCCAAGACAAAACACACCACAATACAAAAACTCCATGCCACACCCTGGCCTGACCCAATACATGAAGAAAAACACAAAATACTTAGACCAGGGCGTGACACACAGATTGTAAATTAAAGATGAATATTTTTGCTAATGTATTATGTTGTTAATTGATTGACTTTGGCTTTCCAAATCAACCAACAGTGGGGTTAATTTTTAGATAAATGTGATAATTTATTTCAGCCTGAACCTGTGACCAGAAACCAGCTTACGTGGTGGTGATACCAGAATGAATCTTCTCATGACTCTGAGAGATGAGATGGTTGCTATGTTCCCCAGCAAGACAATCAATAATGTCGCTCAAACAAAAAGGGGGAACTAACAAATTGTCATTGACAACAACCAAAATGAAACGGGTGGTGTTTTTGGAGGGGTTCTGAATTGACACTCATGGGGGGGGGGGTGTCCACTGAAAGTTGCCTAGCAACAACTGGGACCTAGAAGACACCCACCGTGAGCTCCCACTAAATTTGCCAAAGAACAGTCCAAACAAAAGAAAAACCCACACCAAAACTACAAGACAGGAAGCAAACCAAAAACAAATGCCAGTCTTTAATGTGGATAAGCCAGTCTTTAATGTGGATAAGCCGGTCTTTAATGTAGATAAGCCAGTCTTTAATGTGGATAAGCCGGTCTTTAATGTGGATACGCCAGTCTTTAATGTGGATAAGCCGGTCTTTAATGTGGATAAGCCGGTCTTTAATGTGGATACGCCAGTCTTTAATGTGGATAAGCCGGTCTTTAATGAGGATAAGCCAGTCTTTAATGTGGATAAGCCGGTCTTTAATGAGGATAAGCCGGTCTTTAATGAGGATAAGCCAGTCTTTAATGAGGATAAGCCAGTCTTTAATGTGGATAAGCCAGTCTTTAATGTGGATAAGCCAGTCTTTAATGTGGATAAGCCAGTGGATAAGCCAGTTTTTAATGTGGATTAGCCAGTCTTTAATGTAGATAAGCCAGTCTTTAATGTGGATAAGCCAGTCTTTAATGTGGATTAGCCAGTCTTTAATGTAGATAAGCCAGTCTTTAATGTAGATAAGCCAGTCTTTAATGTGGATAAGCCAGTGGATAAGCCAGTCTTTAATGTGGATAAGCCAGTCTTTAATGTAGATAAGACAGTCTTTAATGTGGATAAGCCGGTCTTTAATGTGGATAAGCCAGTCTTTAATGTAGATAAGCCAGTCTTTAATGTGGATAAGCCAGTCTTTAATGTGGATAAGCCAGTCTTTAATGTGGATAAGCCAGTCTTTAATGTGGATAAGCCAGTCTTTAATGTAGATAAGCCAGTCTTTAATGTGGATAAGCCAGTCTTTAATGTGGATAAGCCAGTCTTTAATGTGGATAAGCCAGTCTTTAATGTGGATAAGCCAATCTTTAATGTGGATAAGCATTTTTTTCTTCTTCTGCTCAGTTTTGAAACCTTGTGGTGAGTTAAACTATTGGCCTTCAGATAAAACTTTTATTTTTATTTTTTATCCGTGCGCAATCCCCTGTCTTACGTCAGATAGCGCAACGATTCCATCTGATGGGTTTCAGTGGAAAAGAGTGTAGACCCGTAAATGACTGAAATGTTTCTACCATATATTCTATAAATATATTCGTATCTACATCATAAGGACAATCATGGACCTGAATCATAATGCACTCTTAAGTGATTGTCTAATGCATCCGTGGCTCACACAGGCTGGTACATATTAAACCCCATTATACACTTGTGGTAGTATCTAGGTCAACTGGAAGGGAACCGGACAAATCAGTCTGTTTTGATGTTGTTCTGGACGTTCTGTTTCCCCGTGTCATCACCCAATGACGTTCTGTTTCCCCGTGTCATCACCCAATGGCGTTCTGTTTCCCTGTGTCATCACCCAATGATGACAAAATTAACAAATAATCCCTCTGTTAGATGTATGACTGCACTTGGTTAGCAAGCTGAACATTGTGTTTGTCGGAGCCCAGATACTGTATAATAAGGCTGTGACTTGTATTACTGGTGGGTTGACTTGTATTACTGGTGGGTTGACTTGTATTAGTGGTGGGTTGACTTGTATTACTGGTGGGTTGACTTGTATTACTGGTGGGTTGACTTGTATTACTGGTGGGTTGACTTGTATTACTGGTGGGTTGACTTGTATTAGTGGTGGGTTGACTTGTATTACTGGTGGGTTGACTTGTATTACTGGTGGGTTGACTTGTATTAGTGGTGGGTTGACTTGTATTAGTGGTGGGTTGACTTGTATTACTGGTGGGTTGACTTGTATTACTGGTGGGTTGACTTGTATTACTGGTGGGCCATGGGTGTCTTGTATTAGTGCTGGGTCGTGGGTGTCTTGTATTAGTGGTGGGCCGTGGGTGTCTTGTATTAGTGCTGGGTGTCTTGTATTAGTGGTGGGCCGTGGGTGTATTGTATTAGTGGTGGGTCGTGGGTGTCTTGTATTAGTGGTGGGCCGTGGGTGTCTTGTATTAGTGGTGGGCCGTGGGTGTCTTGTATTACTGGTGGGCCGTGGGTGTCTTGTATTACTGGTGGGTTGACTTGTATTACTGGTGGGTCGTGGTTGTCTTGTATTAGTGGTGGGTCGTGGTTGTCTTGTATTAGTGGTGGGTCGTGGTTGTCTTGTATTAGTGGTGGGCCATGGGTGTCTTGTATTAGTGGTGGGCCGTGGGTGTCTTGTATTAGTGGTGGTTGTCTTGTATTAGTGGTGGTTGTCTTGTATTAGTGGTGGGCCGTGGTTGTCTTGTATTAGTGGTGGGTCGTGGTTGTCTTGTATTAGTGGTGGGTCGTGGTTGTCTTGTATTAGTGGTGGGTCGTGGTTGTCTTGTATTAGTGGTGGGTCGTGGTTGTCTTGTATTAGTGGTGGGTCGTGGTTGTCTTGTATTAGTGGTGGGTCGTGGTTGTCTTGTATTAGTGGTGGGCCGTGGGTGTCTTGTATTAGTGGTGGGTCGTGGGTGTCTTGTATTAGTGGTGGGTCGTGGTTGTCTTGTATTAGTGGTGGGTCGTGGTTGTCTTCTATTAGTGAGACCGAGTTTGCGTCTCTTACATGGGTAGGCAGACCATTCCATGAAGACGGAGCTCTATAGGAGAAAGCCCTGCCTCCATCTGTTTGCTTAGAAATTCTAGGGACAATTAGGAGGCCTGCGTCTTGTGACCGTAGCGTACGTGTAGGTATGTACGACAGGACCAAATCAGAGAGAAAGGTAGGAGCAAGCCCATGTAATGCTTTGTAGGTTAGCATTAAAACCTTGATATCTGCCCTTGCCTTATTAGTGGTGAGTAGACTTGTATTAGTGGTGGGTAGACTTGTATTAATGGTGAGTAGACTTGTATTAGTGGTGGGTAGACTTGTATTAATGGTGAGTAGACTTGTATTAGTGGTGGGTTGGCTTGTATTAGTGGTGGGTAGACTTGTATTAGTGGTGGGTGACTTGTATTAGTGGTGGGTTGGCTTGTATTAGTGGTGGGTTGGCTTGTATTAGTGGTGGGTAGACTTGTATTAGTGGTGGGTTGGCTTGTATTAGTGGTGGGTTGACTTGTATTAGTGGTGGGTAGACTTGTATTAGTGGTGGGTTGGCTTGTATTAGTGGTGGGTTGGCTTGTATTAGTGGTGGGTAGACTTGTATTAGTGGTGGGTTGGCTTGTATTAGTGGTGGGTTGTGGTGACCTGTATTAGTGGTGGGTTGGCTTGTATTAGTGGTGGGTTGGCTTGTATTAGTGGTGGGTTGACTTGTATTAGTGGTGGGTTGACTTGTATTAGTGGTGGGTTGACTTGTATTAGTGGTGGGTTGGCTTGTATTAGTGGTGGGTTGACTTGTATTAGTGGTGGGTTGATTGTATTAGTGGTGGTTGACTTGCATTAGTGGTGGGTTGGCTTGTATTAGTGGTGGGTTGACTTGTATTAGTGGTGGGTTGGCTTGTATTAGTGGTGGGTTGGCTTGTATTAGTGGTGGGTAGACTTGTATTAGTGGTGGGTAGACTTGTATTAGTGGTGGGTTGGCTTGTATTAGTGGTGGGTTGGCTTGTATTAGTGGTGGGTTGACTTGTATTAGTGGTGGGTAGACTTGTATTAGTGGTGGGTTGGCTTGTATTAGTGGTGGGTTGGCTTGTATTAGTGGTGGGTTGGCTTGTATTAGTGGTGGGTAGACTTGTATTAGTGGTGGGTTGGCTTGTATTAGTGGTGGGTTGTGGTGACCTGTATTAGTGGTGGGTTGGCTTGTATTAGTGGTGGGTTGGCTTGTATTAGTGGTGGGTTGACTTGTATTAGTGGTGGGTTGACTTGTATTAGTGGTGGGTTGGCTTGTATTAGTGGTGGGTTGGCTTGTATTAGTGGTGGGTTGACTTGTATTAGTGGTGGGTTGTGGTGACTTGTATTAGTGGTGGGTTGACTTGTATTAGTGGTGGGTTGGCTTGTATTAGTGGTGGGTTGTGGTGACCTGTATTAGTGGTGGGTTGACTTGTATTAGTGGTGGGTTGGCTTGTATTAGTGGTGGGTTGACTTGTATTAGTGGTGGGTTGGCTTGTATTAGTGGTGGGTAGACTTGTATTAGTGGTGGGTTGGCTTGTATTAGTGGTGGGTAGACTTATATTAGTGGTGGGTTGGCTTGTATTAGTGGTGGGTTGGCTTGTATTAGTGGTGGGTTGACTTGTATTAGTGGTGGGTTGACTTGTATTAGTGGTGGGTTGACTTGTATTAGTGGTGGGTTGGCTTGTATTAGTGGTGGGTTGGCTTGTATTAGTGGTGGGTTGACTTGTATTAGTGGTGGGTTGTGGTGACTTGTATTAGTGGTGGGTTGACTTGTATTAGTGGTGGGTTGGCTTGTATTAGTGGTGGGTTGACTTGTATTAGTGGTGGGTTGGCTTGTATTAGTGGTGGGTAGACTTGTATTAGTGGTGGGTTGGCTTGTATTAGTGGTGGGTAGACTTGTATTAGTGGTGGGTTGGCTTGTATTAGTGGTGGGTTGGCTTGTATTAGTGGTGGGTTGACTTGTATTAGTGGTGGGTTGGCTTGTATTAGTGGTGGGTTGACTTGTATTAGTGGTGGGTTGGCTTGTATTAGTGGTGGGTTGGCTTGTATTAGTGGTGGGTCTGTCTGGTCTTAGGAGCTAGACGCAGAGTTACCATGTCTGTCTGGTCTTAGGAGCTAGACTCAGTTACCATGTCTCTGGTCTGAGGAGCTAGACTCAGTTACCATGTCTCTGGCCTGAGGAGCTAGATGCAGAGTTACCATGTCTGTCTGGTCTGAGGAGCTAGATGCAGAGTTACCATGTCTGTCTGGTCTGAGGAGCTAGATGCAGAGTTACCATGTCTGTCTGGTCTTAGGAGCTAGACTCAGTTACCATGTCTCTGGTCTTAGGAGCTAGACTCAGTTACCATGTCTGTCTGGTCTTAGGAGCTAGACTCAGTTACCATGTCTCTGGTCTGAGGAGCTAGATGCAGAGTTACCATGTCTGTCTGGTCTTAGGAGCTAGACGCAGAGTTACCATGTCTGTCTGGTCTTAGGAGCTAGACGCAGAGTTACCATGTCTCTGGTCTTAGGAGCTAGACAGAGTTACCATGTCTCTGGTCTTAGGAGCTAGACTCAGTTACCATGTCTCTGGTCTTAGGAGCTAGATGCAGAGTTACCATGTCTCTGGTCTTAGGAGCTAGACGCAGAGTTACCATGTCTCTGGTCTGAGGAGCTAGACTCAGTTACCATGTCTCTGGTCTTAGGAGCTAGACTCAGTTACCATGTCTCTGGTCTGAGGAGCTAGACTCAGTTACCATGTCTCTGGTCTGAGGAGCTAGATGCAGAGTTACCATGTCTGTCAGGTCTGAGGAGCTAGATGCAGAGTTACCATGTCTGTCTGGTCTGAGGAGCTAGATGCAGAGTTACCATGTCTGTCTGGTCTTAGGAGCTAGACTCAGTTACCATGTCTCTGGTCTTAGGAGCTAGACTCAGTTACCATGTCTGTCTGGTCTTAGGAGCTAGACTCAGTTACCTTGTCTCTGGTCTGAGGAGCTAGATGCAGAGTTACCATGTCTGTCTGGTCTTAGGAGCTAGACAGAGTTACCATGTCTGTCTGGTCTTAGGAGCTAGACGCAGAGTTACCATGTCTCTGGTCTTAGGAGCTAGACAGAGTTACCATGTCTCTGGTCTTAGGAGCTAGACTCAGTTACCATGTCTCTGGTCTTAGGAGCTAGATGCAGAGTTACCATGTCTCTGGTCTTAGGAGCTAGATGCAGAGTTACCATGTCTCTGGTCTTAGGAGCTAGACAGAGTTACCATGTCTGTCTGGTCTTAGGAGCTAGACAGAGTTACCATGTCTGTCTGGTCTTAGGAGCTAGACTCAGAGTTACCATGTCTCTGGTCTTAGGAGCTAGACTCAGAGTTACCATGTCTCTGGTCTGAGGAGCTAGACAGAGTTACCATGTCTCTGGTCTGAGGAGCTAGACGCAGAGTTACCATGTCTCTGGTCTGAGGAGCTAGACAGAGTTACCATGTCTCTGGTCTTAGGAGCTAGATGCAGAGTTACCATGTCTCTGGTCTTAGGAGCTAGACTCAGAGTTACCATGTCTGTCTGGTCTTAGGAGCTAGATGCAGAGTTACCATGTCTCTGGTCTGAGGAGCTAGACGCAGAGTTACCATGTCTCTGGTCTTAGGAGCTAGACAGAGTTACCATGTCTGTCTGGTCTTAGGAGCTAGACAGAGTTACCATGTCTGTCTGGTCTTAGGAGCTAGACTCAGAGTTACCATGTCTGTCTGGTCTTAGGAGCTAGACAGAGTTACCATGTCTGTCTGGTCTTAGGAGCTAGACTCAGTTACCATGTCTCTGGCCTGAGGAGCTAGACAGAGTTACCATGTCTCTGGTCTTAGGAGCTAGATGTAGAGTTACCATGTCTCTGGTCTTAGGAGCTAGATGCAGAGTTACCATGTCTCTGGTCTGAGGAGCTATATGCAGAGTTACCATGTCTCTGGTCTGAGGAGCTAGATGCAGAGTTACCATGTCTCTGGTCTGAGGAGCTAGATGCAGAGTTACCATGTCTCTGGTCTGAGGAGCTAGATGCAGAGTTACCATGTCTCTGGTCTGAGGAGCTAGATGCAGAGTTACCATGTCTCTGGTCTTAGGAGCTAGACTCAGAGTTACCATGTCTCTGGTCTTAGGAGCTAGACTCAGAGTTACCATGTCTCTGGTCTGAGGAGCTAGACTCAGAGTTACCATGTCTCTGGTCTTAGGAGCTAGATGTAGAGTTACCATGTCTCTGGTCTTAGGAGCTAGATGCAGAGTTACCATGTCTCTGGTCTGAGGAGCTATATGCAGAGTTACCATGTCTCTGGTCTGAGGAGCTAGATGCAGAGTTACCATGTCTCTGGTCTGAGGAGCTAGATGCAGAGTTACCATGTCTCTGGTCTGAGGAGCTAGATGCAGAGTTACCATGTCTGTCCGGTGCCACCTTGCACAACGTGTGATTATAATGTGCACACATACACCCCTATGATCCCAGCTTGCATCGAGTGAGCAATGTACAACACTGTGTTTCCAACCCAGTGTTTGTATCCGCAAGCCTTATCCATAATGTTTAGAGGGAGGGAGGTGAGTGAGGGAGGGAGGTGTGTGGAAGTAATGGAGAGTCTGGACCTATCATGAGTTAATGGGATATGAAGGGCTTTGTTAGGTGAGGGAGGGAGGGAGGTGAGGGAGGGAGGGAGAGAGAGAGAGAGGGAGGTGAGGAAGGGAGGGAGTGAGTGAGTGAGAGAGGGAGTGAGTGAGAGGTTTGTGGAAGTAATGGATTGTATGGACCTATCAGGAGTTAATGGGATATGAGGGAGGTAGGTGAGGGAAGGAGGTAGGTGAGGGAAGGAGGTAGGTGAGGGAGGGGGAGGTAGGTGAGGGAGGGAGGGAGGGAGGTAGGTGAGGGAGGGAGGGAGAGAGGGAGGTTTGTGGAAGTAATGGATTGTCTGGACCTATCAGGAGTTAATGGGATATGAGGGAGGGAGGGTGAGTGGTGAGTGAGTGAGTGAGTGAGTGAGTGAGTGAGTGAGTGAGTGAGTGAGTGAGTGAGTGAGTGAGTGAGTGAGTGAGGGAGTGAGGGAGGGAGGTTTGTGGAAGTAATGGATAGTATGGACCTATCAGGAGTTAATGGGATATGAAGGGCTTCGTTAGGCGTAGGATGTCCTGACCGAGAGAGATGCCCTGAACCCCTCCCTCCCTCTGACTGTGCGGTGAATTATTTAATAGAACTGTGATCTTGATATCACTCTCGGTTTCATATAAAGAAAGCTCACTCATTGTTTGGGTATTGCAGAGATGAAACTGTGCTCCCAGCAAGCATCAAAGGAAAAGCTTTATCTTGGCAATTCTTAGGCGTATAGGGCCTGTTTCTATCTAAATGTTGCCTCGTTGATATTGTTAAGGAAATGATATCCCCTAGCTAATGTTCTTCCTGGTTTCTACAAGACCAATGTTGATTTGTTTTGAGGCATAGGGAAGTTAGAGGGCTTAATGAATCTTTAATAAAGATTAGTCCTCGGGCTTCTAATGTCAAAACAGAATTCATTTTGTCCTCTTCGCTGGGCTTGGGTCTTCTCTACAAGCCAGACTAGACATATTTCAGTAAAACCTGTAGGCCTTAGACTACAATTGTTCTGAATTTATTTAGAAAAATAGCAACAACAACGAATAATGATGTTCAGGAGTTTTACGATGAAAAGATCCAAGCACCTATAAACGTCTGTTTAAACTAAGCACGGCTCATACATGAATCAGAAAAACAAATCGGCTCTCAGGAAGAGGAAAGGGTGTGGTGGTGTGGGGTGGGGTGGTGTGTGTGGTGTGGTGTGGTGGGGTGTGGTGTGGTGTGGTGTGGTGTGTGGTGGGGTGTGGTGTGGTGTGTGTGGTGGTGTGGTGTGTGGTGTGGTGGTGTGGTGTGTGTCGTGTGGTGTGTGTGGTGTGGTGTGGTGTGGTGTGGGGTGGTGTGGTGTGTGTGTTAGGGATGTGACAAACGGAACATTTTTAAACTGCCGTTTTTTTTTCTGTCTTATCGTGGCAATCAGCAGTTTCTACATCTATTTTTGCACCCGATGATGGTTGAGGAATATATAACTCATAAATGCCTCCGTGAGTTTAGTTCAACTGTCGTACCCAATCGGAAGCCAAAATATTTGTTTTACTCCAATGTTTGGAAACGGACACTGTATAGCCTGAAAACATTGTTGAAATTATAATTTTGATATCATTTGAGGGTCAGTCCTGGCATCTGTAGCTCTGTCTATGAATTTGGGTGGTTACATTTCTCCAGCACCATCCCTCAGCTTTTTACAAATTGTTTTATTTATTTATTTATTTGCCCCTTTGTCTCCCCAATTCCGTGATAACCAATTGGATGGGGGGCTTGTAGGTATCCCGGAAGAGAGAATAGCAGTTTTCTAGTGTTTTTCCAGAGCTAGTACGACAGTCAATGTGTTGATAGAACTTCGATAGTGTTTTCCTCAAAATTTCTTAGTTAAAATCCCCAGCTACAATAAATGCACCCTCCGGATATGTAGTTTCCAGTTTTCATTAAGTCTAGTGTAGTTCCTTGAGGGCCGTCGTGACTGAACATTTAGTGAGTAATATACTCGGACGTGGAGGATGGTGTGCCCACCTCCTGAGTTGGACTAGAAGTCCACTCCGAATACCTCTTCTCCTCCGTCAGCATCTTGGAGCAGCCTCTGGGATGAGTTAAATTGCCCTGGGGGGTACGAACAAAGGATCCAATTGGGGAAAGTCGTATTCCTGGTCGTAATTCTGCTCCCATATCCAAAAGTTATCTCAGACTGTCTGTAATAACACAAATAAACTTTCTGGGCTAATATTGTATGAAATAACACAGAACAAAACAAAATACTGCAAAGTTGCCTTGGATTTTTTATATATTTCTTTGTTTGAACTTTATTTATTATTATTTATTTTTAGTCAGTTAAAAACAAATTCTTATTTACAATGACGGCCTACACCGGCCGAACCCGGACGATGCTGGGTCAATTACTACTGCGGGCTGGGCCAATTACTACTGCGGGCTGGGCCAATTACTACGGCGGGCTGGGCCAATTACTACTGCGGGCTGGGCCAATTACTACTGCGGGCTGGGCCAATTACTACGGCGGGCTGGGCCAATTACTACTGCGGGCTGGGCCAATTACTACTGCGGGCTGGGCCAATTACTACTGCGGGCTGGGCCAATTACTACTGCGGGCTGGGCCAATTACTACTGCGGGCTGGGCCAATTACTACTGCGGGCTGGGCCAATTACTACTGCGGGCTGGGCCAATTACTACTGCGGGCTGGGCCAATTACTACTGCGGGCTGGGCCAATTACTACTGCGGGCTGGGCCAATTACTACTGCGGGCTGGGCCAATTACTACGGCTGGGCTGGGCCAATTACTACGGCTGGGCTGGGCCAATTACTACGGCGGGCTGGGCCAATTACTACGGCGGGCTGGGCCAATTACTACGGCGGGCTGGGCCAATTACTACGGCGGGCTGGGCCAATTACTACGGCGGGCTGGGCTACGGCGGGCTGGGCCAATTACTACGGCGGGCTGGGGGCGGCGGGCTGGGCCAATTACTACGGCGGGCTGGGCCAATTACTACGGCGGGCTGGGCCAATTACTACGGCTGGGCTGGGCCAATTACTACGGCGGGCTGGGCCAATTACTACGGCGGGCTGGGCCAATTACTACGGCGGGCTGGGCCAATTACTACGGCGGGCTGGGCCAATTACTACGCGGGCTGGGCCAATTACTACGGCGGGCTGGGCCAATTACTACGGCGGGCTGGGCCAATTACTACGGCGGGCTGGGCCAATTACTACGGCGGGCTGGGCCAATTACTACGGCGGGCTGGGCCAATTACTACGGCGGGCTGGGCCAATTACTACGGCGGGCTGGGCCAATTACTACGGCGGGCTGGGCGGGCTGGGCCAATTACTACGGCGGGCTGGGCCAATTACTACGGCGGGCTGGGCCAATTACTACGGCGGGCTGGGCCAATTACTACGGCGGGCTGGGCCAATTACTACGGCGGGCTGGGCCAATTACTACGGCGGGCTGGGCCAATTACTACGGCGGGCTGGGCCAATTACTACTGCAGACTGCCATTAGCAACAAAAGGCTCCTTATAACTTCTATTATGTGCTATTTTTTATTTCAAATAGTCTGTTCAATGACATGCATGTCGTGTGTTAAAACAATTAGCGGTGTCCCAATTCAACTTTGAGCGAGGCGTTAGTGCCTTTTCAGCCCTCTAGTTTGGCCCTCCAAACGAAGCGAATAACGTTAGACTTCCTAACGAGTGGTTCCCCAAAACTCCCATGAAGCATTGTGACCCAAGCCTGGAGAGAATTGTTTCAGGAAAGATGGCTGACAAAAAAAATACTAAGATGGGAGGAAATGTAAAATGATGCATTTGTTAATCCTTTTACAACCCTTCCACTGGTTAATCCAATTTCCTTGAGAAAATTGCATAAAATAACCGAGTGAAGGAAAAACGACTGTTACATGTCAAACTGCTGTTATTTATGGAAGAGAAGTCCTGCTTCAGTACTCCTCCACATTGATGCACAACCGGAGGATGGACACATTGTTACTCCTCCACGTTGAAGCACAACCGGAGGACGGACACATTGTTACTCCTCCACGTTGATGCACAACCGGAGGACAGACACATTGTTACTCCTCCACGTTGATGCACAACCGGAGGACGGACACATTGTTACTCCTCCACGTTGAAGCTCAACCGGAGGACGGACACATTGTTACTCCTCCACATTGATGCACAACCGGAGGATGGACACATTGTTACTCCTCCACGTTGAAGCACAACCGGAGGACGGACACATTGTTACTCCTCCACGTTGAAGCTCAACCGGAGGACAGACACATTGTTACTCCTCCACGTTGAAGCACAACCGGAGGACAGACACATTGTTACTCCTCCACGTTGAAGCACAACCGGAGGACAGACACATTGTTACTCCTCCACGTTGAAGCTCAACCGGAGGACAGACACATTGTTACTCCTCCACGTTGAAGCACAACCGGAGGACAGACACATTGTTACTCCTCCACGTTGAAGCTCAACCGGAGGACAGACACATTGTTACTCCTCCACGTTGAAGCACAACCGGAGGACAGACACATTGTTACTCCTCCACGTTGAAGCTCAACCGGAGGACAGACACATTGTTACTCCTCCACGTTGAAGCACAACCGGAGGACAGACACATTGTTACTCCTCCACGTTGAAGCTCAACCGGAGGACAGACACATTGTTACACCTCCACGTTGATGCACAACCGGAGGACGGACACATTGTTACTCCTCCACGTTGAAACTCAACCGGAGGACGGACACATTGTTACTCCTCCACGTTGAAGCACAACCGGAGGACGGACACATTGTTACTCCTCCACGTTGAAGCACAACCGGAGGACGGACACATTGTTACTCCTCCACGTTGAAGCTCAACCGGAGGACGGACACATTGTTACTCCTCCACGTTGAAGCACAACCGAGGACGGACACATTGTTACTCCTCCACGTTGAAGCACAACCGGAGGACGGACACATTGTTACTCCTCCACGTTGAAGCACAACCGGAGGACGGACACATTGTTACTCCTCCACGTTGAAGCACAACCGGAGGACGGACACATTGTTACTCCTCCACGTTGAAGCACAACCGGAGGACGGACACATTGTTACTCCTCCACGTTGAAGCACAACCGGAGGACGGACACATTGTTACTCCTCCACGTTGAAGCACAACCGGAGGACGGACACATTGTTACTCCTCCACGTTGAAGCTCAACCGGAGGACAGACACATTGTTACTCCTCCACGTTGAAGCACAACCGGAGGACGGACACATTGTTACTCCTCCACGTTGAAGCTCAACCGGAGGACGGACACATTGTTACTCCTCCACGTTGAAGCACAACCGGAGGACAGACACATTGTTACTCCTCCACGTTGAAGCACAACCGGAGGACAGACACATTGTTACTCCTCCACGTTGAAGCACAACCGGAGGACAGACACATTGTTACTCCTCCACGTTGAAGCACAACCGGAGGACAGACACATTGTTACTCCTCCACGTTGAAGCACAACCGGAGGACAGACACATTGTTACTCCTCCACGTTGAAGCTCAACCGGAGGACGGACACATTGTTGTTTTGTTGTTTTCACGTGTTGCCCATACGTTAAGTACGCACGTGTTGCTCATATGTTAAGTACGCATGTGTTGCTCATATGTTAAGTACGTATGTGTTGCTCATATGTTAAGTACGTATGTGTTGCTCATATGTTAAGTACGTATGTGTTGCTCATATGTTAAGTACGTATGTGTTGCTCATATGTTACGTACGCATGTGTTGCTCATATGTTAAGTACGCATGTGTTGCTCATATGTTAAGTACGCACGTGTTGCTCATATGTTAAGTACGCACGTGTTGCTCATATGTTAAGTACGCACGTGTTGCTCATATGTTAAGTACGCACGTGTTGCTCATATGTTAAGTACGCACGTGTTGCTCATATGTTAAGTACGCACGTGTTGCTCATATGTTAAGTACGCATGTGTTGCTCATATGTTAAGTACGCATGTGTTGCATTAGAATGATGATAAATGCTACAGCACGTGTTGCTCATCTTAACATATGTGTTGCAACACGTATGTTAAGTACGTATGTGTTGCTCATATGTTAAGTACGTATGTGTTGCTCATAGTGATTTCTACGTATGTGTTGCTCATATGTTAAGTACGTATTGTTGCTCATTGTTAAGTACGTATGTGTTGCTCATATGTTGCGTATGTGTTCATATGTTAAGTACGTATGTGTTGCTCATATGTTTACGTATGTGTTAATGTCCCACGCATGTGTTGCTCCACGTGTTGCCCACCGAGGGACAACGGAAAACGAGGGGGAGGGACAACGGAAAACGAGGGGGAGGGACAAGGGAGGGACAACGGAAAACGAGGGGGAGGGACAACGGACAGTGTTGGGACACAGACAGAATTAGAGCCGTGAACGAGGCCGATCGATTGGTAATCAAACGCTGTAATATCTCAGTGGGTTGCTGTATCTTGCCGTTTCAGTAAAGCATCAATGAACATGCTAACATATTCTACATGCAACAGACCGAAGAAAGATCACACACTTGCATCATTGGCGAAGAGAAAGTGCAGGTGGGCAGGGACAGTGATTTCTGTTGCAGACTTCTGGTAATAGATGTCAACACATCCTGACCAACGAGGATGACTTCAATATGTCTTCACCAGAAGTAGTAGTAACTCTAGACAGGATACACGGAACAGAACTCTGTCCCCAGGCCTTTATAACCAACCGTCTAGGTAGGATACACAGAACAGAACTCTCCCCAGACCTTTATAACAAGGGAGGGACACACGGAAAACGAGGGGGAGGGACAACGGACAGTGTTGGGACACAGACAGAATCTCCCCAGGCCTTTATAACCAACCGTCTAGGTAATCACAGAACAGAACTCTCCCAGGCCTTTATAACCAACCGTTTAGTAATAGCATCAACAGAACTCTAACATATTTATAACAACCGTCTAGTTAGGATCACAGAACAGAACTTCATCAGACCTTTATAACCAACCGTGCTAGTTAGGATACACAGAACAGAACTCTCCCCAGACCTTTATAACCAACCGTCTAGTTAGGATGACACAGAACAGAACTCTCCCCAGACCTTTATAACCAACCGTCTAGTTATGACTACACAGAACAGAACTCTCCCCAGACCTTTATAACCAACCGTCTAGTTAGGATACACAGAACAGAACTCTCCCCAGACCTTTATAACCAACCGTCTAGTTAGGATACACAGAACAGAACTCTCCCCAGACCTTTATAACCAACCGTCTAGTTAGGATACACAGAACAGAACTCTCCCCAGGCCTTTATAACCAACCGTCTAGTTAGGATACACAGAACAGAACTCTCCCCAGACCTTTATAACCAACCGTCTAGTTAGGATACACAGAACAGAACTCTCCCCAGACCTTTATAACCAACCGTCTAGTTAGGATACACAGAACAGAACTCTCCCCAGGCCTTTATAACCAACCGTCTAGTTAGGATACACAGAACAGAACTCTCCCCAGGCCTTTATAACCAACCGTCTAGGTAGGATACACAGAACAGAACTCTCCCCAGACCTTTATAACCAACCGTCTAGTTAGGATACACAGAACAGAACTCTCCCCAGACCTTTATAACCAACCGTCTAGTTAGGATACACAGAACAGAACTCTCCCCAGACCTTTATAACCAACCGTCTAGTTAGGATACACAGAACAGAACTCTCCCCAGACCTTTATAACCAACCGTCTAGTTAGGATACACAGAACAGAATGTTTTGTGAAAACTGTACTGTGATTAGAATTTAGATTTTTTTGTTTGTTTTTTGTTTAGGGACTCTGATTTTGTTTAAATGTTCATACCCCTAGTGTGTGTGTCTGTCAGCTGCAGGGGTAGTGTGTGTGTCTGTCAGCTGCAGGGGTAGTGTGTGTGTCTGTCAGCTGCAGGGGTAGTGTGTGTGTCTGTCAGCTGCAGGGGTAGTGTGTGTGTCTGTCAGCTGCAGGGGTAGGGTCAGCTGCAGTGTGTGTGTCTGTCAGCTGCAGGGGTAGTGTGTGTGTCTGTCAGCTGCAGGGGTAGTGTGTGTGTCTGTCAGCTGCAGGGGTAGTGTGTGTGTCTGTCAGCTGCAGGGGTAGTGTGTGTGTCTGTCAGCTGCAGGGGTAGTGTGTGTGTCTGTCAGCTGCAGGGGTAGTGTGTGTGTCTGTCAGCTGCAGGGGTAGTGTGTGTGTCTGTCAGCTGCAGGGGTAGTGTGTGTGTCTGTCAGCTGCAGGGGTAGTGTGTGTGTCTGTCAGCTGCAGGGGTCAGCTGTGTGTGTCTGTCAGCTGCAGGGGTAGTGTGTGTGTCTGTCAGCTGCAGGGTAGTGTGTGTGTCTGTCAGCTGCAGGGGTAGTGTGTGTGTCTGTCAGCTGCAGGGGTCAGCTGTGTGTGTGTCTGTCAGCTGCAGGGGTAGTGTGTGTGTCTGTCAGCTGCAGGGGTGCAGTGTGTGTGTCTGTCAGCTGCAGCTGGGGTAGTGTGTGTGTCTGTCAGCTGCAGGGGTAGTGTGTCTGTCAGCTGTCTGTCAGCTGCAGGGGTAGTGTGTGTGTCTGTCAGCTGCAGGGGTAGTGTGTGTGTCTGTCAGCTGCATGGGTAGTGTGTGTGTCTGTCAGCTGCAGGGGTAGTGTGTGTTTTCAGACTGACGTTATGTTTAATGTTCTGATGTAAATATTCCTGATATGTTACTGCTCTCTAAATCATTATAGCTCTAAACACTTTTGCTCTCAGATAAATTATCCATACACACACACACACACACACTGAGGCTAAGATGTATGGCTCTGAATAACATGCACAGAACTGAAGGATTGAGGAAATGAATACGGTAGCCTGGCGGAGAGAGAGAAGGTGATTTATCCTCCGTGCTTTTCTTTGTCTTATTTGCCCAGAGGTAATGGATGGAGTCCAGACTGCAGGAGGGTTGAGCTGGGTTTGTGGAGGGTGCTGGTTATCTGGGTGGGTAGTGGGTGGAGAGTGACAGAGTAGGAGGAGGGAACTAGCTTCAGGGGATAGAGTTGGAGATGGAGAGCTCTGGGTGGAGCAGGCATCCTGTCTGTCTGTTTGTGGAAATGGATGTAGCCCAGTCTGGTGGTTTACTGTATGCTGTCTTGAGAGCTCCAACCCAATTTTGTGATTTGTTTCTGCGTTTATCTAAACTTTTTTTTTTTTTTTTCAAGAAATCTATCAGCTATCTTATGATCGACAAAAACTTTTGAACATCAGATCGTCAGTTATATACCTCAATTTAAACTTCAACTCATCCTCCCTGGGCTCTTTTATGTTCCGCCAATCCAATCTACCCAAGAGGAAACGCAGGTTAAAAAGAAAAGGCAAGAGATTAAGGCGAAGGGAAAACCGGCTACCACTCCATTCCATCGGCCAATGTACCGAAACATTTGATAATAAGATTGATGACCTCCGATCGCACATTTGCGTTCAGCGGGACTCTCGTAACTGCAATATTCTCTGTTTTTTATTTTTTATTCTTTAAACGAGACTTTAGGACAACATTACCCCCTGTGGCGATCCAACTCGATGGATTTTACATTCATTTTAATGCACCCGGAGGCTGCTTGTCTTCTGTAGTTTTAATGCACCCGGAGGCTGCTTGTCTTCTATAGTTTTAATGCACCCGGAGGCTGCTTGTCTTCTATAGTTTTAATGCACCCGGAGGCTGCTTGTCTTCTATAGTTTTAATTCACCCGGAGGCTGCTTGTCTTCTATAGTTTTAATGCACCCGGGGGCTGCTTGTCTTCTGTAGTTTTAATGCACCCGGAGGCTGCTTGTCTTCTATAGTTTTAATGCACCCGGAGGCTGCTTGTCTTCTATAGTTTTAATGCACCCGGAGGCTGCTTGTCTTCTGTAGTTTTAATGCACCCGGAGGCTGCTTGTCTTCTATAGTTTTAATGCACCCGGGGGCTGCTTGTCTTCTATAGTTTTAATGCACCCGGGGGCTGCTTGTCTTCTATAGTCTTAATGCACCCGGGGGCTGCTTGTCTTCTATAGTCTTAATGCACCCGGGGGCTGCTTGTCTTCTATAGTCTTAATGCACCCGGGGGCTGCTTGTCTTCTATAGTCTTAATGCACCCGGGGGCTGCTTGTCTTCTATAGTCTTAATGCACCCGGGGGCTGCTTGTCTTCTATAGTCTTAATGCACCCGGGGGCTGCTTGTCTTCTATAGTCTTAATGCACCCGGAGGCTGCTTGTCTTCTATAGTTTTAATGCACCCGGCGGCTGCTTGTCTTCTATAGTTTTAATGCACCCGGAGGCTGCTTGTCTTCTATAGTTTTAATTCACCCGGAGGCTGCTTGTCTTCTATAGTTTTAATGCACCCGGAGGCTGCTTGTCTTCTATAGTTTTAATGCACCCGGAGGCTGCTTGTCTTCTATAGTTTTAATTCACCCGGAGGCTGCTTGTCTTCTATAGTTTTAATGCACCCGGAGGCTGCTTGTCTTCTATAGTCTTCACTAAGACACTTGATGCCCAACTTTGGATGCATACTAGGGGCGATTTAAAGTCCTAGACCACTGTTACTCAACCCACAAGCAAGCATACAAGGCCCTCCCCCCATCTTCGGCAAATCAGATCATGTCCTGCTATAAGCACAAACAGGAAGTACCAGGGAAGCGCTCCGTAGAAAAGTGGTCCTCTGAGTCAGAGGCTATGTTACAGGACTGCTTTGCTAGAACTGACTGGAATCGTTGATGGTATCAGAACTCCACCGATAGCATCGACGAACTATCCCACCTCCGTCTCGGCTTCATCAGGAAATGCGTCGGCAGCGTGTTGTCCCCACAGTGAAGGTTCACTGCTGTTGTCCCCACAGTGAAGGTTCACTGCTGTTGTCCCCACAGTGAAGGTTCACTGCTGTTGTCCCCACAGTGAAGGTTCACTGCTGTTGTCCCCACAGTGAAGGTTCACTGCTGTGAAGTGAAGGTTCACTGCTGTTGTCCCCACAGTGAAGGTTCACTGCTGTTGTCCCCACAGTGAAGGTTCACTGCTGTTGTCCCCACAGTGAAGGTTCACTGCTGTTGTCCCCACAGTGAAGGTTCACTGCTGTTGTCCCCACAGTGAAGGTTCACTGCTGTTGTCCCCACAGTGAAGGTTCACTGCTGTTGTCCCCACAGTGAAGGTTCACTGCTGTTGTCCCCACAGTGAAGGTTCACTGCTGTTGTCCCCACAGTGAAGGTTCACTGCTGTTGTCCCCACAGTGAAGGTTCACTGCTGTTGTCCCCACAGTGAAGGTTCACTGCTGTTGTCCCCACAGTGAAGGTTCACTGCTGTTGTCCCCACAGTGAAGGTTCACTGCTGTTGTCCCCACAGTGAAGGTTCACTGCTGTTGTCCCCACAGTGAAGGTTCACTGCTGTTGTCCCCACAGTGAAGGTTCACTGCTGTTGTCCCCACAGTGAAGGTTCACTGCTGTTGTCCCCACAGTGAAGGTTTGCTGTTCTGCTGTTGTCCCCACAGCGAAGGTTCGCTGTTCTGCTGTTGTCCCCACAGCGAAGGTTCGCTGTTCTGCTGTTGTCCCCACAGCGAAGGTTCGCTGTTCTGCTGTTGTCCCCACAGCGAAGGTTCGCTGTTCTGCTGTTGTCCCCACAGCGAAGGTTCGCTGTTCTGCTGTTGTCCCCACAGCGAAGGTTCGCTGTTCTGCTGTTGTCCCCACAGCGAAGGTTCGCTGTTCTGCTGTTGTCCCCACAGCGAAGGTTCGCTGTTCTGCTGTTGTCCCCACAGCGAAGGTTCGCTGTTCTGCTGTTGTCCCCACAGCGAAGGTTCGCTGCTTCCCCAATCAAAAGCCCTGGATTAACACAGAGGGCTAAACTAAAGGACAGGGCTACCGTACACAGGGCTATCGCAGCCAAGGCTATAGATGAGAACACGTACAAGAAGTCTTGCTACGACCTCCGCAGAGCCATCAAACAGACAAACGGACAATTAAGGTGGAATCCTATTACACTGGCTCCAACACTCGATGCATGTTACAGGGGGTACAGTCCATTACGGATTACAGAGGTAGACCGAGCCGTGATCTATCCAATAATGCCTCTCTACCAGACAAACTCTATGCATTTTAAATTAGTTTCCCTCATCAATCTACACACAATATCCCATAATGACAAAGTGAAAACAGGTTTTAAGACATTTTTGCAAATGTATAAAAAAAAAAAACTGAAATAACTTTATTTACATAAGTATTCAGACCATTTGCTATGAGACTGACAATTTTCGCTCCGGTGCATCCTGTTTCCATTGATCATCCTTGGTGTTTCTACAACTTGATTGGAAATTCAATTCAAAACTTGTAGTAAATTCAATTGATGAGACATGATTTGGAAAGGCACACACCTGTCTATATAAAGGTCCCACAGTTGACAGTGCATGTCAGAGCAAAAACCAAGCCATGAGGTCGAAGGAATTGTCCATAGAGCTCAGAGACAGGATTGTGTCGAGGCACAGATCTGGTGAAGGGTACCAACAAATTCTGCTGCATTGAAGAACCCCAAGAACAAAGTGGTCTCCATCATGATTCAATGGAAGAAGTTTGGAACCATCAAGACTCTTTCTAGAGCTGGCTGCCCGGCCAAACTGAGAAATTGGGGGATAAGGGCCTTGGTCAGAGAGGTGACCAAGAACCCGATGGTCATTCTGACAGCTCTCTAGAGTTCCTCTGTGGAAATGGGAGAACCTTCAAGAAGAGCAACCATCTCTGCAGTATTTTACCAATCATGCCTTTATGGCCAGATGTGAATGCCACTCCTCAGTAAAAGGCAAATGACAGCCTGCTTGGAGTTTGCCAAAAGGCACTTAAGGAACTCAGACCATAGAAATAAGATTCTCTGCTCTTGACGAAACAAGATTGAACTCTTTGGCTTGAATGCCAAGCGTCACATCTGAAGGAAGCGTGGTGGTGGCAGCGTCATGCTGTGGGGATGTTTTCCACCATCCCTATGGTGAAGCGTGGTGGTGGCAGCGTCATGCTGTGGGGATGTTTTCCACCATCCCTATGGTGAAGCGTGGTGGTGGCAGTGTCATGCTGTGGGGATGTTTTCCACCATCCCTATGGTGAAGCGTGGTGGTGGCAGCGTCATGCTGTGGGGATGTTTTCCACCATCCCTATGGTGAAGCGTGGTGGTGGCAGCATCATGCTGTGGGGATGTTTTCCACCATCCCTATGGTGAAGCATGGTGGTGGCAGCATCATGCTTGGGGATGTTTTTCAGCAGCAGGGACTGGGAGGCTAGTCAGGATCGAGGGAAAGATGAACGGAGAAAAGTACAGAGATCCTTTTTGAAAACATGCTCCAGAGCACTCAGAACCTCAGACTAGGGCGAAGGTTCAACAGGACAATGACCCTAAGCACGCAGTCAAGACAACGCAGGAGTGGCTTCGGGACAAGTCGCTGAATGTCTTTATGGCCCAGCCAGAGCCCGGACTTGAACCCGATCTAACATCTCTGGAGAGACCTGAAAATAGCTGTGCAGCGACGCTCCCCATCCAACTTGACAGAGCTTGAGAGGATCTGCAGAGAAGAATGGGAGAAACTCCCCAAATACAAGCTTGTAGCGTCATATCCAAGAAGACTAGGCTGTAATCACTGCCAAAGGTTCTTCAACAAAGTACTGAGTAAAGGGTCTGAATATTTATGTAAATGTCATACTTAAGTTTTTTTATTTGTAAAAATAGAAAAAATGTATAACCAATTTTTGCTTTGTCATTATGAGTTATTGTTTGTAGATTGAGTGACATTCATCAATTTTAGAATAAAACTGTAAGGTAACAATGTGGAAAAGTCAAGGGGTCTGAATACTTTCCAAATGCACTGTAGATGAGTTCAGTTCATCAGTTGTGCAATTTCTTAATTTCCTCCAATCACTGTAATGCTTGCCGGCGTATTTCCTTCCTAAAAACCAATCACGCACAAGCAGCCAGCCAGTTAATAACAGACAGTCAGCATCCGTCTCTAACACAGCCATCCATTTACCGTTCGACCCAGGCACTGCCACACACTATTACACACTAGTTGGATTTCATATTCTTGGAAAAATAACTGAAACGTTCATCTTTATGGAGAAGAAAATATCAGAGCTGTTCAATATGAGACCAGTACAGTATCTATCATCCATAAGAGGCAATAACACAGAGATTGTCCAACAAATACTCGTCTTACTCGCTATTTACGACCGTAGACGGTATCTCTCAACCTCATCACAAAAGTGATGGTTTTTTTATTACCTGGAGAGGAGGCGAAGTAGGGGAGCTGAGGGGAGAGTATGAACGGCGAGAGAAGGGGACTTGGCAACAAACCTGATTGGACGAGAGGAGAATCTTCCACGCATCCCAGTTCAGAAGTGCAATAACCAGACGATTCTCTCCTCACACTATCTGTGGTTCAACTTAAAGTACTGCCGAGACTCTTTTGACAGCCGTGGAACCATCTCACTGGGTTTATTGGCCAGAACACATTGTCTTTCCAATTACCTTTCTCCGATCGTGATCGTGCCTTTTTATTTTATTTTGAGGTAGCCTACAACAAACAGCTTTTTAGTGTGTGTTTCTGTTCCGTCTGCTTCGAGTAGGCCAGGAAGACCCATATTACAGCATCACTGGCTTTACTGTCCGCAGAGAGTTGTTTTTAACTTACCCGTGTCCTGTAAACAGTCTTGATCATGCCATTTCTTTTATAGGCAGAGCTATCATCTTTTTAGTGGACTTTTGTGTTTCTGTTTACCCTCTTGTGTTTGAAAAGCCAGACGCACACAAAAGCCTTCATTGGCAGAAAGTGGCTTTTCAAACTACGTCTCGTTGATCAAATGTGTGTCTCTCTTTTATGGGTCAAGCAATCTAGGCTACGTTTTAGTGGAACGTGTCCTTGTGTTGTGTTTTACTTCCTGTGTTTGAGTAGCCCAGACACAAAGCCTCAAACATTCTCACTGGGTTTATTGACAAAGTGTATTTGAAATGACCTTTTGATAAATCTGATCGTGCCTTATCTTTTGAGTGGACCATGTTGTTTTAGCTCTGTGTTTGTTTTAGAGCAGACAGACCAACAGTAAAGACTCTAATGTACCTGTTTTAGAGCAGACAGACCAACAGTAAAGACTCAGTAATGTACCTGTTTAGAGCAGACAGACCAACAGTAAAGACTCAGTAATGTGAATGTTTCTAGCAGACAGACCAACAGTAAAGACTCTAATGTACCTGTTTTAGAGCAGACAGACCAACAGTAAAGACTCAGTAATGTACCTGTTTTAGAGCAGACAGACCAACAGTAAAGACTCAGTAATGTACCTGTTTAGAGCAGACAGACCAACAGTAAAGACTCAGTAATGTACCTGTTTAGAGCAGACAGACCAACAGTAAAGACTCAGTAATGTACCTGTTTAGAGCAGACAGACCAACAGTAAAGACTCAGTAATGTGAATGTTTCTAGCAGACAGACCAACAGTAAATACTCTAATGTACCTGTTTTAGAGCAGACAGACCAACAGTAAAGACTCAGTAATGTACCTGTTTAGAGCAGACAGACAAACAGTAAAGACTCAGTAATGTACCTGTTTAGAGCAGACAGACCAACAGTAAAGACTCAGTAATGTACCTGTTTTAGAGCAGACAGACCAACAGTAAAGACTCAGTAATGTACCTGTTTTAGAGCAGACAGACCAACAGTAAAGACTCAGTAATGTACCTGTTTAGAGCAGACAGACCAACAGTAAAGACTCAGTAATGTACCTGTTTAGAGCAGACAGACCAACAGTAAAGACTCAGTAATGTACCTGTTTAGAGCAGACAGACCAACAGTAAAGACTCAGTAATGTGGATGTTTCTAGCAGACAGACCAACAGTAAAGACTCTAATGTACCTGTTTTAGAGCAGACAGACCAACAGTAAAGACTCAGTAATGTACCTGTTTTAGAGCAGACAGACCAACAGTAAAGACTCAGTAATGTACCTGTTTAGAGCAGACAGACCAACAGTAAAGACTCAGTAATGTACCTGTTTAGAGCAGACAGACCAACAGTAAAGACTCAGTAATGTACCTGTTTAGAGCAGACAGACCAACAGTAAAGACTCAGTAATGTACCTGTTTAGAGCAGACAGACCAACAGTAAAGACTCAGTAATGTACCTGTTTAGAGCAGACAGACCAACAGTAAAGACTCAGTAATGTGAATGTGTCTAGCAGACAGACCAACAGTAAAGACTCAGTAATGTGAATGTGTCTAGCAGACAGACCAACAGTAAAGACTCAGTAATGTCAATGTTTCTAGCAGACAGACCAACAGTAAAGACTCAGTAATATGAATGTTTAGAGCAGACAGACCAACAGTAAAGACTCAGTCATGTGAATGTTAAGATCAGACAGGCCAGATGTCTCATGTTGGTTCTGTAATGCCATTCGTCTTATAGTTTCTCCTTCCTAATATTTCCCTTTTAAGGTTAAAAATATATTCCCACCCCCTTATTATTTTCTTCCAGTTGAATAGAGTATCTGCTCTCATCCAGACACTCTCATCCTGTATGGAACATAATAACCTCAGCCTCCAGGATGATGACAACGGCAGAGTACTAGGTCCATATGTAATATTCATATTGCGAAGAGCCAGAGACAGTTAATTAGGACTTTCTTCCTTCTTGCCAAATCCCTCACCACCCATATATATATATATCCACCCTAGCACTGCCAACACCACCCATATATATATATATATATCCACCCTAGCACTACCATCACCACCCATATATATATATATATATATATCCACCCTAGCACTACCATCACCACCCATATATATATATATATATCCACCCTAGCACTGCCAACACCACCCGTATATATATCCACCCTAGCACTGCCAACACCACCCATATATATATCCACCCTAGCACTGCCAACACCACCCGTATATATATCCACCCTAGCACTGCCAACACCACCCATATATATCTATCCACCCTAGCACTGCCAACACCACCCATATATATATATCCACCCTAGCACTGCCAACACCACCCATATATATATATCCACCCTAGCACTACCATCACCACCCATATATATATATATATATATATATATATATATATATATCCACCCTAGCACTGCCAACACCACCCGTATATATATCCACCCTAGCACTGCCAACACGACCCGTATATATATCCACCCTAGCACTGCCAACACCACCCATATTTACATCCACCCTAGCACTACCATCACCACCCATATATATATATATCCACCCTAGCACTGCCACACCACCCATATATATATATATCCACCCTACCACTACCAACACCACCCATATATACATCCACCCTAGCACTACCTTCACCACCCATATATATATATATATATATATATATATATATATATATATATATATATATATCCACCCTAGCACTGCCAACACCACCCATATATATATATCCACCCTAGCACTGCCAACACCACCCATATATATATATATCCACCCTAGCACTGCCAACACCACCCATATATATATATCCAACCTACCACTACCAACACCACCCATATATATCCACCCTAGCACTGCCACACCACCCATATATATATATCCACCCTACCACTACCAACACCACCCATATATACATCCACCCTAGCACTGCCACACCACCCATATATATATCCACCCTACCACTACCACACCACCCATATATACATCCACCCTAGCACTGCCAACACCACCCATATATACATCCACCCTACCACTACCATCACCACCCATATATACATCCACCCTAGCACTGCCACACCACCCATATATATATATATATATCCACCCTACCACTACCAACACCACCCATATATATACATCCACCCTAGCACTGCCAACACCACCCATATATACATCCATCCTACCACTACTATCACCACCCATATATATATCCACCCTAGCACTGCCAACACCACCCATATATACATCCACCCTACCACTACCATCACCACCCATATATACATCCACCCTAGCACTGCCACACCACCCATATATACATCCACCCTAGCACTGCCACACCACCCATATATATATAAATATCCACCCTAGCACTGCCAACACCACCCATATATATATATATATATATATATCCACCCTAGCACTGCCAACACCACCCATATATACATCCACCCTAGCACTGCCACACCACCCATATATATATAAATATCCACCCTAGCACTGCCAACACCACCCATATATATATATCCACCCTAGCACTGCCAACACCACCCATATATACATATCCACCCTACCACTACCAACACCACCCATATATATCCACCCTAGCACTGCCACACCACCCATATGTATATATCCACCCTACCACTACCAACACCACCCATATATACATCCACCCTAGCACTGCCACACCACCCATATATATATATCCACCCTACCACTACCAACACCACCCATATATACATCCACCCTAGCACTGCCAACACCACCCATATATACATCCACCCTACCACTACCAACACCACCCATATATACATCCACCCTACCACTACCAACACCACCCATATATACATCCACCCTAGCACTGCCACACCACCCATATATATATATATCCACCTACCACTACCAACACCACCCATATATATACATCCACCTAGCACTGCCAACACCACCCATATATACATCCACCCTACCACTACCATCACCACCCATATATACATCCACCCTAGCACTGCCACACCACCCATATATATATATATCCACCCTACCACTACCAACACCACCCATATATATACATCCACCCTAGCACTGCCAACACCACCCATATATATATACATCCACCCTACCACTACCATCACCACCCATATATACATCCACCCTAGCACTGCCACACCACCCATTAATATATATCCACCCTACCACTACCAACACCACCCATATATATATATCCACCCTAGCACTGCCACACCACCCATATATATATATATCCACCCTACCACTACCAACACCACCCATATATATACATCCACCCTAGCACTGCCAACACCACCCATATATATATATATCCACCCTAGCACTGCCAACGCCACCCGTATATATATCCACCCTAGCACTGCCAACACCACCCATATATATATATATCCACCCTAGCACTGCCAACGCCACCCGTATATATATCCACCCTAGCACTGCCAACACCACCCATATATATATCCACCCTAGCACTGCCACACCACCCATATATATATATCCACCCTACCACTACCAACACCACCCATATATACATCCACCCTAGCACTGCCACACCACCCATATATATATCCACCCTAGCACTGCCAACACCACCCATATATATATATCCACCCTAGCACTGCCAACACCACCCATATATACATCCACCCTACCACTACCATCACCACCCATATATACATCCACCCTACCACTACCATCACCACCCATATATATACATCCACCCTACCACTACCATCACCACCCATATATATATATATATATATATATATATATCCACCCTACCACTGCCAACACCACCCATATATACATCCACCCTAGCACTGCCAACACCACCCATATATACATCCACCCTACCACTACCAACACCACCCATATATACATCCACCCTAGCACTGCCACACCACCCATTAATATATATCCACCCTACCACTACCAACACCACCCATATATATATATCCACCCTAGCACTGCCACACCACCCATATATACATCCACCCTAGCACTACCATTCACCACCCATATATATATATATATCCACCCTAGCACTACCATTACCACCCATATATATATATATATATATATATATATCCACCCTACCACTGCCAACACCACCCATATATACATCCACCCTAGCACTGCCAACACCACCCATATATACATCCACCCTACCACTACCAACACCACCCATATATATATATATCCACCCTAGCACTGCCATCACCACCCATATATATCCACCCTAGCACTACCATCACCACCCATATATATATATATATCCACCCTAGCACTGCCAACACCACCCATATATATATGTATATCCACCCTAGCACTGCCAACACCACCCATATATATATATATCCACCCTACCACTACCAACACCACCCATATATACATCCACCCTAGCACTGCCACACCACCCATATATATATATCCACCCTACCACTACCAACACCACCCATATATATATATATATATCCACCCTAGCACTGCCACACCACCCATATATATATATCCACCCTACCACTACCAACACCACCCATATATACATCCACCCTAGCACTGCCACACCACCCATATATAAATCCACCCTACCACTACCAACACCACCCATATATACATCCACCCTAGCACTGCCATCACCACCCATATATATCCACCCTAGCACTACCTTCACCACCCATATATATATATATATATATATCCACCCTAGCACTGCCACACCACCCATATATATATATCCACCCTAGCACTGCCAACACCACCCATATATACATCCACCCTACCACTACCATCACCACCCATATATATACATCCACCCTACCACTACCATCACCACCCATATATATATGTATATCCACCCTAGCACTGCCAACACCACCCATATATATATATATATCCACCCTAGCACTGCCAACACCACCCATATATATATCCACCCTAGCACTGCCAACACCACCCATATATATATATCCACCCTAGCACTGCCAACACCACCCATATATATATATCCACCCTAGCACTGCCAACACCACCCATATATATATATCCACCCTACCACTACCAACACCACCCATATATATCCACCCTAGCACTGCCACACCACCCATATATATATATCCACCCTACCACTACCAACACCACCCATATATACATCCACCCTAGCACTGCCACACCACCCATATATATATCCACCCTACCACTACCAACACAACCCATATATACATCCACCCTAGCACTGCCAACACCACCCATATATACATCCACCCTACCACTACCATCACCACCCATATATACATCCACCCTAGCACTGCCAACACCACCCATATATACATCCACCCTACCACTACCAACACCACCCATATATACATCCACCCTAGCACTGCCACACCACCCATATATATATATATATCCACCCTACCACTACCAACACCACCCATATATATACATCCACCCTAGCACTGCCAACACCACCCATATATACATCCATCCTACCACTACCATCACCACCCATATATATATATATCCACCCTACCACTACCAACACCACCCATATATACATCCACCCTAGCACTGCCAACACCACCCATATATACATCCACCCTACCACTACCATCACCACCCATATATATATATCCACCCTACCACTACCAACACCACCCATATATATATATATATATATCCACCCTAGCACTGCCACACCACCATATATAAATCCACCCTACCACTACCAACACCACCCATATATACATCCACCCTAGCACTCTCACACCACCCATATATATATATATATATATCCACCCGAGCACTGCCAGCACCACCCATATATATATATCCACCCTAGCACTGCCATCACCACCCATATATATCCACCCTAGCACTGCCAACACCACCCATATATACATCCACCCTACCACTACCAACACCACCCATATATATATCCACCCTAGCACTGCCAACACCACCCGTATATATATATCCACCCTAGCACTGCCACACCACCCATATATATATATCCACCCTAGCACTGCCAACACCACCCATATATACATCCACCCTACCACTACCAACACCACCCATATATATATATATCCACCCTACCACTACCAACACCACCCATATATACATCCACCCTAGCACTGCCAACACCACCCATATATACATCCACCCTACCACTACCATCACCACCCATATATATATATCCACCCTAGCACTGCCCTCACCACCCATATATATCCACCCTAGCACTACCATCACCACCCATATATATATATATATCCACCCTAGCACTGCCAACACCACCCATATATATATGTATATCCACCCTAGCACTGCCAACACCACCCATATATATATATCCACCCTACCACTACCAACACCACCCATATATATATCCACCCTAGCACTGCCACACCACCCATATATATATATCCACCCTACCACTACCAACACCACCCATATATACATCCACCCTAGCACTGCCACACCACCCATATATATATATCCACCCTACCACTACCAACACCACCCATATATATATACATCCACCCTAGCACTGCCAACACCACCCATATATACATCCACCCTACCACTACCACCACCACCCATATATATATATATATATCCACCCTAGCACTGCCATCACCACCCATATATATATATCCACCCTAGCACTGCCTTCACCACCCATATATATCCACCCTAGCACTGCCTTCACCACCCCATATATATATATATATATATATATATCCACCCGAGCACTGCCAGCACCACCCATATATATATATCCACCCTAGCACTGCTATCACCACCCATATATATATATCCACCCTAGCACTGCTATCACCACCCATATATATATATCCACCCTAGCACTGCTATCACCACCCATATATATATATCCACCCTAGCACTGCCTTCACCACCCATATATATCCACCCTAGCACTGCCTTCACCACCCATATATATATATATATATATATATATCCACCCGAGCACTGCCAGCACCACCCATATATATATATCCACCCTAGCACTGCCAACACCACCCATATATATATATCCACCCTACCACTACCAACACCACCCATATATATCCACCCTAGCACTGCCACACCACCCATATATATATATATATATATCCACCCTACCACTACCAACACCACCCATATATACATCCACCCTAGCACTGCCACACCACCCATATATATATCCACCCTACCACTACCAACACCACCCATATATACATCCACCCTAGCACTGCCAACACCACCCATATATACATCCACCCTACCACTACCATCACCACCCATATTTACATCCACCCTAGCACTGCCAACACCACCCATATATACATCCACCCTACCACTACCAACACCACCCATATATACATCCACCCTAGCACTGCCATCACCACTCATATATATCCACCCTAGCACTACCATCACCACTCATATATATCCACCCTAGCACTACCATCACCACCCATATATATATATATATATATCCACCCTAGCACTGCCAACACCACCCATATATATATGTATATCCACCCTAGCACTGCCAACACCACCCATATATATATCCACCCTACCACTACCAACACCACCCATATATACATCCACCCTAGCACTGCCACACCACCCATATATATATATCCACCCTACCACTACCAACACCACCCATATATACATCCACCCCTAGCACTGCCATCACCACCCATATACATCCACCCTACCACTACCAACACCACCCATATATACATCCACCCTACCACTGCCATCACCGCCCATATATATCCACCTAGCCTACCTTACCACCCATATATATATATATATCCACCTTGCCAACACCACCCATATATATATATATATATATATATATATATATCCACCTAGCACTGCCAACACCATATATATATATATATATATATATATATATATATATATATATATATATATATATATATATATATATATATCCACCTAGCACTGCCAACACCACCCATATATATATATATATATATATATATATCCACCCTAGCACTGCCAACACCACCCATATATATATATCCACCCTACCACTACCAACACCACCCATATATATCCACCCTAGCACTGCCACACCACCCATATATATATATATATATATCCACCCTACCACTACCAACACCACCCATATATACATCCACCCTAGCACTGCCAACACCACCCATATATACATCCACCCTACCACTACCATCACCACCCATATATACATCCACCATAGCACTGCCATCACCACCCATATTTACATCCACCCTAGCACTGCCAACACCACCCATATATACATCCACCCTACCACTACCATCACCACCCATATATACATCCACCCTAGCACTGCCAACACCACCCATATATACATCCACCCTACCACTACCAACACCACCCATATATACATCCACCCTAGCACTGCCAACACCACCCATATATACATCCACCCTACCACTACCAACACCACCCATATATACATCCACCCTACCACTACCTACACCACCCATATATACATCCACCCTACCACTACCAACACCACCCATATATACATCCACCCTAGCACTGCCAACACCACCCATATATACATCCACCCTACCACTACCAACACCACCCATATATACATCCACCCTACCACTACCATCACCACCCATATATACATCCACCCTACCACTACCATCACCACCCATATATACATCCACCCTACCACTACCAACACCACCCATATATACATCCACCCTACCACTACCAACACCACCCATATATATATATCCACCCTACCACTACCAACACCACCCATATATACATCCACCCTACCACTACCATCACCACCCATATATACATCCACCCTACCACTACCAACACCACCCATATATACATCCACCCTACCACTGCCATCACCACCCATATATACATCCACCCTACCACTACCAACACCACCCATATATATATATTGTGAAACGACATTTATTGGATATTTCAAGCTTTTTTAACAAATCAAAAACTGAAAAATTGGGCAAAATTATTCAGCCCCTTTACTTTCAGTGCAGCAAACTCTCTCCAGAAGTTCAGTGAGGATCTCTGAATGATCCAATGTTGAACCTAAATGACTAATGATGATAAATACAATCCACCTGTGTGTAATCAAGTCTATATGTATAAATGCACCTACCACTACCAACACCACCCATATATACATCCACCCTAGCACTGCCAACACCACCCATATATACATCCACCCTACCACTACCAACACCGATCCCCGGTCACTACCCTAGCCCCAGTCTCTACCCTAGGCCTAGTCTCTACCCTAGCCCCGGTCTCTACCCTAGCCCCGGTCTCTACCCTAGCCCCGGTCTCTACCCTTGCCCCAGTCTCTACCCTAGCCCCAGTCTCTACCCCAGTCTCTACCCTAGCCCCGGTGTCTACCCCAGTCACTACCCTAGCCCCGGTGTCTACCCCAGTCTCTACCCTAATCCCAGTCTCTACCCTAGCCCCAGTCTCTACCCCAGTCTCTACCCTAGCCCCGGTCTCTACCCTAGCCCCAGTCTCTACCCTAGCCCCAGTCTCTACCCCAGTCACTACCCTAGCCCCGGTGTCTACCCTAGCCCCAGTCTCTACACAAGTCATTACCCTAGCCCCAGTCTCTACCCCAGTCTCTACCCTAGCCCCAGTCTCTACCCTAGCCCCAGTCTCTACCCTAGCCCCAGTCTCTACCCTAGCCGCAGTCTCTACCCTAGCCGCAGTCTCTACCCTAGCCCCAGTCTCTACCCTAGCCCCAGTCTCTACCCTAGCCCCAGTCTCTACCCTAGCCCCAGTCTCTACCCTAGCCCCAGTCTCTACCCCAGTCACTACCCTAGCCCCAGTCTCTACCCTAGCCCCAGTCTCTACCCTAGCCCCAGTCTCTACCCTAGCCCCAGTCTCTACCCTAGCCCCAGTCTCTACCCTAGCCCCAGTCTCCACCCTAGCCCCAGTCTCTACCCTAGCCCCAGTCTCCACCCTAGCCCCAGTCTCTACCCCAGTCTCTACCCTAGCCCCAGTCTCCACCCCAGTCTCCACCCTAGCCCCAGTCTCCACCCCAGTCACTACCCTAGCCCCAGTCTCTACCCCAGTCTCTACCCTAGCCCCAGTCTCCACCCTAGCCCCGGTCTCCACCCTAGCCCCAGTCTCCACCCCAGTCTCCACCCTAGCCCCAGTCTCCACCCCAGTCTCCACCCTAGCCCCAGTCTCCACCCTAGCCCCAGTCTCCACCCGTCTCCACCCTAGCCCCAGTCTCCACCCTAGCCCCAGTCTCCACCCCAGTCTCCACCCTAGCCCCAGTCTCCACCCCAGTCTCCACCCTAGCCCCAGTCTCCACCCTAGCCCCGGTCTCCACCCTAGCCCCGGTCTCCACCCTAGCCCCAGTCTCTACCCTAGCCCCAGTCTCCACCCTAGCCCCAGTCTCTACCCTAGCCCCAGTCTCTACCCTAGCCCCAGTCTCTACCCCAGTCTCTACCCCAGTCTCTACCCTAGCCCCAGTCTCCGCCCTAGCCCCAGTCTCCACCCTAGCCCCAGTCTCCACCCTAGCCCCAGTCTCCACCCTAGCCCCAGTCTCCACCCTAGCCCCAGTCTCCACCCTAGCCCCAGTCTCCATCCTAGCCCCAGTCTCCACCCCAGTCACTACCCCAGCCCCAGTCTCTACCCTAGCCCCAGTCTCTACCCTAGCCCCAGTCTCTACCCTAGCCCCAGTCTCTACCCTAGCCCCAGTCTCTACCCTAGCCCCAGTCTCTACCCCAGTCTCTACCCCAGTCTCTACCCCAGTCTCCACCCCAGTCTCCACCCTAGCCCCAGTCTCCACCCCAGTCACTACCCTAGCCCCAGTCTCTACCCCAGTCTCGACCCTAGCCCCAGTCTCTACCCCAGTCTCGACCCTAGCCCCAGTCTCTACCCCAGTCTCTACCCTAGCCCCAGTCTCCACCCTAGCCCCAGTCTCCACCCTAGCCCCAGTCTCTACCCTATACCCTAGCCCCAGTCTCTACCCTAGCCCCAGTCTCTACCCTAGCCCCAGTCTCTACCCTAGCCCCAGTCTCCACCCTAGCCCCAGTCTCTACCCCTAGCCCCAGTCTCCACCCTAGCCCCAGTCTCTACCCCAGTCTCTACCCTAGCCCCAGTCTCCACCCCAGTCTCCACCCTAGCCCCAGTCTCCACCCCAGTCACTACCCTAGCCCCAGTCTCTACCCCAGTCTCTAGTCCCTAGCCCCAGTCTCCACCCTAGCCCCAGTCCCCACCCCAGTCTCCACCCTAGCCCCAGTCTCACACCCCAGTCTCCACCCTAGCCCCAGTCTCCACCCCAGTCTCCACCCTAGCCCCAGTCTCCACCCCTAGCCCCAGTCTCCACCCCAGTCTCCACCCTAGCCCCAGTCTCCACCCCAGTCTCCACCCTAGCTCCAGTCTCCACCCTAGCCCCAGTCTCCACCCCAGTCTCCACCTAGCCCCAGTCTCCACCCCAGTCTCCACCCTAGCCCCAGTCTCCACCCTAGCCCCGGTCTCCACCCTAGCCCCGGTCTCCACCCTAGCCCCAGTCTCTACCCTAGCCCCAGTCTCTACCCCAGTCTCTACCCCAGTCTCCACCCTAGCCCCAGTCTCCACCCCAGTCTCCACCCTAGCCCCAGTCTCCACCCTAGCCCCGGTCTCCACCCTAGCCCCGGTCTCCACCCTAGCCCCAGTCTCTACCCTAGCCCCAGTCTCCACCCTAGCCCCAGTCTCTACCCTAGCCCCAGTCTCTACCCCAGTCTCTACCCCAGTCTCCACCCTAGCCCCAGTCTCCGCCCTAGCCCCAGTCTCCGCCCAGCCCCAGTCTCCACCCTAGCCCCAGTCTCCGCCCCTAGCCCCAGTCTCCGCCCTAGCCCCAGTCTCCATCCTAGCCCCAGTCTCCACCCCTAGCCCCAGTCTCCACCCACCCCAGTCTCCACTGCCCCAGTCTCTACCCTAGCCCCAGTCTCTACCCTAGCCCTACCCTAGCCCCAGTCTCTACCCTAGCCCCAGTCTCTAACCTAGCCCCAGTCTCTACCCTAGCCCCAGTCTCTACCCCAGTCTCTACCCCAGTCTCCACCCCAGTCTCCACCCTAGCCCCAGTCTCCACCCCAGTCACTACCCTAGCCCCAGTCTCTACCCCAGTCTCGACCCTAGCCCCAGTCTCTACCCCAGTCTCGACCCTAGCCCCAGTCTCTACCCCAGTCTCTACCCTAGCCCCAGTCTCCACCCTAGCCCCAGTCTCCACCCCAGTCTCCACCCTAGCCCCAGTCTCCACCCTAGCCCCGGTCTCCACCCTAGCCCCAGTCTCCACCCTAGCCCCAGTCTCCACCCTAGCCCCAGTCTCCACCCTAGCCCCAGTCTCTTTCCCATCTGAAAGACCGCACCCTAAACAGGGCAATGTCCCTATTCCCTGCCCTGGGGTATTGGGATATTTTATTTAAGACCAGAGGAAAGAGTGCCTCCTACTGGCCCTCCAACACCACTTCCTGCAGCATCTGGTAAGCCAGCAGTGGGATGCAGTGTGGTAATGCTGCTGGGTCAGTCCCAGGGTCAGTGCCAGTACCATATTTCCGATGTGCAGGGATACTGGAGTGGTAGGGTTATATATAACTCAGGTGACGAGGCATCAGGATATATGATAAACAGAGTAGCAGCAGCTTATACGATGATTGTATGTTAGTGTATATGAAAGTGTACAATGTGAATAGGTACAGTGCAAACATTAGAAGGGTCAATGCAGATGGTCCGTGTAGCCATTTTGTGAGCTATTTAGCAGTCTTATGGCTGGGGGATAGAAGCTGTTCTGGAGCCTGTTGCTGCAGTGCGAACACTCTATGGCTTGGGTAGCTGGAGTTTATTATCTGTGACACTTTCTGTGGGAATATATAAGAATTAACAGAAATATATGCAAAATATTGTTAATACCATTTTAATGGAGATGTTTTTTTGCGTTGGCCATATTTAGCATATCATTTGAAAACATAATAATTTGACCTTATCATAAGTAGATATAATTGCAAGCGATTAACTTCTTCCAATAGAAAAAAACAAACAATTTTGTTATGAATTGAACTTTAATTGAGTTAACTCTTCACATGGGATGATTTCACTGAACAACAAAGGGAATATTGAATGATCCCCAATGATCCATCGCATCTCCCCAAAAACATTTTCAACATACATCTGTAAAATGATAGTCTAGAAACTCCATCCCAAAGCCCTTGCTTGGAAGTGTACTTCGCCAGACTGCCAAGAACCCTGCCCTCATCCAAGCCAAGGTGGCGAGACACAGTAGTGATGACACCATAGGCCTTGTTGATCTCTGCACCAGACAGGATGCTCTTGCCGGCGTACTTGGGGTCCAACATGTAAGCTGCGGCGTGTTTGGGCTTCAGGCACAAGTCTTCACGCTTTTTGATGTATTTCAGAACTGCAGTTTCCTCTGCTTGGAGCAACAGTGAAGTGGCAAAAGGCAGTATGGATTTTTCTCTTACATCTGAAAACAGAGTCTGAACAACAGACAGGATGGCATTGTCTCCTTCAATCCGTGCAATGGCTACTGCTATAGGTTTCAGGCTGCTTACCACTCTCAAAATACACAAAATAAACAAGCAAGGGGAATCCAGGAGCATCCTCGCGATGGGGCTCTCCATATTGACAGACTGTGATATGGCCATTTCTTGGAGAGACTCCTTCCCCTCCAGGAGACTGTCAATCATGATGACAACACCACCCCAACGGGTGTTGCTGGGCAGCTTCAATGTGGTGCTCTTAGTCTTCTCACTTTGCTTGGTGAGGTAGATTGTTGCTATAACTTGATGATCCTTCACATACCTAACCATTTCCTTGGCTCTCTTGTAGTGTATCCATTGTATTCAGTGCCATGATGACCTTGAGGAACAGATTCAATGCATGAGCAGCACAGCCAATGGGTATGATGTGAGGGTAGGACTCCACTTTAGACCAAGCATCCTTCATGTTCACAGCATTGTCTGTCACCAGTGCAAATCCCTTCTGTGGTCCAAGGTCATTGATGACTTCCTTCAGCTCATCTGCAATGTCGAGACCGGTGTGTCTGTTGTCCCTTGTGTCTGTGCTCTTGTAGAATACTGGTTGAGGGGTGGAGATGTAGTTAATTATTCCATGCCCACGAACATTAGTCCACCCATCAGAGAATATTGCAATACAGCCTGCATTGCAAACATCAACAAATACAATTCCGTGTACAGATACATAGTTAAGCAGTTAAATTAAACAACTCCTTTGTAAGATACATGTTAGTTTTTTTAAATGAAATGTACGGAAACAGGTGAAAACACTCCTCAGTTAGCAGGCTCAAGCAAGCTAAAACCCACATTCTAGAAAAACTAACTATCTGAAATGTTTAACAAGTTAGAAATGATTTAAACACACCTTACTGTAGGTTTCTATTTACTAGTTAACAAAAAATGATGTAGGTCTAATAAAATATATTCACCTCACCCAGTATTGTAATCAAAACTTACCAGAAAGCATGTAGTCCTTGGCTCAGACAGTATAGTAGTGTGGGCTCAATAGCACCTCATTAGTGTGCAAGATCTTGAGAATCAGCTGTGCATGTGATGGAAGAATGCACTGTGCATGCAGAGGGTTGCAATGCGATTGAATTGAGGATTAGTTTAGCCAAAATATGCCACAATACCTATAATTGCCTTGTGTATCCAACAAAAAGATGCACTGTGTAAGCTAACGTTTTTGATGAATTTAAGCAAAATTCCCCAAATTCCCAGGCTTAACTTCCCATGGAAAATTACCGGAAAGTTTCTGACACCTGATATGTTATCAGTGGAATGGTTTCTGAGGTATGACACCTGATATGTTGTCAGCATGTAGAATGGTTACTGAGGTATGACACCTGATATGTTGTCAGCATGTAGAATGGTTACTGAGGTATGACACCTGATATGTTGTTGTCAGCATGTAGAATGGTTACTGAGGTATGACACCTGATATGTTGTTGTCAGCATGTAGAATGGTTACTGAGGTATGACACCTGATATGTTGTCAGCATGTAGAATGGTTACTGAGCTATGACACCTGATATGTTGTCAGCAGTAGAATGGTTTCTGAGGTATGACACCTGATATGTTGTCAGCATGTAGAATGGTTACTGAGGTATGACACCTGATATGTTGTCAGCATGTAGAATGGTTACTGAGGTATGACACCTGATATGTTGTCAGCAGTAGAATGGTTTCTGAGGTATGACACCTGATATGTTGTCAGCATGTAGAATGGTTACTGAGGTATGACACCTGATATGTTGTCAGCATGTAGAATGGTTACTGAGGTATGACACCTGATATGTTATCAGCATGTAGAATGGTTACTGAGGTATGACACCTGATATGTTATCAGTGGAATGGTTACTGAGGTATGACACCTGATATGTTGTCAGCATGTAGAATGGTTACTGAGGTATGACACCTGATATGTTATCAGCATGTAAAATGGTTACTGAGGTATGACACCTGATATGTTATCAGTGGAATGGTTACTGAGGTATGACACCTGATATGTTGTCAGCATGTAGAATGGTTTCTGAGGTATGACACCTGATATGTTGTTATCAGCATGTAGAATGGTTACTGAGGTATGACACCTGATATGTTGTCAGCATGTAGAATGGTTACTGAGGTATGACACCTGATATGTTGTTATCAGCATGTAGAATGGTTACTGAGGTATGACACCTGATATGTTATCAGCAGTAGAATGGTTACTGAGGTATGACACCTGATATGTTATCAGCATTTAGAATGGTTACTAAGGTATGACACCTGATATGTTGTCAGCAGTAGAATGGTTACTGAGGTATGACACCTGATATGTTATCAGCATGTAGAATGGTTACTGAGATATGACACCTGATATGTTATCAGCATGTAGAATGGTTACTGTGTTATGACACCTGATATGTTATCAGTGGAATGGTTACTGAGGTATGACACCTGATATGTTGTCAGCATGTAGAATGGTTACTGAGGTATGACACCTGATATGTTGTTATCAGCATGTAGAATGGTTTCTGAGGTATGACACCTGATATGTTGTCAGCATGTAGAATGGTTACTGAGGTATGACACCTGATATGTTGTCAGCATGTAGAATGGTTACTGAGGTATGACACCTGATATGTTGTCAGCATGTAGAATGGTTACTGAGGTATGACACATGATATGTTGTTATCAGCATGTAGAATGGTTACTGAGGTATGACACCTGATATGTTATCAGCAGTAGAATGGTTACTGAGGTATGACACCTGATATGTTATCAGCATTTAGAATGGTTACTAAGGTATGACACCTGATATGTTGTCAGCAGTAGAATGGTTACTGAGGTATGACACCTGATATGTTATCAGCAGTAGAATGGTTACTGAGGTATGACACCTGATATGTTATCAGCATTTAGAATGGTTACTAAGGTATGACACCTGATATGTTGTCAGCAGTAGAATGGTTACTGAGGTATGACACCTGATATGTTATCAGCAGTAGAATGGTTACTGAGGTATGACACCTGATATATTGTCAGCATGTAGAATGGTTACTAAGGTATGACACCTGATATGTTATCAGCATGTAGAATGGTTACTGAGGTATGACACCTGATATGTTATCAGCATGTAGAATGGTTACTGAGGTATGACACCTGATATGTTATCAGCATGTAGAATGGTTACTGTGGTATGACACCTGATATGTTATCAGTGGAATGGTTACTGAGGTATGACACCTGATATGTTATCAGCATGTAGAATGGTTACTGAGGTATGACACCTGATATGTTATCAGTGGAATGGTTACTGAGGTATGACACCTGATATGTTATCAGCATGTAGAATGGTTACTGAGGTATGACACCTGATATGTTATCAGTGGAATGGTTACTGAGGTATGACACCTGATATGTTGTCAGCATGTAGAATGGTTACTGAGGTATGACACCTGATATGTTGTCAGCATGTAGAATGGTTACTGAGGTATGACACCTGATATGTTGTCAGCAGTAGAATGGTTTCTGAGGTATGACACCTGATATGTTGTCAGCATGTAGAATGGTTACTGAGGTATGACACCTGATATGTTGTCAGCATGTAGAATGGTTACTGAGGTATGACACCTGATATGTTATCAGCATGTAGAATGGTTACTGAGGTATGACACCTGATATGTTATCAGTGGAATGGTTACTGAGGTATGACACCTGATATGTTGTCAGCATGTAGAATGGTTACTGAGGTATGACACCTGATATGTTATCAGCATGTAAAATGGTTACTGAGGTATGACACCTGATATGTTATCAGTGGAATGGTTACTGAGGTATGACACCTGATATGTTGTCAGCATGTAGAATGGTTTCTGAGGTATGACACCTGATATGTTGTTATCAGCATGTAGAATGGTTACTGAGGTATGACACCTGATATGTTGTCAGCATGTAGAATGGTTACTGAGGTATGACACCTGATATGTTGTTATCAGCATGTAGAATGGTTACTGAGGTATGACACCTGATATGTTATCAGCAGTAGAATGGTTACTGAGGTATGACACCTGATATGTTATCAGCATTTAGAATGGTTACTAAGGTATGACACCTGATATGTTGTCAGCAGTAGAATGGTTACTGTGTTATGACACCTGATATGTTATCAGTGGAATGGTTTACTGGTCAGTGGAATGACACCTGATATGTTGTCAGCATGTAGAATGGTTACTGAGGTATGACACCTGATATGTTGTTATCAGCATGTAGAATGGTTTCTGAGGTATGACACCTGATATGTTGTCAGCATGTAGAATGGTTACTGAGGTATGACACCTGATATGTTGTCAGCATGTAGAATGGTTACTGAGGTATGACACCTGATATGTTGTCAGCATGTAGAATGGTTACTGAGGTATGACACATGATATGTTGTTATCAGCATGTAGAATGGTTACTGAGGTATGACACCTGATATGTTATCAGCAGTAGAATGGTTACTGAGGTATGACACCTGATATGTTATCAGCATTTAGAATGGTTACTAAGGTATGACACCTGATATGTTGTCAGCAGTAGAATGGTTACTGAGGTATGACACCTGATATGTTATCAGCAGTAGAATGGTTACTGAGGTATGACACCTGATATGTTATCAGCATTTAGAATGGTTACTAAGGTATGACACCTGATATGTTGTCAGCAGTAGAATGGTTACTGAGGTATGACACCTGATATGTTATCAGCAGTAGAATGGTTACTGAGGTATGACACCTGATATATTGTCAGCATGTAGAATGGTTACTAAGGTATGACACCTGATATGTTATCAGCATGTAGAATGGTTACTGAGGTATGACACCTGATATGTTATCAGCATGTAGAATGGTTACTGAGGTATGACACCTGATATGTTATCAGCATGTAGAATGGTTACTGTGGTATGACACCTGATATGTTATCAGTGGAATGGTTACTGAGGTATGACACCTGATATGTTGTCAGCATGTAGAATGGTTACTGAGGTATGACACCTGATATGTTATCAGCATGTAGAATGGTTACTGAGGTATGACACCTGATATGTTATCAGCAGTAGAATGGTTACTGAGGTATGACACCTGATATGTTATCAGCAGTAGAATGGTTACTGAGGTATGACACCTGATATGTTATTAGCATGTAGAATGGTTACTGAGGTGTGACACCTGATATGTTATCAGCATGTAGAATGGTTACTAAGGTATGACACCTGATATGTTGTCAGCAGTAGAATGGTTTCTGAGGTATGACACCTGATATGTTATCAGCATGTAGAATGGTTACTGAGGTATGACACCTGATATGTTATCAGCATGTAGAATGGTTACTGAGGTATGACACCTGATATGTTATTAGCAGTAGAATGGTTACTGAGGTATGACACCTGATATGTTATTAGCAGTAGAATGGTTACTGAGGTATGACACCTGATATGTTATCAGCATGTAGAATGGTTACTGAGGTATGACACCTGATATGTTATCAGTAGAATGGTTACTGAGGTATGACACCTGATATGTTATCAGTAGAATGGTTACTGAGGTATGACACCTGATATGTTATCAGTAGAATGGTTACTGAGGTATGACACCTGATATGTTATCAGCAGTAGAAAGGTTTTAGGAAATCATACGACCTGTATCTAATTTCAATAACAGCCGACTGATATTGCTGACCTGTTTCCTTCCTCGCTAGAATATTATGTATCTCTCACACACACGTGTATAAACACAACACACACACACACACACGTGTATAAACACAACACACACACACACACGTGTATAAACACAACACACACACACACACACGTGTATAAACACAACACACACACACACACGTGTATAAACACAACACAACACACACACACACACGTGTATAAACACAACACACACACACACACACATGTATAAACACAACACACACACACACACACGTGTATAAACACAACACACACACACACACGTGTATAAACACAACACACACACACACACGTGTATAAACACAACACACACACACACACGTGTATAAACACAACACACACACACACACACACGTGTATAAACACAACACACACACACACACGTGTATAAACACAACACACACACACACACGTGTATAAACACAACACACACACACACACGTGTATAAACACAACACACACACACACACGTGTATAAACACAACACACACACACGTGTATAAACACAACACACACACACACACTTCTCCTAAGCCACAGACACACATGGCAATAACAAGCCAGAATACATTTACCTCTGCGGTCCAAGAAGCATGATTTATTAACAGGTTGGAGAAAGAAAGGATGCAAGAGGAGGAGGAGGGTGGGGTATGTGGTGAGGGAGGAGGGTGGGGTGCGTGGTGGGGGAGGAGGGTGGGGGAGAAGGGTGGGGTACGTGGTGGGGAGGAGGGTGGGGTACGTGGTGGGGGAAGAGGGTGGGGCACGTGGTGGGGAAGAGGGTGGGAAACGTGGTGGGGGAAGAGGGTGGGGCACGTGGTGAGGGAGGAGGAGGGTGGGGCACGTGGTGAGGGGAGGAGGAGGGTGGGAGGGTGCGTGGTGAGGGAGGAGGAGGGTGGGGTGCGTGGTGAGGGAGGAGGAGGGTGGGGTGCGTGGTGAGGGAGGAGGAGGGTGGGGTACGTGGTGAGGGAAGAGGGTGGGAAACGTGGTGAAGGAGGAGGAGGGTGGGAAGCGTGGTGAAGGAGGAGGAGGGAGGGGGGGGTGCGTGGTGAGGGAGGAGGGTGGGGCACGTGGTGAGGGAGGAGGAGGGTGGGGTACGTGGTGAGGGAGGAGGAGGGTGGGGTGCGTGGTGAGGGAGGAGGAGGGTGGGGTGCGTGGTGAGGGTTGGGGGAGGAGGGTGGGGTGCGTGGTGAGGGTTGGGGGAGGAGGGTGGGGTACGTGGTGAGGGTGGGAGGAGGAGGAGGGTGGGGTATGTGGTGAGGGTGGTGAGGGTGGAGGAGGAGGATGGGGTGATGTGGTGAGGGGAGGGTGGGGCACGTGGTGAGGGTGGTGAGGGTGGAGGAGGAGGGGATGGGGTGCGTGGTGAGGGTGGTGAGGGTGGGGGAGGAGGAGGGTGGGGCACGTGGTGAGGGTTGGGGGAGGGAGGGTGGGTTATGTGGTGAGGGAAGAGGGTAGGATACGTGGTGAGGGTTGGGGGCAGGAGGGTGGGGTACGTGGTGAGGGTGGAGGAGGGTGGGGTGGAGACGTGTTGAGGGTTGGGGGAGGAGGGTGAGGGTTAGGGGCGTGGTGAGGGAGGAGGGCAGGGGGTACGTGGTGAGGGAGGGTGGGGTACGTGGTGAGGGTTGAGGTTGGGGGAGGGGTGGGGTGCGTTGTGAGGGAGGAGGAGGAGGGTGGGGTGCGTGGTGAGGGTTGGGGGAGGGGGACGTGGGGGCACGTGGTGAGGGTTGGGGGGGGGGGTATGTGGTGAGGGTTGGAGGAGGAGGGGGTGGGGTGCGTGTGGTGAGGGTGGAGGGTGGGGTACGTGGTGAGGTTGGGTGGAGGAGGAGGTTGTGGTGCGTGGTGAGGGTTAGGGGCAGGAGGGGGGGTACGTGGTGAGGGAGGGGGGCAGGAGGGTGGGGTGCGTGGTGAGGGAGGAGGGTGGGAGGACGTGGTGTGGGGGGAGGAGGGTGGGGTGCGTGGTGAGGTTGGGGGGGGAGGAGGGGTGGGGTACGTACCTGTGAGGTTGGGGGAGGAGGAGGAGGGTGGGGTACGTGGTGAGGGTTGGGGGAGGGGGGGTAGGGAGTGGTGAGGGTGGGGAGGGGGTGCGTGGTGGGGTTGGGGGGAGGGTGGGGTATGTGTTGACGGAAGAGGAACATAATTCCATGAGGAAAACAGCGAGCTGTTGGAGTGTCCTCCTGTCAATCCAGGAACAAACGTACCATAACAGGTAACATCAGCTCCTCTTGTCACTTTGTCTCTCAATATTCTGTATCCGTCGGTGTCAGTAGCGGATGAAAAAGCATCAGTAAGAAAGGTGTTAAGAGCAGAAACAGCCCCCTCTATCCTCACAGTGAAACCACGGCCCAGTCTCTTAATAACTAAGAAATAAATGGATGGATCTATTTTTGCCACGAAAAAAAAACTGTCTCCTTCTGCTGAACTGTTCCGCACACACACACTGTGTTCCTGTTTCTTCCTTTGTTTGTTTGTAAACAAAACAAAAAACATTTTAAAAGCCTTAACATTGTTGTTTCTCTATTCTACTAAAGGTCACATTCATTCTGCTTAAAGGTACACTTTGTAAATATGTTTCTGCTAGTCATCTAACTTGCTATCTTTAGGCTACTTGCTATAAAAAGGTTTCAAGCTGTACAGTTATGGCTGATTTTGTTCAAATTTTCTTAGACGAGGCATTCATACACTAGCTCTGGTTTTATTAAAGGGTACAAGCCGTGCTAACAGGGACAGCTCTATCCTGCTTTGTTTTGATATAGTTCTAGATATACACCCGGTATTGTGTTGCAAAACTCTGTTCACTTTCTCAAAGTTCCCTGGTTTTCCAGAAATCCTGGTTTCAAGAATTCACAGATTTCTCTGCTTATTTCCTCGTAACTAGGATTTCTGGGAAATCGGGGGGAGCGTTTTGAGAAAGTCAAAAGAATGTTGCAGCCCTAGTCCAGAAGCACTGTTTCTCACTCAACATGCAGGATCCTTGTAGTTTCACTCCTCAGGAAGGCAGTCCAGTCAATCCTGACCTGGGCCAGTTGAGTTTGTGCTGGATGTTAATTTCTCTGCTCTTTCGCTGTCTTGCTCTCCATCTCCCTGCCGATCTGTTCCTCTCCATCTCCCTGCCTATCTCTTCCTCTCTCTATTTCTGTCTCTCAATCTCCCTCTCGTGGTGTCTTCTGCCTCACCCCTGGGTGGCAATGCAATCTATCTATCCTACTCTGACAGGCAGTGTCTAACTCTCTGCCCTGCCTGGTGGGTAACCCAACCCACTCTCTCTGCTAGTGGGGTGGGGTGGGACAGAGGAGGCAGGTGTTGGGTAGAGGGAAGGTACAGTAGGAGATGGCTTGTCTGCCTGGTGCTATGGCACGATGGGTGAGTCTGAGAAGACTGAGGTGATGGAGTGGCCTGAAACCGAGACTGGGGACAGCGCACCTGTAGCCGCCCTTAGCCGGCCGTTCTGCACTTCTTTGATGGGTTCCAGAAACACCACATGCTTGTTGTTACTGACCTTGCGGCCTGGGCCCTCTGTGGTGGCGGGCGGGGTGGGGGTCAGAATTGAGGACTGGGCACTGCACTGGTCATTGGCCGGGCTGGGGGTACCCGGCAGAGGGGGCTGCTTGTGGCACCAGCAGTGGCAGGGGGTCAGGTAAAGGTACATGAGGACCAGAACGAGGGTCGTCACGCACCCTATGAGGGTCGTAAACCCCGTGTTGAAGGGCTCGGTTTCGTCGTGTCGCATCAACACCGTCACGTTCACTTCCCATGACTCGTTCCTCTTAGTCCCGTCGAAAACCTTGCACCAGTACACGCCGGAGTCCTCGACCTGCGCCGACACAATCTCCAGACTGCCGTTGGCGTGCATGCGGAGAGTGCCGTTGTTCTCCGGCGGGGCACCTGCCCCGTGGTGAGGCGAAACCCACAAGTAAGTTAGGTGCTGTCCTTTGAGCATGGTGTGACAGTCCAGAACCACGGCGGCTCCTTCGTACACCAGCAGGCTTCCCTCAGGCTCCCATAGAGCTCCAGCCACTGCCGTGCTGCACTTCAAGTTCACTTCAAAGAAGCGTCTGTGGTGGAAAAATTTAACGGAGGCCTTGTGTTCCCCATACACCAGGCAGGTGTGCTCCTCCCGGAAGTCACTGACCGAGGGGAACCCCTTCTGCTCCCAGCGCCGGAACATATTGTACATTTCGCATTCGCAGATCAGGGTGTTGTTGTGGAGGAAGAGTCCTCTCTGCAAGGCCGCCGGCAGGGTCTCGATGTCCACCAGAGGGAGTTTGGACATGCTGTTGGAGGACAGGTCCATGGTGGCTAGGAAGGGGTGGCTGTCCTCCTGGATGGAGAAGGGGAAGTCCGTGAGGCGGTTGTGGCTGATGTAGACCTTGCGTAGGTTGCCGAGCGCCGCCAGGGCCTTGCTCTCCACGCGGACGATGCGGTTGTTGAAGAGCAGCAGCTCCTCCAATCCTGTCAGCTCCAGGAAGTAGTGCGCCTCTACCTTTTCTAGCTGATTGGACGACAGGTCCAGTTGTCGTAGCGCGCTGCTGTTCCAGAAGGTTCCGGGCTCGAGGCATTTCAGAGAGTTGTGAGCCAGGCGGAGAGACTCCAGACGGGGCAGCGCAGCAAAGCTCCCCTTCTTCAGCTCCTTCAGGCGGTTGTGATTGAGGTCCAGGGTGGTGGTGTACGCGGGCAGCTCAGAGGGCAGTGCCTTCAGACCCTTGTCGACGCAGCTGAGGATGTCGGAGCAACACAGGCAGCCCTTGGGACATCTACTGGCTCCGACCCCAGACTCACTTGCCCCTACCCCGGGCTCAGCCGCGACCCCTGTCTCAGCCCTGACCCCGGCTTGCTGCAGTAGGAGCACTAGGAGGAGAGAGTTCAGCACCAGAGGGGTAGTTACAGCCTGAGACCTGAGCATTGTGCTGACGGGACACGACAAGGGGACGAGAGAGTGACACCAGGAATTTTTATGTCCGTCCGTGTCTGGCTCCTGGTTGGTGTCTCTCTGTTTTGGTTGGTCCACAGTCTCTCTGTTTTGGTTGGTCCACAGTCTTTCTTCCTCAATAAAAGTTTGGTAGGCGCACAGTCTTTCTCTCCTTGTCTTTGTCTCCCTCTCTGTCTCTCAACAGGAGCGGAGTTGGAGGTTGGTGTACTCTCGGTCTCAACGGGATCTTGGTGTGGTGGCGGTTTGGGGGATATACGAGCTACAGCTGTATCGTAGCAGCAGAGAGAGTGAAAGCTGCCATAGCGGCCTGCCCCTCCACTGCAGGGCAGTAGACCAGACAGGAGGAGAGAAGAATTAGCAAATGGAAGGCAGTTTAAATAGTTCAATAGCTGTAAAAGTCTCTGTCCCTGCCCAGGTTGGGGAAACCCAAGAAAAGTTCATTTCATGTGACTGAGAGACGAAGGGAATACAAGGATCCCTGACAAAAAGAAAAAGCACATCATCATTTCACTCTGGGATTTGCTCTATTTCTGCATCACAGTTTTTAGTGATACGCTCCTCACCTCTTGAAAGTCCATTAAAATGTCTTTATCACATGGGTTAGTCCTGGGAACTGTTGCTGCGGCAGGACTCATCAGAGTAGCCCATTATAAAACTGGGCGCTGGTCCGGACGTTTAATTATAACACGTGGAGAAGTCCTGTTGGAGCTTTTCTCTCTGTCATGTCCTGAAGAAGAACAAACGATGTTAAGAACAAGAGTGGCTTTATTGTCCGTTTTGTTATGCCTACTTTCCACGGAGATGGACTGGTATACTTTTCTCTTGATGGACTGGTGTACTTTTCTCTTGCTGTCTCCGGTCCTTGTGAGCTAAAGGAGGTGCTTTAAAGAATCACCAATTGTCCGATACTGTTAATCTTAGCCTACCCAGAAAAACAAAACCCCGTTTTGTGGGGAATCCGTAGTCCCACTGCCTCTTGTGACGGACCAAAACACCTTTTTCTCACAGTTGTAAATGTCCTTTTCGTCCAGTCAGAAGAGTTATAGGTCACTAAACAAGCTGTCTGCGACAGACGGTGTGAGCAGGGAGGGGTTTGAAATAAGTCAACATTCTGTCTAGCTCGCTTAACGCAATCATACAGCCAGTTCTCTCTCTCTCTCGGTCGATACAATCTCCCCCTCTCCCTTCAACTGGCGGATGATGAGTGCACTCCCCAGGAGTATTGTATAGAAAAGAGGATGTGTACTGCTCCGACCAAAACGTCCAGAATCTTTCTCCTTCACGTCGTCTTCTCTGATCAGGGCTCTTAGTAAAGACAAGCTGTGTACTCGGTGGCTGCGATACGATGCACTTCATTTACAATCGAGTTCATCATCAGGGCTTCATGGAACACACCGGATTCCAGATAAAAGTAAAGTTCTTAACTAGTATCTAGTGTTTTCCTCTGTTCCGGTTGGCTGTAGTATCCAGGATTTTCCTCTGCTCCGGTTGGCTGTAGTATCCAGTGCAAAATCAGCTGTAAGACAGGTTCCTATGGTATCCAGAGAGAGAAGTGTGAGGGAGGGTTGTGACTCTCTCTGTGTGGCAGCTCTGTGTTGTGAGTGGAGGTACTATAGGAGCTTCTGGTCTTTTCCCAAGGCTCCACACAATGCAGCTCTCGCGCTCTCGCTCTCTCATATTTAATCCTCCCTGCCTTTTGATAAACGCTTCAGTCCCTCCCTCTTTCCTTGTCCATTCACCATGCAGTTTGACTGCTCTCTTTCCCTCTGTGATACGCATGCTATCTCTCTCCTCTCTCTCCCCTCTCTTCTCTCTCTCTTCTCTCTCTCCCCTCTCTTCTCTCTCTCCCCTCTCTCCCCTCTCTTCTCTCTCTCTTCTCTCTCTCTCTCTCTCTCCTCTCTCTCTCTCTCTTCTCTCTCTCCCTCCCCTCTCTCTCTCCCATCTCTCTCTCTCCCATCTCTCTCTCTCCTCTCTTCTCTCTCTCCCTCCCCTCTCTCTCTCCCATCTCTCTCTCTCCCATCTCTCTCTCTCCTCTCTCTCTCTCTCTCTCCCTCTCTCTCTCTCTCTCCCCTCTCTCTCTCTCTCTCCTCCCTCTCTCCTCTCTCTCCTCTCTCTCTCCTCTCTCCCCTCTATTATCTCTCTCTCCCTCTCTTCTCTCTCTCTCTCTCCCTCTCTCCTCTCTTCTTCTCTCTCCCTCTCTCCCTCTCTTCTCTCTCCCTCTCTCCCCTCTCTTCTCTCTCCCTCTCTCTTCTCTCTCTCTCTCCCCTCTCTTCTCTCTCTCTCCTCTCTCCCTCCCTCTCTCTCCCCTCTTTCTCTGTGCTATGCCTGCTCTCTCTCTCCCCTCTCTTCTCTCTCCTCTCTCGCTCTCCCCCTCCACCTGTCCCTCTCTCTCCCCCTCCACCTGTCTCCCCCTCCACCTGTGTCCCCCCTCCACCTGTGTCTCTCCCCAGTAATATTAATTCTCATCATAGCATTTACATATGAATTTGCCCGTCTGTTTGCGTATGCCGAAGAACTTGTTTGCTCTTTAAAAGTGTGCGTGCGTCTATCTCTAAGTGCTGCTGTGAGGGAAGAGAACCTTCATTATCATCCTCGTTGGTTTGTTTCTCAGTAAAATAAAGGCTAATGTCTTGTGTGAGTGCTGTCTGTCACACAGCATTTAGCTATGTAGCTACAGCCTCCCCCATGGGTCTGAGACCCCTACACACCTACACACCTACACACACACACACACACACATACACACCTACACACCTACACACCTACACACACACCTACACACCTACACACACACCTACACACACACACACATACACACATACACACCTACACACACACCTACACACCTACACACACACCTACACACACCTACACACACCTACACACATACACACCTACACACACACAGACACCTACACACACACAGACACCTACACACACCTACGCACACACCTACGCACGCACACACACACCTACACACCCACACACACCTACGCACGCACACACACACACACACACACCTACACACACACACACACACCTATACACACACACACACACGAACAGATGCAAGCATGCTGTGAGGCTTGTACGTTGTCATCAGAGGGATATTTCCGGATCACCGGATGACATGTTGTAGACAGTAGATGAAGGGTCTGACTCTGGGGAAGTAGATGAAGGGTCTGACTCTGGGGAAGTAGATGAAGGGTCTGACTCTGGGGAAGTAGATGAAGGGTCTGACTCTGGGGAAGTAGATGAAGGGTCTGACTCTGGGGAAGTAGATGAAGGGTCTGACTCTGGGGAAGTAGATGAAGGATCTGACTCTGGGGAAGTAGATGAAGGGTCTGACTCTGGGGAAGTAGATGAAGGGTCTGACTCTGGGGAAGTAGATGAAGGGTCTGACTCTGGGGAAGTAGATGAAGGGTCTGACTCTGGGGAAGTAGATGAAGGGTCTGACTCTGGGGAAGTAGATGAAGGGTCTGACTCTGGGGAAGTAGATGAAGGGTCTGACTCTGGGGAAGTAGATGAAGGGTCTGACTCTGGGGAAGTAGATGAAGGGCTTCATAGCCAAAATCCCAAAGTGTCCCTTTAACCTGTTGAGGCTCTAGGGGCAGTATTTTCATTTTTGGGAGAAAAAAAAACGTTCCCGTTTTTAAATAGGATATTTTGTCAGGACAAGATGCTAGAATATGCATATAATTGACAGCTTTGGATAGAAAACACTAACGTTTCCAAAACTGTAAAGATGTTGTCTGTGAATGTGACAGAACTGATGTTGCAGGTGAAAGCCTGAGAAAAATCCAATCCGGAAGTGCCCCATGTTTTGAAAGAGCTGCGTGCCAATGAGTCCCCATTGAGCTGTGAATGTGCTATGAACCAGCTTACGCTTTCTACGTATTCCCCAAGGTGTCTACAGCATTGTGACGTAGTTTTACGCATTTATGTTGAAGAATAGCTGTAAAGGGACCACATTGAGCAAGTGGTCACAAGTACAGAGGTAGCCATTATTCCAATCGCTTCTACTGAGAAACCAGTAGAAACGATTGAATAGATATTTGAAAAACACCTTGAGGATTGATTCTAAACAACGTTTGCCATGTTTCTGTCGATATTATGTAGGGCCGAGTGTCTCTGGGTTTTCGCTCCACCCTTGTACTTAATTAAAGTCACTAGAAAAGAAAAACCAAAAACCCACTCGGCCCTCCGTGAAATGAGTTTTACACCCCTGTTTACAGGCTAAAGGGGGACGATATTACAGACGAATCGTCCTGGACTGGTTCTTCTTAGGGACCTTCTGAGAATAGGAATAGACAGATTAGAGGAAGACAGAAAAGAAGTAGCAGGAAGTAGGCGTATCCCCCCCCTCCCCATCTGCGAAGTGCAGTTCCTCGTCAGAATCCTTGTTTAACCTTGTAGTGGATACGATCACGTGGTTTGTGTCGATATTATGTAGGGCCGAGTGTCTCTGGGTTTTGGCTCCACCCTTGTACTTAATGAAAGTCACTAGAAAATAAAAACCAAAAACCCACTCGGCCCTCTGTGGAATGAGTTTTACACCCCTGTTTACAGGCTAAATAATCCTAGTTTAACCTTGTTCAAATGCAGCTTGTGCAAAGTAATCAGATGTTTTACCGTCCTACTCCTGTCGTCGTCGTCGGAGGATTGATTACCAACCAAGTTTAGCGAGGCAAGGTGAAAATGTCCCCAAATAGAGCTAGATAAAAGCAGAAAAACAATGTACTTTCTGAACACAGCTATAGCCATCAGATGTCTGGTGTTTTTCATGGTCATCACTCACTCACTGGTACGTTTGCCAAGGTCCCGACGTCATCTAAATCTGCTTTACACATCCGTCACGCCAAACGTGACGTTTTACGTTAAACAGAACAGGTCTTTATACTTCGTATATCGTTACAGCCTTATTCTAAAAAAAAATGTTTGTTTTCCCCCATCAATCTACATATAAATAGATCTGTATAAAAAAAACTGATATTACGTTTACATGTGGTAAAGAAGTGGGTCGAGTGGTAAATGGCAGATACGTGAGAGCAGAACTAATAAACGGGCCCTGCCCGATCACTAAAATGGCCGCCCCGATCAGAACTACAGATCACTAAATGCCCGACTGCCAAAACTACAAGTCCCAGAAGCAAGGGGAACCCTCAGAAGGTGGAGCCGACCCACAGATAAAGGGTCAAGAGAAACCAGGAAGGGAGAGAGAGGGCTGGAAGGATCTATGAACAATAGAGAAAGAGACGATAGAGATTGGCTGGATTTACCGTGTATGAGCCGGACTGTTTTGGACTTACCTGTTGGCGTTTGGACCTGGACCTACCGAGAACATGATTCGTGTACCGAACCCTGCTGTCTTTGAGCTTGCCTACGGCCTGGGTGGACCAGAACAGAGAAACAAACACACAGGCACTGTCCTGTTCGAAAGAACTCTCATTCTGTGGTGATTTGGTGACAGTTTCTCACTTAATTTGTGACAAACCCTCCTAACCTTGAAGAGGTTTGCCACAGTACTCAGACCCTTTACACACCTGTATTTGGGGAGTTCCTCTCATTCTTCTCTGCAGATCCTCTGTCAGGTTGGATGGGGAGCGTCCCTGCACTGCTATTTTCAGGGTTCTCCAGAGATGTTTATCGGGTTGAAGTACAAGAGTTGTCCTGTTGGAAGGTGAACCGTCACCCCAGTCTGAGGTCCTGAGTGCTCTGGAGCAGGTTTTCATCAAGGATCTCTCTGTACTTTGCTCCGTTCATCTTTCCCTCGATCCTGACTAGTCTCCTAGTCCCTGCCGCATAAAAACATCCCCACAGCATGATGCTGCCACTACCATGCTTCACCGTAGGGATGGTGGAAAACATCCCCACAGCATGATGCTGCCACCACCATTCTTCACCATAGGGATGGTGGAAAACATCCCCACAGCATGATGCTGCCACCACCATGCTTCACCGTAGGGATGGTGGAAAACATCCCTACAGCATGATGCTGCCACTACCATACTTCACCGTAGGGATGGTGGAAAACATCCCCACAGCATGATGCTGCCACCACCATGCTTCACCGTAGGGATGGTGGAAAACATCCCCACAGCATGATGCTGCCACTACCATGCTTCACCGTGGGGATGGTGGAAAACATCCCCACAGCATGATGCTGCCGCCACTATGCTTCACCGTAGGGATGGTGCCAGGTTTCCTCCAGACGTGACGCTTGGCATTCAGGCAAAGAGTTCAATCTTGGTTTCATCAGACCATAAAATCTTGTTTCTCATGGTATGAGAAGTGGGCTGTCATGTGCCTTTTACTGAGGAGTGTCTTCTGTCTGGGCACTGTACCATAAAGGCCTGATTGGTGGAGGGCTGCAGAGATGGTTGTCTTTATGGAAGGTTCTCCCATCTCCACAGAGGAACCTTGACAGAGTGACCATCGGGTTCTTGGTCACCTCTCTGACCAAGGCCCTTCTCAGTTTGGCCCGGTGGCTCTAGGAAGAGTCTTGGTGGTTCCAAACGTCTTCCGTTATACCGTTTTCTATTTTCTTCCATGTTCTTGGGGACCTTCAATGCTGCAGACATTTTTTGGTACCCTTCCCCAGATCTGTGCCTCGACACAATCCTGTCTCGGAGCTCTACGGACAATTCCTTCGACCTCATGGCTTGGTTTTTGCTCTGATATGCACAGTCAACTGTGGGACCTTATATAGACAGGTGTGTGCCTTTCCAAATCATGTCCAATCAATTGAATTGTCCATAGGTGGATTCCAATCAAGTTGTAGAAACATCTCAAGGATGATCAATGGAAACAGGATGCACCTGAGCTCAATTTCGAGTCTCATAGCAAAGGGTCTGAATACTAAATAAATGTAAAGAAGGTATTTCTGTTTTTTATTTGTAATAAATAAATAAATAACTTTTCGCTTTTTCATTATGGGTTATTGTGATGTCATTATGGGGTGTTGTTATGGGTTATTGTGATGTCATTATGGGGTGTTGTTATGGGTTATTGTGATGTCATTATGGGGTGTTGTTATGGGTTATTGTGATGTCATTATGGGGTGTTGTTATGGGTTATTGTGATGTCATTATGGGGTGTTGTTATGGGTTATTGTGATGTCATTATGGGGTGTTGTTATGGGGTGTTGTGATGTCGTTATGGGGTGTTATTTGTAGACTGATGAGCAAAAACAAATCATGGATTTTAGAATAAGGCTGTAACGTAACAACAGGTGGAAAAGGTCAAGGAGTCTGAACACTTTCCCGATGCACTGTGGTGCCTACAGTGTTTACCTACAGTGTTTACCTACAGTAGTTTCAGAAAACCAGCCAAGCTAATCGCTCCTTTTAGCTCGGGCACCTGGACAGAAGTGAAAAGACACTGTTTGAAGGACGACAACAACAACAGTGCTGGTGTTTGTCTTCTGTCACGAGAAGCGAATGATTTTTCTTACCTTATTCTCTGGCAGTTGATAAATAATCCTCGTAGGACTATTTTGTATGATTACGTTCCTGGCCAGTTTTCCTCGTTCAATAGCAGCACTAAGCTTCCTACCAATGAAATGTCACAGAAGATCTCCATCAAAACAAATCAAATGTATTTATAGAGTCCTTCGTACAGAAACCCAGCCTAAAACCCCAAACAGCAAGCAATGCAGGTGTAGAAGCACGGTGGCTTGGAAAAACTCCCTAGAAAGGCCAGAACCTAGGAAGAAACCAGGCTATGAGGGGTGGCCAGTCCTCTTCTGGCTGTGCCGGGTGGAGATTATAACAGAATGGAAAAACTCCCTTGCATTTTGTCATCCGTCCTACAGGTCGTTGTTGTAGAAAACTGGTCCCTCGGCCAATTCAATTCCCCATCGTACAAAAAGAAACAATACAATGAGAAGAAGAAATGAAGACTAGATAGATATGCTAGATGGAGACAGAGAGCGAGACATGGGAGAGAGAAGAGGAAGCAGACGGAGAGAGGAAACCCCTAGGGTTAATACTACCTTTTTATCTGTTTGCCTGCGAACAAATATCAATGTGGTGCTGGATTTGCTCTGCCTGCTCCTTGTGATGACACTGCGAGGGGTCAGAGATCGGGAAGCTCTGAAGACTCCACGGTGCTCATTACTACAGCTAACCTCTGAGGCCCTGAGGGCTCTCGTTCTGTCTGGCTGAGACACATTGGTGGAAACGTCTCGATATGCAGAGAGAGCTGCTGGATGAAACACTGGTTTGTGTACCTAGTGGCTATATGAAAAGGGGCTTGAAACGGAGGGTAGATAGAATCGTTGTCGTCTAAAAGTACTGAAGAGAGAGAAGACAGAGAGGGACAGAGTAGGAGTAGATGAAGAATCCACGTGTGTGTTATTTGTTCATTAAGATGTCTATATATTGTGTAGTTTAAAAGGAGGTGCATTACAATGCCCCTGTCTTGATGGAACTCAACTTTGACAAAAGACTGCGTTTTATTTTTACATTTATGACTCCAGGCCAGACACACACACACACACACACACAGACAGTACATAGTACACAATGGACAGTTTTCTAAACTCTTTTGTTACATCGATTCACTGTGGTAATTATTCTGAAACATTTCTTTCTCATGAATCAATCTTCTTTTGTTGTTATTTCGAGAATGAGAAACCGTGTCTTTTGTCTGCTGGTCGGCTACAATCTGACAACAGAGAAGGTCACGGTCTAGTCATGCTGATGGGACGTGGCGTGTGTGTGTGTCAAGTGTGCTGATGTGATGTGTCATTGTGCGTGTGTCAAATGTGCTGATGGGATGTGTGTGTCATGTGCTGATGGGATGTGTCATTGCGCGCGCGCGCGCGCCAAATATGCTGATGTGATGTCATATTGGTGTGTATTTGTGTATCAAAGGAGTCCAGTGACGAGAACAACATGACGTGTGTGTGTGTGCGCTGATGGTATCCTCCGTTTTGTCTCCTTTTGATCGTCTGGAATAACATGCCCTATAATCCCCGCCTCACAGGCATTGGAAGAATGGTTCCAATTTTGTTTCAAGACCAACGTCTATGCTTACAGAAGGGCAGAAACAACCAAACTGGGTGAGTTAAAAGTAGATCATCTTGTCTGAAAAAGAAGATGAAGCTTTCTGTGACAATAGAAGAAGAACCTAGAGAGAGAAAATATACTCTGAGCTGTCACCTCCAGCTTCACTGCCAATATAATGCAGGACAGACAGTCTGGGCTGTCACCTCCAGCTTCACAGCCAATATAATGCAGTACAGACAGTCTGAGCTGTCACCTCCAGCTTCACTGCCAATATACTGCAGTACAGACAGTCTGGGCTGTCACCTCCAGCTTCACTGCCAATACACTGCAGTACAGACAGTCTAAGCTGTCACCTCCAGCTTCACTGCCAATACACTGCAGTACAGACAGCAGTACAGACGCAAGTAATTTTACATTACTCACTTTACGCTACTTAACCAGTAAGGAGCCTCTGGGGTGTGGTATATGGCCAATATACCACAGCTAAGGCCTGTTCTTACGCACGACGCAACACAGAGTTCCTGGGTACAGCCCTTAGCCGTGGTATATCGGCCAAATATCACAAACCCCAGAGGTGCCTTATTGCTGTTATAAACTGGTTACCAATGTAATTAGAGCATGTTTTGTCATGCCCGTGGTATACAGTCTGATATACCACGGCTGTCTTCATAATTTGACATAGAATATACATTTACATTACATTTAAGTCATTTAGCAGACGCTCTTATCCAGAGCGACTTACAAATTGGTGCATTCACCTTATGACCTCCAGTGGAACAGTAGTGCATCTAAATCTTTTCAGGGGGAGGGGGGGTGAGAGGGATTACTTTATCCTATCCTAGGTATTCCTTAAAGAGGTGGGGTTTCAGGTGTCTCCGGAAGGTGGTGATTGACTCCGCTGTCCTGGCGTCGTGAGGGAGTTTGTTCCACCATTGGGGGGCCAGAGCAGCGAACAGTTTTGACTGGGCTGAGCCGGGAACTGTACTTCCTCAGTGGTAGGGAGGCGAGCAGGCCAGAGGTGGATGAACGCAGTGCCCTTGTTTGGGTGTAGGGCCTGATCAGAGCCTGGAGGTACTGAGGTGCCGTTCCCCTCACAGCTCCGTAGGCAAGCACCATGGTCTTGTAGCGGATGCGAGCTTCAACTGGAAGCCAGTGGAGGGAGCGGAGGAGCGGGGTGACGTGAGAGAACTTGGGAAGGTTGAACACCAGACGGGCTGCGGCGTTCTGGATGAGTTGTAGGGGTTTAATGGCACAGGCAGGAGCCCAGCCAACAGCGAGTTGCAGTAATCCAGACGGGAGATGACAAGTGCCTGGATTAGGACCTGCGCCGCTTCCTGTGTGAGGCAGGGTCGTACTCTGCGGATGTTGTAGAGCATGAACCTACAGGAACGGGCCACCGCCTTGATGTTAGTTGAGAACGACAGGGTGTTGTCCAGGATCACGCCAAGGTTCTTAGCGCTCTGGGAGGAGGACACAATGGAGTTGTCAACCGTGATGGCGAGATCATGGAACGGGCAGTCCTTCCCGGGAGGAAGAGCAGTTCCGTCTTGCCGAGGTTCAGCTTGAGGTGGTGATCCGTCATCCACACGGATATGTCTGCCAGACATGCAGAGATGCGATTCGCCACCTGGTCATCAGAAGGGGAAAGGAGAAGATTAATTGTGTGTCGTCTGCATAGCAATGATAGGAGAGACCATGTGAGGTTATGACAGAGCCAAGTGACTTGGTGTATAGCGAGAATAGGAGAGGGCCTAGAACAGAGCCCTGGGGACACCAGTGGTGAGCACGTGGTGTGGAGACGGATTCTCGCCACGCCACCTGGTAGGAGCGACCTGTCAGGTAGGACGCAATCCAAGCGTGGGCCGCGCCGGAGATGCCCAACTCGGAGAGGGTGGAGAGGAGGATCTGATGGTTCACAGTATCGAAGGCAGCCGATAGGTCTAGAAGGATGAGAGCAGAGGAGAGAGAGTTAGCTTTAGCAGTGCGGAGCGCCTCCGTGATACAGAGAAGAGCAGTCTCAGTTGAATGACTAGTCTTGAAACCTGACTGATTTGGATCAAGAAGGTCATTCTGAGAGAGATAGCGGGAGAGCTGGCCAAGGACGGCACGTTCAAGAGTTTTGGAGAGAAAAGAAAGAAGGGATACTGGTCTGTAGTTGTTGACATCGGAGGGATCGAGTGTAGGTTTTTCAGAAGGGGTGCAACTCTCACTCTCTTGAAGACGGAAGGGGGCGTAGCCAGCGGTCAGGGATGAGTTGATGAGCGAGGTGAGGTAAGGGAGGAGGTCTCCGGAAATGGTCTGGAGAAGAGAGGAGGGGATAGGGTCAAGCGGGCAGGTTGTAGGGCGGCCGGCCGTCACAAGACGCGAGATTTCATCTGGAGAGAGAGGGGAGAAAGAGGTCAGAGCACAGGGTAGGGCAGTGTGAGCAGAACCAGCGGTGTCGTTTGACTTAGCAAACGAGGATCGGATGTCGTCGACCTTCTTTTCAAAATGGTTGACGAAGTCATCTGCAGAGAGGGAGGGGGGGAGGGGAGGAGGATTCAGGAGGGAGGAGAAGGTTGCAAAGAGCTTCCTAGGGTTAGAGGCAGATGCTTGGAATTTAGAGTGGTAGAAAGTGGCTTTAGCAGCAGAGAGAGAAGAGGAAAATGTAGAGAGGAGGGAGTGAAAGGATGTCAGGTCCGCAGGGAGGCGAGTTTTCCTCCATTTCCGCTCGGCTGCCCGGAGCCCTGTTCTGTGAGCTCGCAATGAGTCGTCGAGCCACGGAGCGGGAGGGAGGACCGAGCCGGCCTGGAGGATAGGGGACATAGAGAGTCAAAGGATGCAGAAAGGGAGGAGAGGAGGGTTGAGGAGGCAGAATCAGGAGATAGGTTGGAGAAGGTTTGAGCAGAGGGAAGAGATGATAGGATGGAAGAGGAGAGAGTAGCGGGGGAGAGAGAGCGAAGGTTGGGACGGCGCGATACCATCCGAGTAGGGGCAGTGTGGGAAGTGTTGGATGAGAGCGAGAGGGAAAAGGATACAAGGTAGTGGTCGGAGACTTGGAGGGAGTTGCAACGAGGTTAGTGGAAGAACAGCATCTAGTAAAGATGAGGTCGAGCGTATTTCCTGCCTTGTGAGTAGGGGGGAAGGTGAGAGGGTGAGGTCAAAAGAGGAGAGGAGTGGAAAGAAGGAGGCAGAGAGGAATGAGTCAAAGGTAGGCGTGGGGGAGGTTAAAGTCGCCCAGAACTGTGAGAGGTGAGCCGTCCTCAGGAAAGGAGCTTATCAAGGCATCAAGCTCATTGATGAACTCTCCGAGGGAACCTGGAGGGCGATAAATGATAAGGATGTTAAGCTTGAAAGGGCTGGTAACTGTGACAGCATGGAATTCAAAGGAGGCGATAGACAGATGGGTAAGGGGAGAAAGAGAATGACCACTTGGGAGAGATGAGGATCCCGGTGCCACCACCCCGCTGACCAGAAGCTCTCGGGGTGTGCGAGAACACGTGGGCGGACGAAGAGAGAGCAGTAGGAGTAGCAGTGTTGTCTGTGGTGATCCATGTTTCCGTCAGTGCCAAGAAGTCGAGGGACTGGAGGAGACATAGGCGGAGATGAACTCTGCCTTGTTGGCCGCAGATCGGCAGTTCCAGAGGCTACCGGAGACCTGGAACTCCACGTGGGTCGTGCGCGCTGGGACCACCAGATTAGGGTGGCCGCGGCCACGCGGTGTGGAGCGTTTGTATGGTCTGTGCAGAGAGGAGAGAACAGGGATAGACAGACACATAGTTGACAGGCTACACAAGAGGCTACGCTAATGCAAAGGAGATTGGAATGACAAGTGGACTACACGTCACGAGTGTTCAGAGAGTTAAGCTTACGTAGCAAGAATCTTATTGACTAAAATGATTAAAATGATACAGTACTGCTGAAGTAGGTTAGCTGGCAGAGGCTGCGTTGTTGACTAAGTAGGCTAGTTGGCATTGGCTGCGTTGTTGACACTACACTAATCAAGTCGTTCCGTTGAGTGTAATAGTTTCTACTGTGCTGCTATTCGGGGCTAGCTGGCTAGCTAGCAGTGTTGATTACGTTACGTTGCGTTAAAAGAACGACAATAGCTGGCTAACTAACCTAGGAAGTCGCTCTAGACTACACAATTATCTTTGATACAAAGACGGCTGTGTAGCTAGCTATGTAGCTAGCTACGATCAAACAAATCAAGCCGTTGTACTGTAATGAAATGAAATGAAAAATGTGATACTACCTGTGGAGCGAGCGAAATGCGACGGATTGTTGAGTGCAGAAGTTCTGTTCGGTAGACGTTGGCTAGCTGTTGGCTAGCTAGCAGAGTCTCCTATGTTAAGGACGACATAAAACTACACACTCTAAACTACACAATTATCTTGGGTACGAAGACAGCAAAGACAACTATGTAGCTAGCTAACACTACACTAATCAAGTCGTTCGGTTGAGTGTAATAGTTGTGCTGCTAATCGGTAGACGGTGGACTAGCTAACGGTGGACGTTAGCTAGCTGGCTAGCTGCAGGGCAGTGTAGACTGCGTTAGGACGACGAAATACGATAATTACGCAATTATCTATGAAACAAAGACGGCTGTGTAGCTAGCTAAGAAGAAATTGATAAGATTAGACAAATCAAACCGTTGTACTATAATGAAATGTAATGAAATGTAATACTACCTGCGGACCGAGTGCAGATGCGACCGCTCGCTCCAACCCGGAAGTTATAGATATATAGATATACACTTCTCATACTAGTTTTATTAGTGTTTGGTCTGTTTTGACTTTTATATTTGCCATTTGATTCTGGATTGATGTTGTACTGCATTGTTGAGGAGAGTTAGCAAGTAAGTGATGTTGTACTGCATTGTTGAGGAGAGTTAGCAAGTAAGTGATGTTGTACTGCATTGTTGAGGAGAGTTAGCAAGTAAGTGATGTTGTACTGCATTGTTGAGGAGAGTTAGCAAGTAAGTGATGTTGTACTTCATTGTTGAGGAGAGTTAGCAAGTAAGTGATTGATGTTGTACTGTATGGTTGAGGAGAGTTAGCAAGTAAGTGATTGATGTTGTACTGCATTGTTGAGGAGAGTTAGCAAGTAAGTAATTGATGTTGCACTGCATTGTTGAGGAGAGTTAGCAAGTAAGCGTTTCACTGTACCGTTTGGCACGTGAACAATAAACTTTGATTTGATTTGAACAGACTGTAGTATCGACACTGAAAGGGATTTATCTTCCCTCCATCATAAAGATCTGTTAACGTCTGTAAGATGTGTGCAGGCGTGACATGGCTGACACGTGACCTCCCTGTGTTACTATCCGACCAACATTGATCCACTTTTCTGGCCCATTGATCTACTGTACGCTGCACTCTAGCATCTCTCTCTCTCTCTCTGAGAAGACATGTTAATCACCAGATGGAAGGAATGACCAACATTCAGAGATGGAGTTGAAGGAAGAGGGATGGAAGGGGGATGACGAGTGAGAAAACGGACACCATTCCCTCCGGCACCATCAACCCAGAACAAAACATTGTGTTTGTGTGCTGGCTCTAAATAATTAATGGGAAGCAATATTCAAACCTTGTCTGATTTTCAAGCAAATTAAATTCAGGACTGAGAATGGACCACTCAGGAACATTCGGCACGTCTTGGAAAGCCATTCTGGTGTGTCTTTGGCATTCAAATGTGTGTAACAAAACTCTGTCCCCGCGTTCGTTTTTCAGAATACCTTCTTTACATGGGATTTGCTCCTTTCAATCCTGACAAACTCCCCATTCCGTGCTGGTGACAAGCATACCCATAACATGATGCTGCTACTTACAGGAAGCACGGGGAGGAGTGTTGGGGGAGAACGAGAGGAGGGAGGGAAGGAATCTATTTGAATCCCCTCCACTATCCTCCCTTTCTTGACTTTGACTGATCAACGACTCAGCTTCAGTTATACTGAGATCTTTGACTGATCAACGACTCAGCTTCAGTTATACTGAGATCTTTGACTGATCAATGACTCAGCTTCAGTTATACTGAGATCTTTGACTGATCAATGACTCAGCTTGTTATACTGAGATCTTTGACTCTCTCTCTCTCTCTCTTTCCTCTCTCTCTTTTCTCTCTCTCTCTCTCCATCTCTCTCTCCTCTCATCCTCTCTCTCTCTCTCTTTCCTCTCTCTCTCTTTTCTCTCTCTCTCTTTTCTCTCTCTCTCTTTCCTCTCTCTCTCTCTTTCCTCTCTCTCTTTTCTCTCTCTCTCTCTTTCCTCTCTCGATTCCCTCTCTCTTTCCTCTCTCGATTCCCTCTCTCTCTTTCCTCTCTCGATTCCCTCTCTCTCTTTCCTCTCTCTCTTCCTCTCTCTCTCTTTCTCTCTCTTTCCTCTCTCTCTCTTTTCTCTCTCTCTCTCTTTCCTCTCTCTCTTTCCTCTCTCTCTCTTTTCTCTCTCTCTCTCTTTCCTCTCTCTTTTCTCTCTCTCTTTCCTCTCTCGATTCCATCTCTCTCTTTCCTCTCTCTCTTTCCTCTCTCTTTCCTCTCTCTCTCTCTCTTTCCTCTCTCTCTCTCTTTCCTCTCTCTCTCTCTTTCCTCTCTCTCTCTCTTTCTCTCTCTCTCTTTCCTCTCTCGATTTCCTCTCTCTCTCTTTCCTCTCTCTCTCTTTTCTCTCTCTCTCTTTCCTCTCTCTCTCTTTTCTCTCTCTCTCTTTCCTCTCTCTCTCTTTTCTCTCTCTCTCTCTTTCCTCTCTCTCTCTCTTTCCTCTCTCTCTCTCTTTCCTCTCTCTCTCTCTTTCCTCGATTCCATCTTTCTCTTTCCTCTCTCGATTCCCTCTCTCTCTTTCCTCTCTCTCTCTCTTTCCTCTCTCTCTCTTTCCTCTCTCTCTCTTTCCTCTCTCGATTCTCTCTCTTTCCTCTCTCTCTCTTTTTTCTCTCTCTCTCTTTCCTCCCTCTTTCCTCTCTCTCTCTCTCTCTCTCTCTTTCCTCTCTCTCTCTCTTTCCTCTCTCTCTCTTTCCTCTCTCGATTCCCTCTCTCTCTTTCCTCTCTCTCTCTTTTCTCTCTCTCTCTCTTTCCTCTCTCTCTCTTTCCTCTCTCTCTCTTTCCTCTCTCTCTCTTTCTCTCTCTCTCTCTTTCCTCTCTCTCTCTTTCCTCTCTCTCTCTCTTTCCTCTCTCTTTTCTCTCTCTCTCTCTTTCCTCTCTCTCTCTTTTCTCTCTCTCTTTCCTCTCTCGATTCCCTCTCTCCTCTCTTTTCTCTCTCTCTTTCCTCTCTCTCTCTTTTCTCTCTCTCTCTTTCCTCTCTCTCTCTTTCCTCTCTCTCTCTTTCCTCTCTCTCTCTTCCTCTCTCTCTCTTTCCTCTCTCTCTCTTTCTCTCTCTCTCTCTTTCCTCTCTCTCTCTCTTTCCTCTCTCGATTCCCTCTCTCTCTCTTTCCTCTCTCTTTTCTCTCTCTCTCTCTCTTTCCTCTCTCTCTCTTTCCTCTCTCGATTCCCTCTCTCCTCTCCCCTGCTCCTTATATCCCTCTGTCATCTGTTAACCGAGTCACAACACCCAGGTGTGTTCCATTTGACTAATGGTATCTTACTGTTTACCCATCATGTTAGGGCTGGGCGATTATGGCCCAACTATCAATATATATGATATTTTTCACTTTTTGTTTTTTCGTTTTTTAAATATATTGAAAGTTGTAAATATTAGTAGTTATAACTCATTTAAATAGGCCTTTCTTCATTCTGATTGTTTTATACTGCCCATTTTCTAAAATGTCTACATTTACCATACTTTTGGTATCATTTCCACACGGTGCCTCGCAGGGCTGCATGATATGGGCAAAAAGTATAGCCTTAGTTAATTGGTGAGATGTTGTGGAATTATGTAAATAGACTGATTTTATTCTAATTCTATCGTTGGAATATAGTGGGCAGCACCTTGTTGTTTGACATGACAACGAATGAATAAGGCGGAGGAATTATTGACCAGGGTAGGAACCGCAACTTAAGAAAATACAAAACTAGCGGACAGTAAGATACACAAACTAGAAGTGTAATTATAGAAGACTTTGTGGAAAGCAACATCGGGGAGTTTTGTTTTTTTCCACCAACATCTCATTGCATCTTTCTGACCATGTAGACGGCAGAGTGAACCGCAAGTAAAGTGCTTTTGACGCCATGGTTGAGAGAAATGCTCCGTCGCTGAGTGACTGGTGCGGGGCTTGGTGTGGGAGGTGGTAGGGCTTGGTGTGGTAGGGCTTGGTGTGGTAGGGCTTGGTGTGGTAGGGCTTGGTGTGGTAGGGCTTGGTGTGGTAGGGCTTGGTGTGGTAGGGCTTGGTGTGGTAGGGCTTGGTGTGGTAGGGCTTGGTGTGGTAGGGCTTGGTGTGGGAGGTGGCAGGGCTTGGTGTGGGAGGTGGCAGGGCTTGGTGTGGGAGGTGGCAGGGCTTGGTGTGGGAAGTGGTAGGGCTTGGTGTGGGAGGTGGTAGGGCTTGGTGTGGGAGGTGGTAGGGCTTGGTGTGGGAAGTGGTAGGGCTTGGTGTGGGAAGTGGTAGGGCTTGGTGTGGGAGGTGGCAGGGCTTGGTGTGGGAGGTGGCAGGGCTTGGTGTGGGAGGTGGCAGGGCTTGGTGTGGGAGGTGGCAGGGCTTGGTGTGGGAGGTGGTAGGGCTTGGTGTGGTAGGGCTTGGTGTGGTAGGGCTTGGTGTGGTAGGGCTTGGTGTGGTAGGGCTTGGTGTGGTAGGGCTTGGTGTGGGAGGTGGCAGGGCTTGGTGTGGGAGGTGGCAGGGCTTGGTGTGGGAGGTGGCAGGGCTTGGTGTGGGAAGTGGTAGGGCTTGGTGTGGGAGGTGGTAGGGCTTGGTGTGGGAGGTGGTAGGGCTTGGTGTGGGAAGTGGTAGGGCTTGGTGTGGGAAGTGGTAGGGCTTGGTGTGGGAGGTGGCAGGGCTTGGTGTGGGAGGTGGCAGGGCTTGGTGTGGGAGGTGGTAGGGCTTGGTGTGGGAGGTGGCAGGGCTTGGTGTGGGAGGTGGTAGGGCTTGGTGTGGGAGGTGGCAGGGCTTGGTGTGGGAGGTGGCAGGGCTTGGTGTGGGAGGTGGCAGGGCTTGGTGTGGGAGGTGGCAGGGCTTGGTGTGGGAGGTGGCAGGGCTTGGTGTGGGAGGTGGCAGGGCTTGGTGTGGGAGGTGGCAGGGCTTGGTGTGGGAGGTGGCAGGGCTTGGTGTGGGAGGTGGCAGGGCTTGGTGTGGGAGGTGGCAGGGCTTGGTGCGGGTGGTGGCAGGGCTTGGTGCGGGAGGTGGCAGGGCTTGGTGCGGGAGGTGGCAGGGCTTGGTGCGGGAGGTGGCAGGGCTTGGTGCGGGAGGTGGCAGGGCTTGGTGCGGGAGGTGGTAGGGCTTGGTGCGGGAGGTGGTAGGGCTTGGTGTGGTAGGGCTTGGTGTGGTAGGGCTTGGTGTGGTAGGGCTTGGTGTGGTAGGGCTTGGTGTGGTAGGGCTTGGTGTGGGAGGGCTTGGTGTGGTAGGGCTTGGTGTGGTAGGGCTTGGTGTGGTAGGGCTTGGTGTGGTAGGGCTTGGTGTGGGAGGTGGCAGGGCTTGGTGTGGGAGGTGGCAGGGCTTGGTGTGGGAGGTGGCAGGGCTTGGTGTGGGAAGTGGTAGGGCTTGGTGTGGGAGGTGGTAGGGCTTGGTGTGGGAGGTGGTAGGGCTTGGTGTGGGAAGTGGTAGGGCTTGGTGTGGGAAGTGGTAGGGCTTGGTGTGGGAGGTGGCAGGGCTTGGTGTGGGAGGTGGCAGGGCTTGGTGTGGGAAGTGGTAGGGCTTGGTGTGGGAGGTGGCAGGGCTTGGTGTGGGAGGTGGTAGGGCTTGGTGTGGGAGGTGGCAGGGCTTGGTGTGGGAGGTGGCAGGGCTTGGTGTGGGAGGTGGCAGGGCTTGGTGTGGGAGGTGGCAGGGCTTGGTGTGGGAGGTGGCAGGGCTTGGTGTGGGAGGTGGCAGGGCTTGGTGTGGGAGGTGGCAGGGCTTGGTGTGGGAGGTGGCAGGGCTTGGTGTGGGTGGTGGCAGGGCTTGGTGCGGGAGGTGGCAGGGCTTGGTGCGGGAGGTGGCAGGGCTTGGTGCGGGAGGTGGCAGGGCTTGGTGCGGGAGGTGGCAGGGCTTGGTGCGGGAGGTGGTAGGGCTTGGTGCGGGAAGGGGCAGGGCGTGGTGCGGGAAGGGGCAGGGCTTGGTGTGGGAGGTGGTAGGGCTTGGTGTGGGAAGTGGCAGGGCTTGGTGTGGGAAGTGGTAGGGCTTGGTGTGGGAGGTGGTAGGGCTTGGTGTGGGAAGTGGTAGGGCTTGGTGTGGGAAGTGGTAGTGCTTGGTGTGGGAGGTGGTAGGGCTTGGTGTGGGAAGTGGCAGGGCTTGGTGTGGGAAGTGGCAGGGCTTGGTGTGGGAAGTGGCAGGGCTTGGTGTGGGAGGTGGTAGGGCTTGGTGTGGGAGGTGGTAGGGCTTGGTGTGGGAGGTGGTAGGGCTTGGTGTGGGAGGTGGTAGGGCTTGGTGTGAGAGGTGGCAGGGCTTGGTGTGAGAGGTGGCAGGCAGTAGAAGGGAGAAAGACAACTCAAGTAGATAACGAGTAAACTATTAAAAAATCTAATTAAATGACATTACACACGCTGAAGTTGCGTATCACGTTTAACTAACCAAACATTGAAATAGCGTTATAGAAAGTAAAGTAAAAAATACAAACTGGTCCATGCTTCAATACCAGTATATAGTAAAGTACTGTATACAGCCCAGCCCAACATGTGTCCGTCTGTCTGTCTGTCTCTGTCTGTCCGTCCGTCCGTCCGTCTGTCTCTGTCTCTGAGTCACATTGACAGGACTGGTCCTGCCTCAGTCTCATCCTCCAGTCGTGCTACCAGGCATCAGTTACTGTGTGTGTATTCCACCTCACTTCTACTCCCTTTTTCCTGCACAGAGGAAACTCTGCTTGGCTTCTTCCCTCTACTTCCCTGTCGGCTTCCTCCCCATCTGTGGAATATTAATGCCATGTTGTCTAGGGGAATAGTTAGTCTGGGGACTATACAAACAGAACAGCTTTGAACTATCCTGTTGTCTAGTCTACATCATATATTTCCAGTGTTTGCATCATGGACACAGTGTCAGTACTGGGTACTGGCTGTATGGCTGCGTGAGTAGCTAGCTGTATGGCTGTGTGAGTATGGCTGCTGTGTGAGTATGGCTGCTGTGTGAGTATAGCTGTATGGCTGCGTGAGTAGCTAGCTGTATGGCTGTGTGAGTAGCTAGCTGTATGACTGTGTGAGTAGCTAGCTGTATGGCTGTGTGAGTAGCTAGCTGTATGGCTGCGTGAGTAGCTAGCTGTATGGCTGTGTGAGTAGCTAGCTGTATGAGTAGCTAGCTGTATGGCTGCGTGAGTAGCTAGCTGTATGGCTGTGTGAGTAGCTAGCTGTATGAGTAGCTAGCTGTATTGCTGTGTGAGTAGCTAGCTGTATGAGTAGCTGGCTGTATTGCTGTGTGAGTAGCTAGCTGTATGAGTAGCTGGCTGTATGGCTGTGTGAGTAGCTAGCTGTATGAGTAGCTGGCTGTATGGCTGTGTGAGTAGCTAGCTGTATGGCTGTGTGAGTAGCTAGCTGTATGGCTGCGTGAGTAGCTAGCTGTATGGCTGTGTGAGTAGCTAGCTGTATGGCTGTGTGAGTAGCTAGCTGTATGAGTAGCTGGCTGTATGGCTGTGTGAGTAGCTAGCTGTATGGCTGTGTGAGTAGCTAGCTGTATGGCTGTGTGAGTAGCTAGCTGTATGGCTGCGTGAGTAGCTAGCTGTATGGCTGTGTGAGTAGCTAGCTGTATGAGTAGCTAGCTGTATGGCTGTGTGAGTAGCTAGCTGTATGAGTAGCTAGCTGTATGGCTGCGTGAGTAGCTAGCTGTATGACTGTGTGAGTAGCTAGCTGTATGAGTAGCTAGCTGTATGGCTGCGTGAGTAGCTAGCTGTATGGCTGCGTGAGTAGCTGGCTGTATGGCTGTGTGAGTAGCTGGCTGTATGGCTGCGTGAGTAGCTAGCTGTATGGCTGCGTGAGTAGCTAGCTGTATGGCTGCGTGAGTAGCTAGCTGTATGGCTGCGTGAGTAGCTAGCTGTATGAGTAGCTAGCTGTATGGCTGCGTGAGTAGCTAGCTGTATGGCTGTGTGAGTAGCTAGCTGTATGAGTAGCTAGCTGTATGACTGTGTGAGTAGCTAGCTGTATGAGTAGCTAGCTGTATGGCTGCGTGAGTAGCTAGCTGTATGGCTGTGTGAGTAGCTGGCTGTATGGCTGTGTGAGTAGCTAGCTGTATGGCTGTGTGAGTAGCTAGCTGTATGGCTGCGTGAGTAGCTAGCTGTATGGCTGCGTGAGTAGCTAGCTGTATGGCTGCGTGAGTAGCTAGCTGTATGGCTGTGTGAGTAGCTGGCTGTATGGCTGTGTGAGTAGCTGGCTGTATGGCTGTGTGAGTAGCTAGCTGTATGGCTGCGTGAGTAGCTAGCTGTATGGCTGTGTGAGTAGCTAGCTGTATGAGTAGCTAGCTGTATGGCTGTGTGAGTAGCTAGCTGTATGGCTGTGTGAGTAGCTAGCTGTATGGCTGTATGAGTAGCTAGCTGTATGGCTGTGTGAGTAGCTAGCTGTATGGCTGTGTGAGTAGCTAGCTGTATGACTGTGTGAGTAGCTAGCTGTATGGCTGCGTGAGTAGCTAGCTGTATGGCTGCGTGAGTAGCTAGCTGTATGAGTAGCTAGCTGTATGGCTGCGTGAGTAGCTAGCTGTATGGCTGTGTGAGTAGCTAGCTGTATGAGTAGCTAGCTGTATGGCTGTGTGAGTAGCTAGCTGTATGAGTAGCTGGCTGTATGGCTGTGTGAGTAGCTAGCTGTATGAGTAGCTGGCTGTATGGCTGTGTGAGTAGCTAGCTGTATGGCTGTGTGAGTAGCTAGCTGTATGGCTGTGTGAGTAGCTAGCTGTATGGCTGTGTGAGTAGCTAGCTGTATGGCTGCGTGAGTAGCTAGCTGTATGGCTGCGTGAGTAGCTAGCTGTATGGCTGCGTGAGTAGCTAGCTGTATGGCTGCGTGAGTAGCTAGCTGTATGGCTGCGTGAGTAGCTAGCTGTATGGCTGTGTGAGTAGCTAGCTGTATGGCTGTGTGAGTAGCTGGCTGTATGGCTGCGTGAGTAGCTAGCTGTATGGCTGCGTGAGTAGCTAGCTGTATGGCTGTGTGAGTAGCTAGCTGTATGGCTGCGTGAGTAGCTAGCTGTATGGCTGTGTGAGTAGCTAGCTGTATGGCTGCGTGAGTAGCTAGCTGTATGAGTAGCTAGCTGTATGGCTGCGTGAGTAGCTAGCTGTATGGCTGTGTGAGTAGCTAGCTGTATGAGTAGCTAGCTGTATGGCTGTGTGAGTAGCTAGCTGTATGACTGTGTGAGTAGCTAGCTGTATGAGTAGCTAGCTGTATGGCTGTGTGAGTAGCTGGCTGTATGGCTGTGTGAGTAGCTGGCTGTATGGCTGTGTGAGTAGCTGGCTGTATGGCTGTGTGAGTAGCTAGCTGTATGGCTGCGTGAGTAGCTAGCTGTATGGCTGCGTGAGTAGCTAGCTGTATGGCTGCGTGAGTAGCTAGCTGTATGGCTGCGTGAGTAGCTAGCTGTATGGCTGTGTGAGTAGCTGGCTGTATGGCTGTGTGAGTAGCTAGCTGTATGGCTGCGTGAGTAGCTAGCTGTATGGCTGCGTGAGTAGCTAGCTGTATGGCTGCGTGAGTAGCTAGCTGTATGGCTGCGTGAGTAGCTAGCTGTATGGCTGCGTGAGTAGCTAGCTGTATGGCTGTGTGAGTAGCTAGCTGTGTGAGTAGCTAGCTGTATGGCTGCGTGAGTAGCTAGCTGTATGGCTGCGTGAGGAGCTAGCTGTATGGCTGTGTGAGTAGCTAGCTGTATGGCTGTGTGAGTAGCTAGCTGTATGACTGTGTGAGTAGCTAGCTGTATGGCTGTGTGAGTAGCTAGCTGTATGACTGTGAGTAGCTAGCTGTATGACTGTGAGTAGCTAGCTGTATGGCTGTGTGAGTAGCTAGCTGTGTGAGTAGCTAGCTGTATGGCTGTGTGAGTAGCTAGCTGTATGGCTGTGTGAGTAGCTAGCTGTATGGCTGTGTGAGTAGCTAGCTGTATGGCTGTGTGAGTAGCTAGCTGTGTGAGTAGCTAGCTGTGTGACTGTGTGAGTAGCTAGCTGTGTGAGTAGCTAGCTGTATGGCTGTGTGAGTAGCTAGCTGTATGGCTGTGTGAGTAGCTAGCTGTATGGCTGTGTGAGTAGCTAGCTGTATGGCTGTGTGAGTAGCTAGCTGTGTGAGTAGCTAGCTGTATGGCTGTGTGAGTAGCTAGCTGTATGGCTGTGTGAGTAGCTAGCTGTATGGCTGTGTGAGTAGCTAGCTGTGTGAGTAGCTAGCTGTGTGACTGTGTGAGTAGCTAGCTGTGTGACTGTGTGAGTAGCTAGCTGTGTGAGTAGCTAGCTGTGTGACTGTGTGAGTAGCTAGCTGTGTGAGTAGCTAGCTGTGTGACTGTGTGAGTAGCTAGCTGTGTGAGTAGCTAGCTGTATGACTGTGTGAGTAGCTAGCTGTATGACTGTGTGAGTAGCTAGCTGTGTGAATAGCTAGCTGTATGGCTGTGTGAGTAGCTAGCTGTATGGCTGTGTGAGTAGCTAGCTGTATGGCTGTGTGAGTATGGCTGCTGTGTGAGTATGGCTGTGTGTGTGTGTGTGTGTGTGTGTGTGAAATAGTCTGGTACTGAGAACCACAGCAGGGAACGAGACCAGGGAGTGAATGTCGAGACCAGGGACTGAATGTCGAGACCAGGGAGTGAACAGCTGCGTAGACCAGCTGAGGAGGAGCAGCAGAGATAGTGAGCTCTCAGAGAGAGAGTACAACGTCGGTTGACAGGACTTTATTATAAAGTCAGTGCCGATATGTGGTTGTTACTATTTTCCAGGAAGTCTTCACAGGAACAAGAAGTCACACTGGGGTTATATGAAAGATGTGTCCTGTCTTGGCTGAGATTCATCTTTCAAGTTCTGATGCACTGTGTGAAAGGAAGAGGAGTTTAAAAAAACACCTTGAATGTTCTCCATGTTGAAACAATGTTCTTGCCAAGCAATTCTGCACTATCCATAATGGGGAAACTGTGGACCAATGACACTAGGTATTTCTGGTTTTTAGTGAGCGTCTGTTTTAACATGTCCTCTGTGTCTCTTCAGGGTGTCGCGTGCGGCCTCGGTGCTGTTGTCTGATCCGTGCTTTCAGCTGCACTCCATCCAGCACCTCCTGGGGGAAGGAGAGACCTCTCCGGCTACAGCAGTGCTCCCCCAAACCCCCGCAGTACACCCAGGAGACCCTGCTGCAGCACCCGCAGAGCGGAAACACTTCTCCCTACACGCCTGTGAGTACATCTCTCTGGCTGGCTGTTAGTCCGTTGGTCTGTCTGTTCCTTTAGTCAGCTGGCTGTCTGTTAGTCTGTTGGTCTGTCTGTTAGTCCGTTGGTCTGTCTGTTAGTCCGTTGGTCTGTCTGTTAGTCCGTTGGTCTGTCTGTTAGTCCGTTGGTCTGTCTGTTAGTCCGTTGGTCTGTCTGTTAGTCTGTTGGTCTGTCTGTTAGTCCGTTGGTCTGTCTGTTAGTCTGTTGGTCTGTCTGTTAGTCCGTTGGTCTGTCTGTTAGTCTGTTGGTCTGTCTGTTAGTCTGTTGGTCTGTCTGTTAGTCTGTTGGTCTGTCTGTTAGTCTGTTGGTCTGTCTGTTAGTCCGTTGGTCTGTCTGTTAGTCTGTTGGTCTGTCTGTTAGTCTGTTGGTCTGTCTGTTAGTCTGTTGGTCTGTCTGTTAGTCTGTTGGTCTGTCTGTTAGTCCGTTGGTCTGTCTGTTAGTCTGTTGGTCTGTCTGTTAGTCCGTTGGTCTGTCTGTTAGTCCGTTGGTCTGTCTGTTAGTCCGTTGGTCTGTCTGTTAGTCCGTTGGTCTGTCTGTTCCTTTAGTCAGCTGGCTGTCTGTTAGTCCGTTGGTCTGTCTGTTAGTCCGTTGGTCTGTCTGTTAGTCCGTTGGTCTGTCTGTTAGTCCGTTGGGCTGTCTGTTCCTTTAGTCAGCTGGCTGCCTGTTAGTCCGTTGGTCTGTCTGTTCCTTTAGTCAGCTGGCTGTCTGTTAGTCCGTTGGTCTGTCTGTTAGTCCGTTGGTCTGTCTGTTAGTCCGTTGGTCTGTCTGTTAGTCCGTTGGTCTGCCTGTTAGTCCGTTCGTCTGTCTGTTAGTCCGTTGGTCTGTCTGTTCCTTTAGTCAGCTAGCTGTCTGTTAGTCCGTTGGTCTGTCTGTTCCTTTAGTCAGCTAGCTGTCTGTTAGTCCGTTGGTCTGTCTGTTCCTTTAGTCAGCTGGCTGTCTGTTAGTCCGTTGGTCTGTCTGTTAGTCCGTTGGTCTGTCTGTTCCTTTAGTCAGCTAGCTGTATGTTAGTCCGTTGGTCTGTCTGTTAGTCCGTTGGTCTGTCTGTTCCTTTAGTCAGCTGGCTGTCTGTTAGTCCGTTGGTCTGTCTGTTCCTTTAGTCAGCTGGCTGTCTGTTAGTCCGTTGGTCTGTCTGTTCCTTTAGTCAGCTAGCTGTCTGTTAGTCCGTTGGTCTGTCTGTTAGTCCGTTGGTCTGTCTGTTCCTTTAGTCAGCTGGCTGTCTGTTAGTCCGTTGGTCTGTCTGTTAGTCAGCTAGCTGTCTGTTAGTCCGTTGGTCTGTCTGTTAGTCCGTTGGTCTGTCTGTTAGTCCGTTGGTCTGTCTGTTAGTCCGTTGGTCTGCCTGTTAGTCCGTTGGTCTGCCTGTTAGTCCGTTGGTCTGTCTGTTCCTTTAGTCAGCTGGCTGTCTGTTAGTCCGTTGGTCTGTCTGTTAGTCAGCTAGCTGTCTGTTAGTCCGTTGGTCTGTCTGTTAGTCCGTTGGTCTGTCTGTTAGTCCGTTGGTCTGCCTGTTAGTCCGTTGGTCTGCCTGTTAGTCCGTTGGTCTGCCTGTTAGTCCGTTGGTCTGCCTGTTAGTCCGTTGGTCTGCCTGTTAGTCCGTTGGTCTGCCTGTTAGTCCGTTGGTTTGTCTGTTAGCCCGTTGGTCTGTCTGTTTTTCCCCCTCATCCATTTACACACAATACCCTATAATGACTAAGCATAAAACTGAAATATCACATCTAAAAAAGTATTAAGATCCTTTACTTAGTACTTTGTTGAAGCACCTTTGACTGAATGGGGAGTTTCTCCCATTCTTCTCTGTCAGGTTGGATGTGGAACGTCGCTGCACAGCTATTTTCAGGACTCTCTAGAGATGTTTGATCGGGTTCAAGTCCAGGCTCTGGCTGTGCCCCTTCGAGGACATTCAGAGACTTCTCCTGAAGCCACTCCTGCGTTGTCTTGGTTGTGTGCTTAGGGTCGCAGTCCTGTTGGAAGGTGAATCTTTGCCCCAGTCTGAGGTCCTGAGAGCTCTGGAGCAGGTTTTCATCAAGGATCTCTCTGTACTTTGCTCCTTTCATCTTTGCCTTGATTCTGTCTCCCATGAGAAGCAAGATTCTCTGGCCTGATGAAACCAAGGTTGAACTCTTTGGCCTGAATGCCAAGTGTCACCTCGGTAGGAAACCTGGCACAATCCCTACGGTGAAGCATGGTAGTGGCAGCATCATGTTGTGGGGATGTTTTTCAGCGGCAGGGACTGGGAGGCTAGTCAGGATCGAGGGAAAGATGAACGGAGCAAAGTACAGAGATCCTTGATGAAAACCTGCTCCAGAGCGCTCAGGACGTCAGTACGGTTCACCTTCCAACAGGACTGCGACCCTAAGCACAAAGCCAAGACAACACAGGAGTGGAGGCCTCTCTCCCTCCACACAAAATGTCAATGCCCCTCTGCCTCCATAGATAAACCCCTAAACCCCTCAGCAGCATCCACATGTTGTTACTACACTAGAACATAGGGCTCCCGAGTGGCGCAGCGGTCGAAGGCACTGCATCTCAGTGCAAGAGGCGTCACTACAGACCCTGGTTCGAATCTAGGCTGTATCACATCCGGACGTGATTGGGAGTCCCATAGGGCGGCGTACAATTGGCCCAGCGTCGTGCAGATTTGCCTTGGGGTATGCCGTCATTGTAAATAATAATTTGTTCTTAACTGACTTGCCTAGTTAAATAAAGGTGAAATATATATTTTAAAAAATTTAAACTTCTAAACTAATCACCAAGCCAATGACTAGTTCCTGTCAATCAGGACTCTTCTCATCCTGGTTTTAAACTCAGAGAGCAGTACAGTGTACACCTCAGTCAGTAGACTATTCATCTCTTATGACAATAAGCTCGTCTCAAACTCAGAGAGAGAGAGGTGAAATGAGAGGGACCCAGTTACCCCCTAGGGTCTTTTCAGAGTTTATTAGAGCGAGCGGATTTTAGAGAGAGGAAGTGTGCTCCACAAAGCCATCTGACGTAATTGGATGGCTCATTTGTGTACTAGGTTCTGAGTGAGAGGGAGGAGAAGAAGAGCGACGGAGAGGAGAGAAAGATGGAGAGATAAGAGAGAGAGCAGAGCAGAGAAGAGAACATGATAAATGAGGTCCCTCACAGAAGTGTCTTGTAATTCTGTGAGGTCCTGGCGGTAACAGCTTGGGCTCCGGTGTTTTGGAGGGTAACGGAGACGGCTCTCATCAGTACTGTGATGAGGTAGTGATTCTCTCACTCCCCCCCTTCCATCTTCATTATATCCTACCTCCATGGGGCAGGTGTTACATTAGCTGTATTAATCAGACCGTGTGTGAGTGCCCAATGGCACCCTATTCCAAATACATTACCTCAGGCTCTGGTCAAAAGTACTGCACTACATCGGCATTAGGGTGCTATTTGGGACTCAAACACAGTGTGTGGAGGATGTATATGACCCATGCCACTCTGTTAGCTAGCTGCCGGTCAATGCCTGCCAATCTGAGGATTTTCTATTCAATTAAAGGCCTAGTGCAGTCAAAAACTCTATTTTGCTGTGTTTTACTGTATATATATATATTTACACACTATGTCGTTGGAATAATGCTGTGAAATTGTTAAAATTATGATGACAGTTTTAATGTAATATCTGCTTGAAAATATTGTTTTGGTGCGATTGAGTTTTGGCCTGCCTTAGTTAATAGACCAATAAGAAAAGGTCCAACATTTCTCCATCTCCCCACCCTTTCTAATGTGACTATCCCCGATGCTCCTCCCTCTTTTTCCACTGCCCCTCTACAAAGTGTTTGTGTGTGTGTGTGTGTGTGTGTGTGTAATGGAGTTGTGCTTCATGCGTTTTTGTGGCCTTCACAAAAACCAAATCCAGCAGTCATTTTGTGTGTTTGCATGTTCAAATGTGGTTTCAGGGTCAAATGTGACCTGCTGGGAGATGATTCAGTCATTTCAATAGACAAGGCGGTCACTGAGTCCGAGATGCTGAAGGAACTCCTGAATCGTCTAATGGTTAAGACGATTTCCTATTTAAGGTTGCTGCCCCTATCATCGCCAAGCCTATCTCTGACCTTTTTAACCTTTCTCTCCTCTTTGGGGAGGTTCCCATTGCTTGGAAGGCAGCCACGGCTTATCAAAAGTTTTGGAAAAACTTGCCAATAATCAACTGACAATAATCAGCTTTCTTGATGTCTATAGTATTCTCTGTGGTATGCAATCTGGTTTTCCGCAACCTTAAAGGTCAGTCAATCAATCAATCAAATGTATTTATAAAGCACTTTTTATAATGCACTTTTTACATCAGCAGATGTCACAAAGTGCTGTACAGAAACCCAGCCTAAAACCCCAAACAGCAAGCAATGCAGATGTAGAAGCACGTTGGCTAGGAAAAACTCCCTAGGAAGGCCAGAACCTAGGAAGAAACATAGAGAGGAACCAGGCTATGAGGGGTGGCCAGTCCTCTTCTGGCTGTGCCGGGTGGAGATTATAACAGAACATGGCCAAGATGTTCAAACATTCATAGATGACCAGCAGGGTCAAATAATAATCACAGTGTTTGTAGAGGGTGCAACAGGTCAGCACCTCAGGAGTAAATGTCCTTTGACTTTAAATAGCCAATCATTCGAGACAACGGGTGCGGTAGAGAGAGAGAGAGAGTCAAAAACAGCAGGTCTGGGATAGGTAGCACGTCGGCGAACAGGTCAGGGTTCCATAGCCAGTCAGAACAGTTGAAACTGGAGCAGCAGCACAACCAGGTGGACTGGGGACAGCAAGGAATCATCATGTCAGGTAGTCCTGAGGCATGGTCCTAGGGCTCAGGTCCTCTGAGAAAAAAGAGAAAGAGGGAGAGAGAATCGTTGCTCCAGAGCCTTTCCGTTCACCTTCCCACTCCTGGGCTAGCATTGGAGTATTATGATCAAATATTTTGGTTCTAGTCAGGATTCTAGCAGCAGTGTTTAGCACTAACTGAAGTTTATTTAGTGCTTCATCTGGGTATCCGGAAAGTAGAGCATTGCAGTAATCTAGAAGTGACAAAAGCATTTCTGCATCCTTTTTGGACAAAAATATTCAGATTTTATGTTATGAAGATGGAAAAAAGTTGTCTTAATATGTTCGTCAAAAGAGAGATCAGGGTCCGGAGTAATGCCAAGGTCTTTCAGTTTTATTTGAGACGACTGTACAACCGTCAAGATTAATTGTCAGATCCAACAGAAGATATCTTTGTTTCTTGGGACCTACAATTAGCATCTCTGTTTTGTCTGAGTTTACAACTGAAAAATGTGCCGCCATCCACTTCCTTATGTCTGAAACACAGTCTTCCAGGGAGGGCAATTTTGGGGCTTCACCATGTTTCATTGAAGCAAAGAGGTGAAAGTTAACATTATGTTTCCGAATGAAATCACCAAGAGGTAAAATATACAGTGGGGCAAAAAGGTATTTAGTCAGCCACCAATTGTGCAAGTTCTCCCACTTAAAAAGATGAGAGAGGCCTGTAATTTTTATCACAGGTACACGTCAACTATGACAGACAAAATGAGAAAAAAAATCCAGAAAATCACATTGTAGGATTTTTAATGAATTTATTTGCAAATTATGGTGGAAAACAAGTATTTGGTCAATAACAAAAGTTTATCTCAATACTTTGTTATATACCCTTTGTTTGCAATGACAGAGGTCAAATGTTTTCTGTAAGTCTTCACAAGGTTTTCACACACTGTTGCTGGTATTTTGGCTCATTCCTCCATGCAGATCTCCTCTAGAGCAGTGACGTTTTGGGGCTGTTGCTGAGCAACACGGACTTTCAACTCCCTTCAAAGAATTTCTATGGGGTTGAGATCTGGAGACTGGCTAGGCCACTCCAGGACCTTGAAATGCTTCTTACGAAGCCACTCCTTCGTTGCCCGGGCGGTGTGTTTGGGATCATTGTCATGCTGAAAGACCCAGCCACGTTTCATCTTCAATGCCCTTGCTGATGGAAGGAGGTTTTCACTCAAAATCTCACGATACATTGCCCCATTCATTCTTTCCTTTACACAAATCAGTCGTCCTGGTCCCTTTGCAGAAAAACAGCCCCAAAGCATGATGTTTCCACCCCATGCTTCACAGTAGGTATGGTGTTCTTTGGATGCAACTCAGCATTCTTTGTCCTCCAAACATGACGAGTTGAGTTTTTACCAAAAAGTTATATTTTGGTTTCATCTGACCATATGACATTCTCCCAATCTTCTTCTGTATCATCCAAATGCTCTCTAGCAAACTTCAGACGGGCCTGGACATGTACTGGCTTAAGCAGGGGGACACGTCTGGCACTGCAGGATTTGAGTCCCTGGCGGCGTAGTGTGTTACTGATGGTAGGCTTTGTTACTTTGGTCCCAGCTCTCTACAGGTCATTCACTAGGTCCCCTCGTGTGGTTCTGGGATTTTTGCTCACCGTTCTTCTGATAATTTTGACCCCACGGGGTGAGATCTTGCGTGGAGCCCCACATCGATTGAGATTATCAGTGGTCTTGTATGTCTTCCATTTCTTAATAATTGTTCCCAAAGTGGGTGGGGTTATTCCCACAGTTGATTTATTCAAACCAAGCTGCTTACCTATTGCAGATTCAGTCTTCCCAGACTGGTGCAATTCTACAATTTTGTTTCTGGTGTCCTTTGACAGCTCTTTGGTCTTGGCCATAGTGGAGTTTGGAGTGTGACTGTTTGAGGTTGTGGACAGGTGTCTTTTATACTGATAACAAGTTCAAACAGGTGCCATTAATACAGGTAACGAGTGGAGGACAGAGGAGCCTCTTAAAGAAGAAGTTACCGGTCTGTGAGAGCCAGAAATCTTGCTTGTTTGTAGGTGACCAAATACTTACTTTCCACCATAATTTTCAAATTAATTCATTAAAATTCCTACAATGTGATTTTCTGGATTTTTTTTTCTCATTTTGTCTGTCATAGTCTGTCAAGTGTACCTATGATGAAAATTACATTTACATTTAAGTCATTTAGCAGACGCTCTTATCCAGAGCGACTTACAAAATTACAGGCCTCTCATCTTTTTAAGTGGGAGAACTTGCACAATTGGTGGCTGACTAAATACTTTTTTGCCCCACTGTATAGTGAAAGCAAGTGTGGTCCTAAAACAGAACCTTGGGGAACACCAAAACTTAGTTGATTTGTCAGAAGACAAAACATCCACAGAGACAAACTGATATCTCTCCGACAGATAAGATCCAAACCAGGCCAGAACTTGTCCGTGTAGACCAATTTGGGTTTACAATCTCTCCAAAAGAGTGTGGTGATCGATGGTGTCAAAAGCAGCACTAAGTTCTAGGAGCAGGAGGACAGATGCAGAGCCTTGGTCTGACGCAATTAAAGAGTCATATACCACCTTCAAAAGTGCAGTCTCAGGGCTAAGATGGGGTCTAAAACCAGACTGAAGAGTTTTGTATACATTGTTTGTCTTCAGGAAGGCAGTGAGTTGCTGTGCAACAGCTTTTCTAAAAATGTTGAGATGAGATTTGATATAGACCGATTTTGTTTTGTATATTTTCTGAGTCAAGGTTTGGCTTTTTCAAGAGAGGCTTTATTACTGCCACTTTTAGTGAGTTTGGTACACATCCGGTGGATAGGGAGCCGTTTATCATGTTCAACATAGGAGGGCCAAGCACAGGAAGCAGCTCTTTCAGTACTTTAGTTGGAATAGGGTCCAGTATGCAGCTTGACGGTTTAGATACCATGATTATTTTCATCACTGTCTCAAGAGATATCGTTTAATTTTTTTTTAACTGAGTGTCTCCCTTGATCCTAGGTCCTGGCAGTGTTGTGCTGACTCATGACAACTGTGCTTTGGAGAAATATGCAGATTTTAAGAGGAGTATTTAATTTGCTTTCTGATGATCATGATCTTTTCATTCAAGAAGGTCATGAATTTATCACTGCTGAATCTTGGGTAATGCCACGTTTTCGTTAGCTTTGCGACAGTATCAAAAATTTATTTGGGATTGTTCTTATTCTCCTCAATTAAGTTGGAAAAATAGGATGATCGAGCAGCAGTGAGGGCTCTTCGGTACTGCTTTTTCAAGCTAGTCGGAAGACTTCCAGTTTGGTGTGGCGCCATTTCCGCTCTGGTATTTTCTGTATACCAGGGAGCTAGTTTCTTATGACAAATGTTTTTGGTTTTTAGGGGTTGTGACTGCATCTAGGGTATTACGCAAGGTTAAATGTAGTTCCTCAGGTGGTTAACCGATTTTTGTACTCGTGACGTCTTTGGGTAGGTAGAGGGAGTCTGGTAGGGCATCTATGAATCTTTGGGTTGTCCGAGAATTAATAGCATGGCTTTTACTGATCCTTGGTTAGGATCTGAGCAGATTTATTTGTTGCGATTGCAAACGTAATAAAATGGTGTTTCCGATAGTCCAGGATTATGAGGAAAAGCATTAAGATCCACAATAGCAATCTTAGTCTTTCCACAGATTTGCAATGGGATTCCAGTCTGTGCTTTGACCGGGGTACTGAAGGACTTTGACATTCTTGTTATGAAGCCATTCCAGCATTGCTTTGGCTGTATGCTTGGAGTCATTGTCCTGTTGGAATACAAATCTTTGCCCCCAGTCTAAGGTCATTTGCACGCTGAAGCAGGTTTTCATTAAGGATTTGCCTGTATTTGGCTCCATTCATTGTTCCCTTTATCCTTATCAGTCTCCCAGTCCCTGCCGCTTAAAATGATCCCCATAGCATGATGCTGCCACCATCATGCTTCAGGGTAAGGATGGTGTGAAATGGGGGATAAGCTGTGCCTGGTTTACTCCAGTCATAGCACTTTGCATTCAGGCCAAATAGTTACATTTTCTCACTCAATAGAGCACAGAATATTTTCTGCCTTATTCTCGGAATCTTTCACGCGCCTTTTTGCAAATGCACTCTGGTTGTGCTGTCGTGCCTTTTTCTCAGCTGTCTGGCCACTCTCCCATAAAGCCCAGATCGATGAAGTGCTGTAGACTGTTGTCCTTCTGGTAGGTTCTCCCATTTCAGCCATGGAACTGTAGTTCTGTCAGTGGTCATTGGGTTCTTGGTCACCTCCCTAACCAAGGTCCTTCTTGCCTAGTCGCTCAGTTTGGTTGGACGGCCAGCTCTAGGCAGAGTCTGGGTATTTCCAAATTATGGAGAACACTGTGCTCTTGGAAACGTTCAACACTCTAGAAATGGTTTCATATCCTTCCCCAGACATGCATCATCAAAATTCTATATTGTAGATTTTTGGGGCAGTTCCTTGGACAATAGCTTCTTCTCTGACATGCACTGTCAGCTATGGGACCTTATATAGACATGTTTTTTTTTTCTCTAAGTAATGTCCAAACTCCAGTCAAGTTGTATTGGCATCTTAAGAAACTTGGATTCACCTGAGCTCAAGTTGGAGTGGCATCTTAAGAAACTTGGATTCACCTGAGCTCAAGTTGTATTGGCATCTTAAGAAACTTGGATTCACCTGAGCTCAAGTTGTATTGGCATCTTAAGAAACTTGGATTCACCTGAGCTCAAGTTGGAGTGGCATCTTAAGAAACTTGGATTCACCTGAGCTCAAGTTGTATTGGCATCTTAAGAAACTTGGATTCACCTGAGCTCAAGTTGGAGTGGCATCCTAAGAAACTTGGATTCACCTGAGCTCAAGTTGGAGTGGCATCTTAAGAAACTTGGATTCACCTGAGCTCAAGTTGGAGTGGCATCTTAAGAAACTTGGATTCACCTGAGCTCAAGTTGTATTGGCATAGCAAAAGGGGTCTGAATATTAATATGGAAGATATTTCTGTATTTCATTTTCAATAAATGTGCAAAAAATTGTCTGAAAACATGTTTTCACTTTGTCATTATGGGTTATTGAGGGGGGGAAATAACGATCTATAGAATACATTTTGAATTCAGGATGTAACATAACAAAATATGGATTAAGTTCAAGGGTATACTTCGTAATAGAATGTGGATCTCTGGTTCAGAGTGATTATTGCCCTACTCCCCAACCCTTCAGAAACCTGACAGTATATGTATATATACTTCCTCTGTGTCTTGCTATGTTCCACCTAAATGCACTGTGGCAAGGACAAGGCCAAGGTCACAAGCAGAGAGGGGAGGAAGAGGGTTAGTGGCGGGAGGCATCGCCTCTGTCCCATCAGCTGCTGCTAACATGGGTTATTTTCATCAGCACCCCCCACCTCCCCCTTCTCTCTCCCTCTCTCCTTTCTCCCTCTGTCATTTGTTTATGAAAACAGTCCTTGTGGCTCTGCTTTCTCACTGGGCGTGGCTCTGGGCTATGCTCTGGGGTTGGGCTTGTCTCTGGGCTTGGTTATAGGGGTTAAGGATGGCTCTGGGCTTGGTTATAGGGGTTAAGGTTGGCTCTGGGCTTGGTTATAGGGGTTAAGGTTGGCTCTGGGCTTGGTTATAGGGGTTAAGGTTGGCTCTGGGCTTGGTTATAGGGGTTAAGGTTGGCTCTGGGCTTAGCTCTCGGTTGGCCTTGTCTCTGGGCTCTAGGGTTGGCTCTGGGCTTGGTTCTAGGGGTTAAGGTTGGCTCTGGGCTTAGCTCTCAGTTGGGCTTGTCTCTGGGCTCTAGGGTTGGCTCTGGGCTTGATTCTAGGGGTTAAGGTTGGCTCTGGGCTTGGTTCTAGGGGTTAAGGTTGGCTCTGGGCTTGGTTCTAGGGGTTAAGGTTGGCTCTGGGCTTAGTTCTAGGGGTTGGCTCTGGGCTTGGTTCTATGGGTTAAGGTTGGCTCTGGGCTTGGTTCTATGGGTTAAGGTTGGCTCTGGGCTTGGTTCTAGGGGTTAAGGTTGGCTCTGGGCTTGGTTCTAGGGGTTAAGGTTAGCTCTGGGCTTGGTTCTAGGGGTTAAGGTTGGCTCTGGGCTTGGTTCTAGGGGTTAAGGTTGGCTCTGGGCTTGTCTCTGGGCTCTAGGCTTGGTTCTAGGGGTTAAGGTTGGCTCTGGGCTTGGTTCTAGGGGTTAAGGTTGGCTCTGGGTGATGGTGGAACCACAAATTAATAAATCACAGAGGAATTCTTCAAATCCTCAAGGTTGAATAAATATTGATTTCATGAATGATGATGATGATAATAGTAGAATTTCCCGAACAAAGACCATGTTTATTGTTCAGTCATGTGCTGCACTGAAGGACAGGTTCCTGCCTCTGTGAAGACAGTCCACCAGCCAGGCGGACAGTAATACATTATAGATGAGCGTCTCAGATGGTACGCAGCATTAAACACACAGCAGCCACTTGAGGAAAGAAGAGGAGAGGAGGCTGATGGACATTTATCCACTTCAAACATGTTTAAGAATCTCTCCATCTCTCTCAATGGCCATGCTGCCAGTCAGGACTCTACTCCTCCTCCTCCTGTTCCTCCTCCTGTCCCACCTCCTGTCCCTCCTCCTGTTCCTCCTCCTGTTCCTCCTCCTGTCCCTCCTCCTGTTCCTCCTCCTGTCCCACCTCCTGTCCCACCTCCTGTTCCTCCTCCTGTTCCCTCTCCTCCTGTCCCACCTCCTGTTCCTCCTCCTGTTCCTCCTGTTCCCTCTCCTCCTGTCCCACCTCCGGTTCCTCCTCCTGTTCCTCCTGTTCCCTCTCCTCCTGTTCCTCCTGTTCCCTCTCCTCCTGTCCCACCTCCTGTTCCTCCTCCTGTCCCTCCTCCTGTTCCTCCTCCTGTCCCTCCTCCTGTTCCTCCTGTTCCCTCTCCTCCTGTCCCACATCCTGTTCCTCCTCCTGTCCCTCCTCCTGTTCCCTCTCCTCCTGTCCCACCTCCTGTCCCTCCTCCTGTCCCACCTCCTGTCCCTCCTCCTGTCCCACCTCCTGTCCCTCCTCCTGTCCCACCTCCTGTCCCACCTCCTGTCCCTCCTCCTGTCCCACCTCCTGTCCCACCTCCTGTCCCTCCTCCTGTTCCTCCTCCTGTTCCACCTCATGTCCCTCCTCCTCCTGTCCCACCTCCTCCTGTCCCACCTCCTCCTGTTCCTCCTCCTCCTGTTCCTCCTCCTGTATCTCCTGTTCCTCCTCCTCCTCCCCTTGTCCCTGTTCCTCCTCCTCCTCCTGTTCCTCCTCCTGTTCCCTGCTTCTGTCCCTCCTCCTGTTCCTCCTCCTCCTCTTCCTCCTCTTCCTGTTCCTGTCCCTCCTCCTGTCCCTACTCCTCCTCCTGTCCCTCTTGTCCCACCTCCTGTCACTCCTCTTGTCCCACCTCCTGTCCCTCCTCTTGTCCCACCTCCTGTCCCTCCTCTTGTCCCACCTCCTGTTCCTCCTCCTCTTCCTGTTCCTCTTCCTGTTCCTCCTCCTCCTGTCCCTCCTCCTCCTCCTGTTTCTCATCCTCCTCCTGTCCCTCCTCCTCCTCCTCCTCCTGTTTCTCATCCTCCCCCTGTCCCTCCTCCTCTTCCTGTTCCTCTTCCTGTTCCTCCTCCTGCCCCGCGCCTCCTGTTCCTCCTCCTGCCCCTCCCCCTCCTGTTCCTCCCCCTCCTGTTCCTCCTCCTGCCCCTCCCCCCTCATGTTCCTCCTTCTCAAATAAAATAAAATGTAATTTGTCACATACACATGGTTAGAAGATGTTAATGCGAGTGTAGTGAAATGCTTGTGCTTCTAGTTCCGACAGTACAGTAATATCTAACAAGTAATCTAACAAATTCACAAGGACGACCTTAAACACATAAATCTAAAGGGATGGAATAAGAATATGTACATAAAAATATATGGATGAGCGATGGTCGTGCGGCATAGGCAAGATGCAGTAGATGGTATATAGTACAGTGTATACATATGAGATGAGTAATGTAGGATATGTAGACATTATATAAAGTGGCGTTATTTAAAGTGACTAGTGATGCCTTTTATTAAATCCATTTATTAAATTTATTAAAGTGCCAAGAGAGTGGTGGCTGTTTAACAGTCTTATGGCCTTGAGAGAGTAGCTGTTTTTCAGTCCTCCTGCTCCTGTCCCTCCTCTTTATCCCTCCTGCTCCTGTCCCTCCTCTTTTCCCTCCTCCTCCTGTCCCTCCTCCTCCTGCCCCTCCTCCTCCTGCCCCTCCTCCTCCTGCCCCTCCTCCTCCTGCCCCTCCTCCTCCTGCCCTTCCTCCTCCTGCCCCTCCTCCTCCTGCCCTTCCTCTTTTCCCTCCTCTTTTCCCTCCTCCTGTCCCTCCTCCTCCTGCCCCTCCTCCTCCTGCCCCTCCTCCTCCTGTCCCTCCTCTTTTCCCTCCTGTCCCTCCTCCTCCTGTCCCTCCTCTTTTCCCTTCTCCTCTTTTCCCTCCCCCTCCTGTCCCTCCTCCTCCTGTTCCTCCTCTTCCTGTTCCTCCTCATGTTCCTCTTCCTCCTCCTGTTCCTCCTCTTCCTGTTCCTCCTCATGTTCCCTCTTCCTCCTCCTCCTCCTGTCCCTCTTCCTCCTGTCCCTCTTCCTCCTGTCCCTCCTCCTCCTCCTGTTCCTCATCCTGTCCCCCCTCCTCCTGTTCCTCCTCCTGTCCCCCCTCCTCCTGTTCCTCCTCCTCCTCCTGTCTCTCCTCCTGTCCCTCCTCCTGTATCTCCTGTTTCTCCCGTTCCTCCTCCTCCTGTTCCTCTTCCTGTTCCTCCTCCTCCTGTCCCTCCTCCTCCTCCTCCTGTCCCTCTTCCTCCTGTCCCTCCTCCTCCTGTCCCTCCTCCTCCTCCTCTTTGCCTTTTGATTAAGTTTCCATAAATATTCCAATGTAAGTATTAGAGGTCGGCAGGGCCGATTAATTAGGGCCGATTTCAAGTTTTCATAACAATCGGTAATAGGTATTTTTGGACGCCGATTACATTGCAATCCAGGAGGAAACTGCGTGGCAGACTGTGACCACCTGTTACACGAGTGCAGCAAGGAGACAATGTAAGTTGCTAGCTAGCACTAAACTTATAAAAAACAATCAATCTTAACATAATCACTAGTTAACTACACATGGTTGATGATATTACTAGTTTAACTAGCTTGTCCTGCGTTTTATATAATCAATGCGGTGCCTGTTAATTTATCATCGACTCACAGCCTACTTCGCCAAACGGGTGATGATTTAACAAAAGCGCATTCGAGTCAGGGTATATGCAGCAGTTTGGGCCGTCTGGCTCGTTGAGAACTGTGTGAAGACCATTTCTTCCTAACAAAGACTAATTAATTTGCCTGAATTATGACATAACATTGAAGGTTGTGCAATGTAACAGGAATATTTAGACTGATGGATGCCACCTGTTAGATACAATACGGAACGGTTCCGTATTTCACTGAAATAATAAACTTTTTGTTTTTGAAATGATAGTTTCCGGATTCGACCATATTAATGACCAAAGGCTCGTATTTCTGTGTGTTTATTATAGTTAAGTCTATGATTTGATATTTGATAGAGCAGTCTGACTGAGTGGTGGTAGGCAGCAGCAGGCTCGTAAGCATTCATTCAAACAGCACATTCCTGCGTTTGCCAGCAGCTCTTAGCAACGTTTGCCAGCAGCTCTTAGCAACGTTTGCCAGCAGCTCTTAGCAACGTTTGCCAGCAGCTCTTAGCAACGTTTGCCAGCAGCTCTTAGCAACGTTTGCCAGCACCTCTTAGCAACGTTTGCCAGCAGCTCTTAGCAACGCTTGAAGCACAGCGCTGTTTATGACTTCAAGCCTATCAACTCCCGAGATTAGACTGGGAATACTATAGTGCCTATAAGAATATTAAATAGTCAAAGGTATATGAAATACAAATGGTATAGAGAGAAATAGTCCTATAATTCCTATAATAACTACAACCTAAAACTTCTTACCTGGGAATATTGAAGACTCATGTTAAAAGGAACCACCAGCTTTCATATGTTCTCATGTTCTGAGCAAGGAACTGAAACGTTAGCTTTCTTACATGGCACATATTGCACTTTTACTTTCTCCTCCAACACTTTGTTTTTGCATTATTTAAACCAAATTGAACATGTTTCATTATTTATTTGAGACTAAATTGATTTTATTGATGTATTACATTAAGTTAAAATAAGTGTTCATTGTTCATTCATTATTGTTGTAATTGTCATTATTACAAATATATATATATATATATATATATATATATATATATATATATGTGTGTATATAAAAATTGTCCGATTTTAATCGGTGTATCGGCTTTTTTTTTGGGTCCTCCAATAATCGGTATCGGCGTTGAAAAATCATAATTGGTCGACCTCTAATAGGTATATATTAAAGTGTTCATGTGGTTGGTCCTGTAACAACAGATGTGGTCTCTTTGTAGAGAAGGTGAAAAATCATAATTGGTCGACCTCTATTAGGTATATATTAAAGTGTTCATGTGGTTGGTCCTGTAACAACAGATGTGGTCTCTTTGTAGAGAAGGTGAATGGTTTACACACACACTCACTCATGTATAGACACACACACACACACACCAGTCCCTGCTGGATCCGAGACGCTTTTACCTGGACAAAGCAGCTCCTTGTACGGCTTGGAACTTGAGAGGGCACTACCATACCAGGACGAATAACTAAAGGTTGTGTTTCTGCTAGTTCTGTCAGCTAAGTGGTGACACCTTGCCTGACACCCTGCTGTAACAAGGATGTATAGTGTTAACTGCACTTTACTGGTTCTCAGACTAGACATGACATGGACAGGAGGAGATGAGAGCTGTTTTCTTGAGCTGGGGATTCAGACTGAAAGATTCAGGAGGAGAGCTGTTCTCTTGAGCTTGGGATTCAGACTGAACGATTCAGGAGGAGAGCTGTTCTCTTGAGCTTGGGATTCAGACTAAACGATTCAGGAGGACAGTTGTTCTCTTGAGCTGGGGATTCAGACTGAAAGATTCAGGAGGAGAGCTGTTCTCTTGAGCTTGGGATTCAGACTAAACGATTCAGGAGGACAGTTGTTCTCTTGAGCTTGGGATTCAGACTGAAAGATTCAGAAGGAGAGGAGAGCTGTTCTCTTGAGCTTGGGATTCAGACTAAACGATTCAGGAGGACAGTTGTTCTCTTGAGCTTGGGATTCAGACTGAAAGATTCAGGAGGAGAGGAGAGCTGTTCTCTTGATCTTGGGATTCAGACTAAACGATTCAGGAGGACAGTTGTTCTCTTGAGCTTGGGATTCAGACTGAAAGATTCAGGAGGAGAGGAGAGCTGTTCTCTTGAGCTTGGGATTCAGACTAAACGATTCAGGAGGACAGTTGTTCTCTTGAGCTTGGGATTCAGACTGAAAGATTCAGGAGGAGAGGAGAGCTGTTCTCTTGAGCTTGGGATTCAGACTGAAAGATTCAGGAGGGGAGGAGAGCTGTTCTCTTGAGCTTGGGATTCAGACTGAATGATTCCGAAGGAGAGCTGGGGCATGGGATGCTGTTCTCTTGAATGATGCGTGTATTCTGCCCTTGAGTTGCGTTCCCATGCAAAACTAGACAGATAGCTAACAACTAAGTCTTCAATAAAACTCCCAAGGCGTGACTTTTCTTGAATGAATATATTGAAAACGTTTATGTTGTGAAACTGCAAAATACAGAAAAGAATATACTTTAGTGTTCAATTCACACCGACATACTGTAGCTGTACATTAAACATTTGAAGTTGCATAAATACAAAGCACACGCTAAGGTACCATGCATCTGGCATGATGCCAAACCATATAGCTAATTGTTAACCATATGGTAATTGGCTCCTTTCATTACTCTAATAATGTATAACCATCTATGTAGAATAACAAAGCATATTACACTAGAAACAGTAACAAAACTACAGTATTGTATATTTTACAATTCGTTTGCATGACGCATGAGCAAAGTAATACAGCTAACGACATACATTAAAGGCATTGCAATTTGTGAGTAAATGCAACCAACATATGTAAGCAACTCTATCAATAACAAGATTATCATCATTAGCTAAATGCTTGAATCGAACTTACAAACAAATATTTTTCCAAGGCTGAAGCGTGACAAGAAATAACTACATTGAAAGACCTGCACCGTAGCTTTGTTTGTAGCTGCTTCTATGCGTGCAAAACAAATTCTGTACTTCCTGTTTGCGTCGTCTTTCTAAGTACCAGAAAGCGCCACTAGGGGGCAAATAACACCATTGAACACAATGAAAATCCAATTGAACCATTGTAAAAAAAATAATCTGTTACCTTCTAACAGGATGGCAGCACAGCGTGTGTTACATATCTTTGAGAGATTTTACTATTTTGTATTTGAGGAAAATTAGTTATCTTTGTTTAATATCTCTGTTTACTGTGTGAAATGAGTGATGTAATGTGTCGTTCCCCAACTAACTCCATCTAACTGTAAGCTGTGTCGTTCCCCAACTGTAACTCCCTCTAACTGTAAGCTGTGTCGTTTCCCAACTTAATCCATCTAACTGTAAGCTGTGTCGTTTCCCAACTTAATCCATCTAACTGTAAGCTGTGTTGTTTCCTAACTGTAAGCAGTGTCGTTTCCCAACTAACTCCATCTAACTGTAAGCTGTGTTGTTTCCCAACTGTAACTCCATCTAACTGTAAGCTGTGTTGTTTCCTAACTGTAAGCTGTGTTGTTTCCCAACTAACTCCATCTAACTGTAAGCTGTGTTGTTTCCCAACTGTAACTCCATCTAACTGTAAGCTGTGTTGTTTCCTAACTGTAAGCTGTGTTGTTTCCCAACTAACTCCATCTAACTGTAAGCTGTGTCGTTTCCCAACTAACTCCATCTAACTGTAAGCTGTGTCGTTTCCCAACTGTAACTCCATCTAACTGTAAGCTGTGTTGTTTCCTAACTGTAAGCTGTGTTGTTTCCCAACTAACTCCATCTAACTGTAAGCTGTGTTGTTTCCCAACTGTAACTCCATCTAACTGTAAGCTGTGTTGTTTCCCAACTGTAAGCTGTGTTGTTTCCTAACTGTAAGCTGTGTTGTTTCCTAACTGTAAGCTGTGTTGTTTCCCAACTAACTCCATCTAACTGTAAGCTGTGTCGTTTCCCAACTAACTCCATCTAACTGTAAACTGTGTTGTTTCCCAACTGTAACTCCATCTAACTGTAAGCTGTGTTGTTTCCTAACTGTAAGCTGTGTTGTTTCCTAGCTGTAAGCTGTGTTGTTTCCCAACTAACTCCATCTAACTGTAAGCTGTGTTGTTTCCTAACTGTAAGCTGTGTCGTTTCCCAACTAACTCCATCTAACTGTAAGCTGTGTTGTTTCCCAACTGTAACTCCATCTAACTGTAAGCTGTGTCGTTTCCCAACTAACTCCATCTAACTGTAAGCTGTGTTGTTTCCTAACTGTAAGCTGTGTTGTTTCCCAACTAACTCCATCTAACTGTAAGCTGTGTCGTTTCCCAACTAACTCCATCTAACTGTAAGCTGTGTCGTTTCCCAACTAACTCCATCTAACTGTAAGCTGTGTCGTTTCCCAACTAACTCCATCTAACTGTAAGCTGTGTCGTTTCCCAACTGTAACTCCATCTAACTGTAAGCTGTGTTGTTTCCTAACTGTAAGCTGTGTTGTTTCCTAACTGTAAGCTGTGTTGTTTCCTAACTGTAAGCTGTGTCGTTTCCCAACTAACTCCATCTAACTGTAAGCTGTGTCGTTTCCCAACTGTAACTCCATCTAACTGTAAGCTGTGTCGTTTCCCAACTGTAACTCCATCTAACTGTAAGCTGTGTTGTTTCCTAACTGTAAGCTGTGTTGTTTCCCAACTGTAACTCCATCTAACTGTAAGCTGTGTTGTTTCCCAACTGTAAGCTGTGTTGTTTCCTAACTGTAAGCTGTGTTGTTTCCTAACTGTAAGCTGTGTTGTTTCCCAACTAACTCCATCTAACTGTAAGCTGTGTCGTTTCCCAACTAACTCCATCTAACTGTAAGCTGTGTTGTTTCCCAACTGTAACTCCATCTAACTGTAAGCTGTGTTGTTTCCCAACTGTAAGCTGTGTTGTTTCCCAACTGTAAGCTGTGTTGTTTCCTAACTGTAAGCTGTGTCGTTTCCTAACTGTAAGCTGTGTCGTTTCCTAACTGTAAGCTGTGTCGTTTCCTAACTGTAAGCTGTGTCGTTTCCTAACTGTAAGCTGTGTCGTTTCCTAACTGTAAGCTGTGTCGTTTCCTAACTGGAAGCTGTGTCGTTTCCTAACTGGAAGCTGTGTCGTTTCCTAACTGGAAGCTGTGTCGTTTCCTAACTGGAAGCTGTGTCGTTCCCTAACTGGAAGCTGTGTCGTTCCCTAACTGGAAGCTGTGTCGTTCCCTAACTGGAAGCTGTGTCGTTCCCTAACTGGAAGCTGTGTCGTTTCCTAACTGGAAGCTGTGTCGTTTCCTAACTGTAAGCTGTGTCGTTTCCTAACTGTAAGCTGTGTCGTTTCCTAACTGTAAGCTGTGTCGTTTCCTAACTGTAAGCTGTGTCGTTCCCTAACTGTAAGCTGTGTCGTTCCCTAACTGTAAGCTGTGTCGTTCCCTAACTGTAAGCTGTGTCGTTCCCTAACTGTAAGCTGTGTCTTTTCCTAACTGGAAGCTGTGTCGTTCCCATGCAGATACAGACTACATCCACGAGGAGGAAGAGCAGAAGGTGGAACAGATGTTAGCCTTCCTGACTATAGAGTCAAAGCAGGCCGCCGCCAGTACAGCAGTGAGTAATATTATACTACACTATACCACACTATACTACAATATACTACACTATACTTCACCATACTACAATATACTACACTATATTATACTACAATATACTACACTAGACTACACCATACTACAATATACTACACTATACCACACTATACTACACTATACTACACCGTACTACAATATACTATACTATACCACACTACACTACTATACTCTCTCTCACTACACACTTCTCTGTCTCTCTTTCGCTTTGTCGCTCTCGCTCTCTGTCACTCTGTCGCTCTCTCTGTCTCTCTCTCTGTCTCTCTCTCTGTCTCTCTCTGTCTCTCTCTCTCTCTCTCTCTCTCTCTCTCTCTCTCTGTCTCTCTCTCTGTCTCTCTCTCTCTCTCTCTGTCTCTCTCTCTCTCTCTCTGTCTCTCTCTCTGTTTCTCACTCTCTCTCTGTCTCTCGCTCTCTCGCTTTGTCTGTCTCTCGCTCTCTCTGTCTCTCTCTCTGTTTCTCTCTCTCTCTCTGTCTCTCTCTCTGTCTCTCTCTGTCTCTCTCTCTCTGTTTCTCACTCTCTCTCTGTCTCTCGCTTTGTCTGTCTCTCGCTCTCTCTGTCTCTCTCTCTGTTTCTCTCTCTCGCTCTCTCTGTCTCTCGCTTTGTCTGTCTCTCTCTCTGTCTGTCTCTCTCTCTCTCTCTCTGTCTCTCGCTTTGTCTGTCTCTCTCTCTGTCTGTCTCTCTCTCTGTCTGTCTCTCTCTCTCTCTGTCTCTCTCTCTCTCTCTCTCTCCTCTCTCTCTCTGTCTCTCTCTGTTTCTCTCTGTCTCTCTCTCTGTTTCTCTCTCTCTGTCTCTCTCTCTGTCTCTCTCTCTGTCTCTCTCTCTGTCTCTCTCTCTGTTTCTCACTCTCTCTCTGTCTCTCGCTCTCTCGCTTTGTCTGTCTCTCGCTCTCTCTGTCTCTGTCTCTCTGTCTCTGTCTCTCTCTCTGTCTGTCTCTCTCTCTCTCTCTGTCTCTCGCTTTGTCTGTCTCTCTCTCTGTCTGTCTCTCTCTCTCTGTCTCTCTCTCCTCTCTCTCTCTCTCTCTCTCTCCTCTCTCTCTCTGTCTCTCTCTGTTTCTCTCTGTCTCTCTCTGTTTCTCTCTCTCTGTCTCTCTCTCTGTTTCTCTCTCTCTGTCTCTCTCTCTGTTTCTCTCTCTCTGTCTCTCTCTCTGTCTCTCTCTCTGTCTCTCTCTCTGTTTCTCACTCTCTCTCTGTCTCTCGCTTTGTCTGTCTCTCGCTCTCTCTGTCTCTGTCTCTCTCTCTGTTTCTCTCTCTCTCTCTGTCTCTCTCTCTGTCTGTCTCTCTCTCTCTGTTTCTCACTCTCTCTCTGTCTCTCGCTCTCTCGCTTTGTCTGTCTCTCGCTCTCTCTGTCTCTCTCTCTGTTTCTCTCTCTCGCTCTCTCTGTCTCTCGCTTTGTCTGTCTCTCCCTCTGTCTGTCTCTCTCTCTCTCTCTCTGTCTCTCTCTCCTCTCTCTCTCTCTCTCTCTCTCTCCTCTCTCTCTCTGTTTCTCTCTCTGTCTCTCTCTCTGTTTCTCTCTCTGTCTCTCTCTGTTTCTCTCTGTCTCTCTCTCTGTTTCTCTCTCTCTGTCTCTCTCTCTGTTTCTCACTCTCTCTCTCTCTCTCTCTCTCTCTCTCTCTCTCTCTCTCTCTGTCTCTCTGTCTCTGTCTCTGTCTCTGTCTCTCTCTGTCTCTGTCTCTCTCTACTGTGGTTTCGCTGTAATGGAATTGGTGTGGATTCCTCTTCTCTTGCCCTTTTGGTCTGTCCTCATCCTCCTCTCCGGAGTTACCATTGAGGACAACTCAGCCAGAGTGCTGCAGCATTAGTCAGGAGGAAACCGTAAACATTCCCCTTCTCTTTTTCAACCCCTCCTCTTCAGTGGGAAATATGATACTCTATGCTTTTCCCTAATGCAGACCAGATTCTGACAGATTGAGTGAGGTCTTCAGTTCTCAGTTTGAAGTTGAAGGTTATATGCAGTAAATGTTCCTTTTACATTTAATGATAATTTATACAGTTGATTCATTTCCATCCATTGTTCATTTTCCATTATTATTCCATTAGGCAAATCAGTTAAGAACAAATTCTTATTTGCAATGATGGCCTAGGAAAAGTGGGTTTAACTGCCTTGTTCAAGGGGCAGAACGACAGATTTTTTTTACCTTGTCAGCTCGGGGATTTGATCCAGCAACCTTTCGGGTTACTGGTCCAACACGCTAACCACTAGGCTACCTGCCGCCCCAAAATGATAAAGTGGTGCTACGCTCTGATAAAGGATTCCATGGAAGTGCAGTTCTATTGTCCCTTCGGGTGAATGGAATGGTCTTCATTGAAAACAATCGAAATGAAGTCGCTGCATCTTTGAAAAGCTTCTAGTGTGATTTCCCCCCCCCCCCCCCCCTCACCTTAACCTTTTTCTGCAGGTAGACTGAGACCGCATTGTCTGTCTGTGAGCACTGACTCAAGTCAAATGTTCTTCATAGCTATGTTTGAAGTCCAAAGTCATATGCACTTAACGTACAGTTCACTCGGTTCATTTATGATGTGAAGTGGCACTGAGGTCTGATGAAGGACTCTGTAGAAGCTCTAGAACTTTTATTATTTTGTCTGAAAGGACGGAGATCTTTCATCTCTGTGTTCATTGAAAGCAGCAGTAATATGTCCGTACACTGGACTGCACACTGGACTGCACACTGGACCGCACACTGTCTACTACTGTGTGTAGGGTCTGAAAGAACGGAGATCTTTCATCTCTGTGTTCATTGAAAGCAGCAGTAATATGTCCGTACACTGGACTGAACACTGGACTGCACACTGTCTACTACTGTGTGTAGGGTCTGAAAGAACGGAGATCTTTAATCTCTGTGTTCATCGATAGCAACAGTAATATGTCCGCACACTGGACCGCACACTGGACCGCACACTGGACCGAACACTGGACCGAACACTGGACCGAACACTGGACTGCACACTGTCTACTACTGTGTGTAGGGTCTGAAAGCCAACGTGCAAAAGGCAGAGGGGAAAAGATTGGACGTCATTAAGGACAAACCGAACTGAAATTAAATTGATGTTGTCAGTCCCACTTTAGTCCTGATGAGGAGAGAAATTGAAACTGTGATTAGCTTTGTGTTTGTCGCATCACATTTGACACAGCCAATCAGATAAAGTGATTCATTAATTTCAGTTGATACATCGTGGCATTGAATATGAGATTAGTGTTTTCACATTTGACTCGTCTTCACACAACACTATTAAAGAATAGGGTTTTAGATTACAGCCGGAGTAACCTCGGGACCCAGAAACTCTTAACACTCTGGCACAAGGGACTATGACCTAAGCGATTTAACCTTTACTTTTCTCTCGGAAGGTCAGTTTAAGATCTCTCTCAGCCTTGTGATGTCCCTAAAGCGAGTTATTAATGCCTGGAGTTAGTCATTATCCTTGGAATCTTCTTACTGGTACAGACTGATGCTCACATATATAACTATCATATATATGCTGTTTCATACTTTACAACCTTGTTAAAAAAAAAAGATTTATTTATTTAAAGTATTTATTTTACCGTTATTTTACCGTTATTTTACCGTTATTTTACCAGGTAAGTTGACTGAGAACACATTCTCATTTACAGCAACGACCAGGGGGAATAGTTACAGGGGAGAGAAGGGGGATGAATGAGCCAATTGGAAACTGGGGATTATTAGGTGACTGTGATGGTTTGAGGGCCAGATTGGGAATTTAGCCAGGACACCGGGGGTTAACACCCCTACTCTTACGATAAGTGCCATGGGATCTTTAATGACCTCAGAGAGTCAGGACACCTGTTTAACGTCCCATCCGAAAGACCGCACCCTACACAGGGCAGTGTCCCCAATCACTGCCCTGGGGCATTGGGATATTTTTTTTTAGACCAGAGGAAAGAGTGCCGCCTACTGGCCCTCCAACAGCACTTCCAGCAGCATCTGGTCTCCCATCCAGGAACTGACCAGGACCAACCCTGCTTAGCTTCAGAAGCAAGACCGCAGCATCTGGTCTCCCATCCAGGAACTGACCAGGACCAACCCTGCTTAGCTTCAGAAGCAAGACAGCAGCATCTGGTCTCCCATCCAGGAACTGACCAGGACCAACCCTGCTTAGCTTCAGAAGCAAGCCAGCAGCATCTGGTCTCCCATCCAGGACCTGACCAGGACCAACCCTGCTTAGCTTCAGAAGCAAGACAGCAGCATCTGGTCTCCCATCCAGGAACTGACCAGGACCAACCCTGCTTAGCTTCAGAAGCAAGCCAGCAGCATCAGGTCTCCCATCCAGGAACTGACCAGGACCAACCCTGCTTAGCTTCAGAAGCAAGACAGCAGCATCTGGTCTCCCATCCAGGAACTGACCAGGACCAACCCTGCTTAGCTTCAGAAGCAAGACAGCAGCATCTGGTCTCCCATCCAGGAACTGACCAGGACCAACCCTGCTTAGCTTCAGAAGCAAGACAGCAGCATCTGGTCTCCCATCCAGGAACTGACCAGGACCAACCCTGCTTAGCTTCAGAAGCAAGCCAGCAGCCTCTGGTCTCCCATCCAGGAACTGACCAGGACCAACCCTGCTTAGCTTCAGAAGCAAGCCAGCAGCATCTGGTCTCCCATCCAGGAACTGACCAGGACCAACCCTGCTTAGCTTCAGAAGCAAGCCAGCAGCATCTGCTCTCCCATCCAGGAACTGACCAGGACCAGCCCTGCTTAGCTTCAGAAGCAAGACAGCAGCATCTGCTCTCCCATCCAGGAACTGACCAGGACCAACCCTGCTTAGCTTCAGAAGCAAGCCAGCAGCATCTGCTCTCCCATCCAGGAACTGACCAGGACCAACCCTGCTTAGCTTCAGAAGCAAGACAGCAGCATCTGGTCTCCCATCCAGGAACTGACCAGGACCAACCCTGCTTAGCTTCAGAAGCAAGCCAGCAGCATCTGGTCTCCCATCCAGGAACTGACCAGGACCAACCCTGCTTAGCTTCAGAAGCAAGCCAGCAGTGGCATGCAACCATTCCAGGAACTGACCAGGACCAACCCTGCTTAGCTTCAGAAGCAAGACAGCAGCATCTGGTCTCCCATCCAGGAACTGACCAGGACCAACCCTGCTTAGCTTCAGAAGCAAGCCAGCAGCCTCTGGTCTCCCATCCAGGAACTGACCAGGACCAACCCTGCTTAGCTTCAGAAGCAAGACAGCAGCATCTGGTCTCCCATCCAGGAACTGACCAGGACCAACCCTGCTTAGCTTCAGAAGCAAGACAGCAGCATCTGGTCTCCCATCCAGGAACTGACCAGGACCAACCCTGCTTAGCTTCAGAAGCAAGACAGCAGCATCTGGTCTCCCATCCAGGAACTGACCAGGACCAACCCTGCTTAGCTTCAGAAGCAAGACAGCAGCATCTGGTCTCCCATCCAGGAACTGACCAGGACCAACCCTGCTTAGCTTCAGAAGCAAGACAGCAGCATCTGGTCTCCCATCCAGGAACTGACCAGGACCAACCCTGCTTAGCTTCAGAAGCAAGCCAGCAGCCTCTGGTCTCCCATCCAGGAACTGACCAGGACCAACCCTGCTTAGCTTCAGAAGCAAGCCAGCAGCATCTGGTCTCCCATCCAGGAACTGACCAGGACCAGCCCTGCTTAGCTTCAGAAGCAAGACAGCAGCATCTGGTCTCCCATCCAGGAACTGACCAGGACCAACCCTGCTTAGCTTCAGAAGCAAGCCAGCAGCATCTGCTCTCCCATCCAGGAACTGACCAGGACCAACCCTGCTTAGCTTCAGAAGCAAGCCAGCAGCATCTGGTCTCCCATCCAGGAACTGACCAGGACCAACCCTGCTTAGCTTCAGAAGCAAGACAGCAGCATCTGGTCTCCCATCCAGGAACTGACCAGGACCAACCCTGCTTAGCTTCAGAAGCAAGCCAGCAGCCTCTGGTCTCCCATCCAGGAACTGACCAGGACCAACCCTGCTTAGCTTCAGAAGCAAGCCAGCAGCATCTGGTCTCCCATCCAGGAACTGACCAGGACCAACCCTGCTTAGCTTCAGAAGCAAGCCAGCAGCATCTGCTCCCATCCAGGAACTGACCAGGACCAGCCCTGCTTAGCTTCAGCAAGACAGCAGCATCTGGTCTCCCATCCAGGAACTGACCAGGACCAACCCTGCTTAGCTTCAGAAGCAAGCCAGCAGCATCTGCTCTCCCATCCAGGAACTGACCAGGACCAACCCTGCTTAGCTTCAGAAGCAAGACAGCAGCATCTGGTCTCCCATCCAGGAACTGACCAGGACCAACCCTGCTTAGCTTCAGAAGCAAGCCAGCAGCATCTGGTCTCCCATCCAGGAACTGACCAGGACCAACCCTGCTTAGCTTCAGAAGCAAGCCAGCAGCATCTGGTCTCCCATTCCAGGAACTGACCAGGACCAACCCTGCTTAGCTTCAGAAGCAAGACAGCAGCATCTGGTCTCCCATCCAGGAACTGACCAGGACCAACCCTGCTTAGCTTCAGAAGCAAGACAGCAGCATCTGGTCTCCCATCCAGGAACTGACCAGGACCAACCCTTAGCTTCAGAAGCAAGACAGCAGTCTCCCATCCAGGAACTGACCAGGACCAACCCTGCTTAGCTTCAGAAGCAAGACAGCAGCATCTGGTCTCCCATCCAGGAACTGACCAGGACCAACCCTGCTTAGCTTCAGAAGCAAGACAGCAGCATCTGGTCTCCCATCCAGGAACTGACCAGGACCAACCCTGCTTAGCTTCAGAAGCAAGACAGCAGCATCTGGTCTCCCATCCAGGAACTGACCAGGACCAACCCTGCTTAGCTTCAGAAGCAAGACAGCAGCAGTCTCCCATCTGGTCTCCCTCTGGTCTCCCATCCAGGAACTGACCAGGACCAACCCTGCTTAGCTTCAGAAGCAAGCCAGCAGCATCTGGTCTCCCATCCAGGAACTGACCAGGACCAGTCTCCCATCCAGGAACTGACCAGCAGCCCTCTTAGCTTCAGAAGCAAGACAGCAGCATCTGGTCTCCCATCCAGGAACTGACCAGGACCAACCCTGCTTAGCTTCAGAAGCAAGCCAGCAGCATCTGCTCTCCCATCCAGGAACTGACCAGGACCAACCCTGCTTAGCTTCAGAAGCAAGCCAGCAGCATCTGCTCTCCCATCCAGGAACTGACCAGGACCAACCCTGCTTAGCTTCAGAAGCAAGACAGCAGCATCTGCTCTCCCATCCAGGAACTGACCAGGACCAACCCTGCTTAGCTTCAGAAGCAAGCCAGCAGCATCTGGTCTCCCATCCAGGAACTGACCAGGACCAACCCTGCTTAGCTTCAGAAGCAAGACAGCAGCATCTGGTCTCCCATCCAGGAACTGACCAGGACCAACCCTGCTTAGCTTCAGAAGCAAGACAGCAGCATCTGGTCTCCCATCCAGGAACTGACCAGGACCAACCCTGCTTAGCTTCAGAAGCAAGCCAGCAGCCTCTGGTCTCCCATCCAGGAACTGACCAGGACCAACCCTGCTTAGCTTCAGAAGCAAGACAGCAGCATCTGCTCTCCCATCCAGGAACTGACCAGGACCAACCCTGCTTAGCTTCAGAAGCAAGCCAGCAGCATCTGGTCTCCCATCCAGGAACTGACCAGGACCAACCCTGCTTAGCTTCAGAAGCAAGCCAGCAGCATCTGCTCTCCCATCCAGGAACTGACCAGGACCAACCCTGCTTAGCTTCAGAAGCAAGCCAGCAGCATCTGCTCTCCCATCCAGGAACTGACCAGGACCAACCCTGCTTAGCTTCAGAAGCAAGCCAGCAGCATCTGGTCTCCCATCCAGGAACTGACCAGGACCAACCCTGCTTAGCTTCAGAAGCAAGCCAGCAGTGGCATGCAACCATTCCAGGACCTGACCAAGCCAGCAGTGGCATGCAACCATTCCAGGACCTGACCAAGCCAGCAGTGGCATGCAACCATTCCAGGACCTGACCAAGCCAGCAGTGGCATGCAACCATTCCAGGACCTGACCAAGCCAGCAGTGGCATGCAACCATTCCAGGACCTGACCAAGCCAGCAGTGGCATGCAACCATTCCAGGAACTGACCAAGCCAGCAGTGGCATGCAACCATTCCAGGAACTGACCAAGCCAGCAGTGGCATGCAACCATTCCAGGAACTGACCAAGCCAGCAGTGGCATGCAACCATTCCAGGAACTGACCAAGCCAGCAGTGGCATGCAACCATTCCAGGAACTGACCAAGCCAGCAGTGGCATGCAACCATTCCAGGAACTGACCAAGCCAGCAGTGGCATGCAACCATTCCAGGAACTGACCAAGCCAGCAGTGGCATGCAACCATTCCAGGAACTGACCAAGCCAGCAGTGGCATGCAACCATTCCAGGACCTGACCAAGCCAGCAGTGGCATGCAACCATTCCAGGAACTGACCAAGCCAGCAGTGGCATGCAACCATTCCAGGACCTGACCAAGCCAGCAGTGGCATGCAACCATTCCAGGACCTGACCAAGCCAGCAGTGGCATGCAACCATTCCAGGACCTGACCAAGCCAGCAGTGGCATGCAACCATTCCAGGACCAACCAAGCCAGCAGTGGCATGCAACCATTCCAGGAACTGACCAAGCCAGCAGTGGCATGCAACCATTCCAGGACCTGACCAAGCCAGCAGTGGCATGCAACCATTCCAGGACCTGACCAAGCCAGCAGTGGCATGCAACCATTCCAGGACCAACCAAGCCAGCAGTGGCATGCAACCATTCCAGGACCTGACCAAGCCAGCAGTGGCATGCAACCATTCCAGGACCAACCAAGCCAGCAGTGGCATGCAACCATTCCAGGACCAACCAAGCCAGCAGTGGCATGCAACCATTCCAGGACCAACCAAGCCAGCAGTGACATGCAACCATTCCAGGAACTGACCAAGCCAGCAGTGGCATGCAACCATTCCAGGAACTGACCAAGCCAGCAGTGGCATGCAACCATTCCAGGACCTGACCAAGCCAGCAGTGGCATGCAACCATTCCAGGACCTGACCAAGCCAGCAGTGGCATGCAACCATTCCAGGACCTGACCAAGCCAGCAGTGGCATGCAACCATTCCAGGACCTGACCAAGCCAGCAGTGGCATGCAACCATTCCAGGAACTGACCAAGCCAGCAGTGGCATGCAACCATTCCAGGAACTGACCAAGCCAGCAGTGGCATGCAACCATTCCAGGAACTGACCAAGCCAGCAGTGGCATGCAACCATTCCAGGAACTGACCAAGCCAGCAGTGGCATGCAACCATTCCAGGAACTGACCAAGCCAGCAGTGGCATGCAACCATTCCAGGAACTGACCAAGCCAGCAGTGGCATGCAACCATTCCAGGAACTGACCAAGCCAGCAGTGGCATGCAACCATTCCAGGAACTGACCAAGCCAGCAGTGGCATGCAACCATTCCAGGAACTGACCAAGCCAGCAGTGGCATGCAACCATTCCAGGAACTGACCAAGCCAGCAGTGGCATGCAACCATTCCAGGACCTGACCAAGCCAGCAGTGGCATGCAACCATTCCAGGACCTGACCAAGCCAGCAGTGGCATGCAACCATTCCAGGACCAACCAAGCCAGCAGTGGCATGCAACCATTCCAGGAACTGACCAAGCCAGCAGTGGCATGCAACCATTCCAGGACCAACCAAGCCAGCAGTGGCATGCAACCATTCCAGGACCTGACCAAGCCAGCAGTGGCATGCAACCATTCCAGGACCAACCAAGCCAGCAGTGGCATGCAACCATTCCAGGACCTGACCAAGCCAGCAGTGGCATGCAACCATTCCAGGACCTGACCAAGCCAGCAGTGGCATGCAACCATTCCAGGACCAACCAAGCCAGCAGTGGCATGCAACCATTCCAGGACCAACCAAGCCAGCAGTGACATGCAACCATTCCAGGACCAACCAAGCCAGCAGTGACATGCAACCATTCCAGGAACTGACCAAGCCAGCAGTGGCATGCAACCATTCCAGGAACTGACCAAGCCAGCAGTGGCATGCAACCATTCCAGGACCCTGCAGTGGCATGCAAGCCAGACCAAGCCAGTGACATGCAACCATTCCAGGACCTGACCAAGCCAGCAGTGGCATGCAACCATTCCAGGACCTGACCAAGCCAGCAGTGGCATGCAACCATTCCAGGACCTGATTTCATCAGCCAGCAGTGCATGCATGCAACCAGTGTAGATATTCCAGGACCTGATTTATATTAGCCATTAACCAATGTGGATTTCATTAGCCTATTCCAGTGATGATTTCCAAGCCTATCCAGTGATGATTTCATCAGCCATTCCATGTGAATTTCACCAAGCCTATCCAGTGATGATTTCAACCATTCCAGGTGATGATTTTTGTCCAAGCTGATGAATCTCCAATGTGATGATTTCATCAGCCTATTGTGATGATTTCAATAGTATCCAATGGGCATGTTTTCTTACCACCAGTGTAGATATAAGATGCATATTTATGTCAAGTCATTCTACTGATGATTTATATTATGTTGTATATTCTCATTAACCAATGTGATGATTTCATTAGCCTATCCAATGTGATGATTTCATCAGCCTATCCAATGTGATGATTTCATTAGCCTATCCAATGTGATGATTTCATTAGCCTATCCAATGTGATGATTTCATCAGCCTATCCAATGTGATGATTTCATCAGCCTATCCAATGTGATGATTTCAATGTGATGATTTCAGCCTATCCAATGTGATGATTTCATTAGCCTATCCAATGTGATGATTTCATTAGCCTATCCAATGTGATGATTTCATTAGCCTATCCAATGTGATGATTTCATTAGCCTATCCAATGTGATGATTTCATCAGCCTATCCAATGTGATGATTTCATTAGCCTATCCAATGTGATGATTTCATTAGCCTATCCAATGTGATGATTTCATTAGCCTATCCAATGTGATGATTTCATTAGCCTATCCAATGTGATGATTTCATTAGCCTATCCAATGTGATGATTTCCAATGTGATGATTTCATTAGCCTATCCAATGTGATGATTTCATCAGCCTATCCAATGTGATGATTTCATTAGCCTATCCAATGTGATGATTTCATTAGCCTATCCAATGTGATGATTTCATTAGCCTATCCAATGTGATGATTTCATTAGCCTATCCAATGTGATGATTTCATCAGCCTATCCAATGTGATGATTTCATCAGCCTATCCAATGTGATGATTTCATCAGCCTATCCAATGTGATGATTTCATTAGCCTATCCAATGTGATGATTTCATTAGCCTATCCAAAGTGATGATATACAGTACCAGTCACAGCTACTCATTCAAAGGGTTTTTCTATATTTGTACTATTTTCTACATTGTAGAATAATAGGGAAGACATCAAAACTATGAAATAACACATATGGAATCATTTAGTAACCAAAAAAGTGTTAAACACTGAGGCAGTTTTTTGGCCCAAGCAAGTCTCTTCTTATTATTGGTGTCCTTTAGTAGTAGTTTCTTTGCAGCAATTCGACCATGAAGGCCTGATTCACACAGTCTCCTCTGAACAGTTGATGTGTCTGTTACTTGAACTCTGTGAAGCATTTATTTGGGCTGTAATCTGAGGTGCAGTTAATTGCCGATTGATGAGGTTGTTAATTAAGTCTAATGAACTTATCCTCTGCAGCAGAGGTAACTCTGGGTCTTCCTTTCCTGTGGAGGTCCTTATGAGAGCCATGAGAGTGCTTAATGGTTTTTACGACTGTACTTGAATACACTTTTAAAGTTCTTGAAATGTTCCGTATTGACTGACCTTCATGTCTTAAAGTAATAATGAACTGTCATTTCTTTTTGCTTATTTGAGCCGTTCTTGTCATAATATGGACTTGGTCTTTTACCAAATAAGGCTATCTTCTGTATACCACCCCTACCTTGTCACAACACAACTGATTGTCTCAAACGCCTTAAGAAGGAAAACAATTCCACAAATTAACTTTTAACCTGTTAATTGAAACTTATGTTTACTACATGATTCCATAAGTGTTATTTAATCATTTTGATGTCTTCACTATTATTCTACAATGTAGAAAATAGTTTTAAAAAATAAAGAAAAACCCTTGAATGAGTCAGTGTGTCCAAAACTTTAGACTGATACTGTATATACAGCATTCGGAAAGTATTCAGACCCCTTGACATTTTCCACATTTTGTTACAGCCTTATTTTAAAATGGATTAAATAATCAAATGTACTCCTCAATCTACACACAATGCATGATTTGGAAAGGCACAAACCTGTCTATATAAGATCCCACAGTTGACAGTGCATGTCAGCGTAAAAACCAAACCATGAGGTGGAAGGAATTGTCCGTAGAGCTCTGAGACAGGATTGTGTCGAGGCACAGATCTGGGGAAAGGTACCAACAAATTCTGCAGCATTGAAGGTCCCCAAGAGCACAGCGGTCTCCATCATTCTTAAATGGAAGAAGTTTGGAACCACCAAGACCTGGCCACCTGGCCAAACTGATTAATCGAGGAAAAAGGGCCTTGGTCAGGGAGGTGACCAAGAACCTGATGGTCACTCTTGACAGAGCTCCAAAGTTCTTCTGTGGAGATGGGAGAACCTACCAAAAGGACAACCATCTCTGCAGCACTTCACCAATCAGGCCTTTATGGTGGCCAGACAGACAGACGCCAGACAGAAGCCAGTCCTCAGTAAAAGGCACATGACAGCTCGCTTGGAGTTTTATAAAAGGCACCTAAAGGACTCTCAGACCATGAAAAACAAGATTCTCTGGTCTGATGGAACTCTTTGGCCTGAATACCAAGCTTCCCTTCTGTAGGAAACCTGGCACCATCCTTACAGTGAAGCATGGTGGTGGCAGCATCATGCTGTGGGGATGTTTTCCACCATCCCTACAGTGAAGCATGGTGGTGGCAGCATCATGCTGTGGGGATGTTTTCCACCATCCCTACGGTGAAGCATGGTGGTGGCAGCATCATGCTGTGGGGATGTTTTCCACCATCCCTACGGTGAAGCATGGTGGTGGCAGCATCATGCTGTGGGAATGTTTTCCACCATCCCTACGGTGAAGCATGGTGGTGGCAGCATCATGCTGTGGGGGATGTTTTCCACCATCCCTATGGTGAAGCATGGTGGTGGCAGCATGCTGTGGGGATGTTTTTCAGCGGCAGGGAGACTAGTCAGTATCAAGGGAAAGGTGAACAGTGCAAAGTACAGGGAGATCCTTGAATGAAACCTGCTCCAGAGCACTCGGACCTCAGACTGGGGTGAAGCTTCGCCTTCCAAGAGGCCTTTTGGCGAACACCAAACGTGTTTGCTTATTTTTTTGCTTGAATTTTTTTTTCTGGCCACTCTTCCGTAAAGTCCAGCTCTGTGGAGTGTACGGCTTAAAGTGGTCCTATGGACAGATACTCCAATTTCCACTGTGGAGCTTAGCAGCTCCTTCAGGGTTATCGTTGGCCTCTTTGTTGCCTCTCTGATTAATGCCCTCCTTGCCTGATCCCTGAGTTTTGGTGGGCAGCCCTCTCTTGGCAGGTTTGTTGTGGTGCCATATTCTTTCCATTATTTTATAATGGATGTAATGGTGCTCCTTGGGATGTTCAAAGTTTCTGATATTTTTTTATAACCCTGATCTGAACTTCTTCACATCTTTGTCCCTGACCTGTTTGGAGAGTTCCTTGGTCTTCATGATGCCGCCCTTTGCTTAGTGGTGTTGCAGAATCTGGGGGGCCTTTCAGAACCAGTGTATGTTTGCTGAGATCATGTGACAGATCATGTGACACTTAGATTGCACACAGGTGGACTTTATTTAACTAATTGTGTGACTCCTGAAGGTAATTGGTTGCTCCAGCTCTTATTTAGGGGCTTCATAACAAAGAGGATGAATACATACGCACCTCTTTTCAGTTTGACATTTTTTTATTTCATTTGACTTCACCAATTTCTGGACTATTTTGTGTCTGTCCATTACATGAAATCCAAATTAAAATCACAGGTTGTAATGAAATTTATGTAATTATGCATATGTCCAGTATATTGTTGGATTTCAGTATTCCAAGAGAATGTACGTATATTCAGGCCAAACTCTCATGGACATGCCCGTACACACCCACACGTACACCTGTGTTGCCTCTGTAAAGGTGGATGGCAGTAGTGTATTCACTGATCCGCGCTACAGGAAGGACACAGATGCACATCAGCTGTGGCGCAGGTCTCCCCGGAGAGGAGAGGAGAGGAGAGGCGAGAAGTGGGGCATTTGGAAAAACGCCAAGGGGGGGGGGGGGAATACTTTTGCAAGGCCCTGTACCTTCTAGATTACCTCATTTATGACTCACATAATAATGCTGAACACATTAACTATCTACACATTGTTTTGTCTATATTGTTTTATCAGTTTAAGTTGCTTTATTGACATAAAATACATTCTGTAAATATTGCCAAAGCGTTTCAAAAGGCGTCTTATTCCACGTCTATATAGTTTCTGTTCTACTGTATATGTTGTTAAGGTATAGACTTGTTTTTATCGTTATAATAACGTACATAAGCTGTTATCATTCAGATGCGGTAGAGTCTAGATGAAATAGTTGTACGACACACACAGTCCTCTGTTTATCCTTCCCACCATACAGAGAAGACCGAAGGAGAGAGGGAACCCCGAGGTATTGTAGCTAATGTTTCAGCCCTGCTATTTGCCAGCCAGGCTGACAGCCAAAGTATTAGTGTGTTAGTCTGAAATGGCACCCTATATAGTGTACCACTTTATAGCCAGTGCACTGGTCCAAAGTAGTGCACTATAAAGGGAATAAGGAGCAATTTGTTATACAGGGTATCTGCCCAATGACTCCTAACCTGATAGTTAAATCATTAGTGTGTTTGAAAACCTGTCAGATTGCCCGCTAGCCAACCATTCCAGGTAGCTCTCACCTCTCTCTGCACTCTCGCCTCATGCTGGTCTATCGCTCCTGCGAGAGCCTCTCTCACCGCCCTCTCGCCACTCTCGCTCCTCGCCGCCCTCTCGCCACTCTCGCTCCTCGCCGCCCTCTCGCTCCTCTCCGCCCTCTCGCTCCTCTCGCCGCCCTCTCGCTCCTCGCCGCCCTCTCGCCGCCACTCTCGCTTCTCACCGCCCTCTCGCCGCCACTCTCGCTTCTCACCGCCCTCTCGCTCCTCTCCGCCCTCTCGCTCCTCGCCGCCCTCTCGCTCCTCTCCGCCCTCTCGCTCCTCTCCGCCCTCTCGCTCCTCTCCGCCCTCTCGCTCCTCTCCGCCCTCTCGCTCCTCGCCGCCCTCTCGCTCCTCTCCGCCCTCTCGCTCCTCGCCGCCCTCTCGCTCCTCGCCGCCACTCTCGCTCCTCGCCGCCACTCTCGCCTCTCACCTCTCGCTCCTCTCTCACCTCTCTCTGCTCTCTGTATTTCTCTCCATGTGTTGATCCATGTTTGTTAAGAACAACAGGAGAGTGAGCGGGATGCTGTAAAGGGGTGTTTAATACCAGTAATTGTTCTACTGAGGCTGACCTTTCTCTTACCCATGCAGAGAACAACAGACAGACAACCTCAGACCATATACACTGTTGTATTACCTAGCCTAGCCTGGTCCTAGACTATATACACTGTTGTATTACCTAGCCTGGTCCTAGATTATATACACTGTTGTGTTACCTAGCCTAGCCTGGTCCTAGACTATATACACTGTTGTGTTACCTAGCCTGGTCCTAGACTATATACACTGTTGTGTTACCTAGCCTGGTCCTAGACTATATACACTGTTGTGTTACCTAGCCTGGTCCTAGATTATATACACTGTTGTGTTATTACCTAGCCTGGTCCTAGACTATATACACTGTTGTGTTACCTAGCCTGGTCCTAGACTATATACACTGTTGTAATACCTAGCCTGGCCCTAGACTATATACACTGTTGTATTACCTAGCCTGGTCCTAGACTATATACACTGTTGTATTACCTAGTCTGGTCCTAGACTATATACACTGTTGTATTACCTAGCCTAGCCTGGTCCTAGACTATATACACTGTTGTGTTACCTAGCCTAGCCTGGTCCTAGACTATATACACTGTTGTATTACCTAGCCTGGTCCTAGACTATATACACTGTTGTTACCTAGCCTGGTCCTAGACTATATACACTGTTAGCCTGTCCTAGTACACTGTTGTATTACCTAGCCTAGCCTGGTCCTAGACTATATACACTGTTGTGTTACCTAGCCTGGTCCTAGACTATATACACTGTTGTATTACCTAGCCTGGTCCTAGACTATATACACTGTTGTATTACCTAGCCTGGTCCTAGACTATATACACTGTTGTATTACCTAGCCTGGTCCTAGACTATATACACTGTTGTATTACCTAGCCTGGTCCTAGACTATATACACTGTTGTATTACCTAGACTATATACACTGTTGTCATACCTAGCCTGGTCCTAGACTATATACACTGTTGTATTACCTAGCCTGGCCTAGACTATATACACTGTTGTATTACCTAGCCTGGTCCCAGACTATATACACTGTTGTATTACCTAGCCTAGTCCTAGACTATATACACTGTTGTATTACCTAGCCTAGTCCTAGACTATATACACTGTTGTATTACCTAGCCTGGCCCAGACTATATACACTGTTGTATTACCTAGCCTGGTCCTAGATTATATACACTGTTGTGTTACCTAGCCTAGCCTGGTCCTAGACTATATACACTGTTGTGTTACCTAGCCTAGCCTGGTCCTAGACTATATACACTGTTGTATTTACCTAGCCTGGTCCTAGACTATATACACTGTTGTATTACCTAGCCTAGTCCTAGACTATATACACTGTTGTATTACCTAGCCTGGTCCTAGACTATATACACTGTTGTATTACCTAGCCTGGTCCTAGACTATATACACTGTTGTGTTACCTAGCCTGGTCCTAGACTATATACACTGTTTTATTACCTAGCCTGGTCCTAGACTATATACACTGTCCTAGACTATATACACTAGCCTGGTCCTAGACCATATACACTAGCCTGGTCTAGACTAGCCTGGTCCTAGACTATATACACTGTTGTGTTACCTAGCCTAGCCTGGTCCTAGACTATATACACTGTTGTATTACCTAGCCTGGTCCTAGACTATATACACTGTTGTGTTACCTAGCTTAGCCTGGTCCTAGACTATATACACTGTTTTATTACCTAGCCTGGTCCTAGACTATATACACTGTAGTATTACCTAGCCTGGTCCTAGACTATATACACTGTTGTGTTACCTAGCCTGGTCCTAGACTATATACACTGTTGTGTTACCTAGCCTGGTCTTAGACTATATACACTGTTGTGTTACCTAGCCTAGCCTGGTCCTAGACTATATACACTGTTGTGTTACCTAGCCTAGCCTGGTCCTAGACTATATACACTGTTGTGTTACCTGGCCTGGTCCTAGACTATATACACTGTTATATTACCTAGCCTAGCCTGGTCCTAGACTATATACACTGTTATATTACCTAGCCTAGCCTGGTCCTAGACTATATACACTGTAGTATTACCTAGCCTGGTCCTAGACTATATACACTGTTGTATTACCTAGCCTGGTCCTAGACTATATACAGCCTAGCCTGGTCTTAGACTATATACACTGTTGTGTTACCTAGCCTAGCCTGGTCCTAGACTATATACACTGTTGTGTTACCTGGCCTGGTCCTAGACTATATACACTGTTATATTACCTAGCCTAGCCTGGTCCTAGACTATATACACTGTTATATTACCTAGCCTAGCCTGGTCCTAGACTATATACACTGTTATATTACCTAGCCTAGCCTGGTCCTAGACTATATACACTGTTATATTACCTAGCCTGGTCCTAGACTGGCTGTTATAGCAGCAAAGGGGGGGGACCAACTCCATTTTAATGACCATGATTTTGGAATGAGATATCCGTTGAGCAGATGTCCACATTTAATTTTTATATTTAACAAGTCCAGTCCACCAGTCTGTCATTTCTCCTTTTTTTCCCCTCTTCTTCTTCTGTGTCTTTTGGTTTTATATGTTGCTGCTTTTCCCCCTGTCACTGAACACTAGTAATTCAATCTTCTAGGTCAAACTATTGGAATCAGTCTCCACCTTCGCTGACCATGTTATTCCATCCTCAGTTGTGTACCCTGGTGGCTATATAACCACCACAGTGTCCTGTAACATAGACGGATAGCTGTTTAGTTCATTTCTGCTCCCCGAGTGGCGCAGAGGTCACTGCATCTCAATGCTAGAGTGGTCACTACAGACCCTGGTTCAGAGGTCACTGCATCTCAGTGCTAGAGGTGTCACTGCATCTCAGTGCTAGAGGTGTCACTACAGACCCTGGTTCAGACGTCACTGCATCTCAGTGGTAGAGGTGTCACTACAGACCCTGGTTCAGAGGTCACTGCATCTCGGTGCTAGAGGTGTCACTACAGACCCTGGTTCAGAGGTCACTGCATCTCAGTGCTAGAGGTGTCACTACAGACCCTGGTTCAGACGTCACTGCATCTCGGTGCTAGAGGTGTCACTACAGACCCTGGTTCAGAGGTCACTGCATCTCAGTGCTAGAGGTGTCACTACAGACCCTGGTTCAGAGGTCACTGCATCTCAGTGCTAGAGGTGTCACTACAGACCCTGGTTCAGACGTCACTGCATCTCAGTGGTAGAGGTGTCACTACAGACCCTGGTTCAGAGGTCACTGCATCTCGGTGCTAGAGGTGTCACTACAGACCCTGGTTCAGAGGTCACTGCATCTCAGTGCTAGAGGTGTCACTACAGACCCTGGTTCAGAGGTCACTGCATCTCGGTGCTAGAGGTGTCACTACAGACCCTGGTTCAGAGGTCACTGCATCTCAGTGCTAGAGGTGTCACTACAGACCCTGGTTCAGAGGTCACTGCATCTCGGTGCTAGAGGTGTCACTACAGACCCTGGTTCAGAGGTCACTGCATCTCGGTGCTAGAGGTGTCACTACAGACCCTGGTTCAGAGGTCACTGCATCTCAGTGCTAGAGGTGTCACTACAGACCCTGGTTCAGAGGTCACTGCATCTCAGTGCTAGAGGTGTCACTACAGACCCTGGTTCAGAGGTCACTGCATCTCGGTGCTAGAGGTGTCACTACAGACTCTGGTTCAGATGTCACTGCATCTCGGTGCTAGAGGTGTCACTACAGACTGGTTCAGAGGTCACTGCATCTCAATGCTAGAGGTGTCACTACAGACCCTGGTTCAGAGGTCACTGCATCTCAGTGCTAGAGGTGTCACTACAGACCCTGGTTAGGAGTTTGCATCTCAGTGCTAGAGGTGTCACTACAGACCCTGGTTCAGAGGTCACTGCATCTCAATGCTAGGGGTTAGGTATAAGGTTAGGTATAAGGTTAGGTTTAAGGTTAGGTTTAAGGTTAGGGTTAGGCGCTATGGTTAGGTGCAGAGTTAGGTTTTATCACTGGCATGGTGGGTTTGGAGAGGTTGGAGGGGGGGGAGCTACCTGTCACTATCTGGCATGGTGGGTTTTACAGAGAGGTAGTTTTGTGGGTGTATATTCAGCTACCTGTCACTATCTGTTAATGGTGGGTTTTAAGGTTAGTTTACTTGAGAGGTGGGGGGGTCAGCTACCTGTCACTATCTGGCATGGTGGGTTTTATGGTGGGGAGAGTTTCAGCTACCTGTCACTATCTGGCATGGTGGGTTTTACGGGTGGGGGGAGGTGGAGGAGGGGAGGGGGTCAGCTACCTGTCACTATCTGGCATGGTGGGTTTTAAGGAGAGGTGGAGGGGGGGGGTCAGCTACCTGTCACTATCTGGAATGGTGGGGTTTAAGGAGAAGTGGAGGAGGGTAGGGGGGTCTTCCCAAGCTTGTCATCAGAGAGCGAGCGAGAGTACCTGACCTTAAATTAAGAAAAGCTTTACAGACTCATTGAGCATAGCCTTGCTATTGAGGGATCGCTGTAGAAATGTGTTAAAATGTTACTGCTGTGATTGCACGTTGCGGTATTTCGCCTAACAGATATGTGGGTTTATCAATGTTTGATTTGTTTTCAAATTATTTGTGGGTCCATGTGATCTGAGGGAAATATGTGTCTCTAATATGGTCATACATTTGGCAGGAGGTTAGGAATTTGGGTCTAATTGTGTTGCTGACTTGCGGCTCTGTGGGGTCTGTGAACAGAGCCCCAAAACCAACTGGCTGAGGGGACTCTTCTCTGGCTGAGGTGACTCTTCGCTGGCTGAGGGGACTCAGTTTGAAGCTTTTTCTTGAGTGGGCAGCTTGATGAAAGCCCGGCAATATTTAGGTCACCCAGAAAATATACCTCTCTGTTGATATCACATACATTATCAAGCATTTCACACATGTTATCCAGATGGTGACTGTTAGCACTTGGTGGTCTATAGCAGCTTCCCACCAGAATGGGCTTTAGGTGAGGCAGATGAACCTGTAGTCATATTACTTCAACAGTATTTAACATGAGATCCTCTCTAATCTTTACAGGAATGTGGTTCTGAATATAAACAGCAGCACCTCCACCATTGGCATTTCTGTATTTTCTGTAGATGTTATAACCATGTATTGCTACCACTGTATCATCAAAGGTTTTATCTAAGTGAGTTTCAGAGATAGTCAGAATATACATGTCATCTGTTACAAGCAAAATGATTAATTTCATGGATGGTTTTTAGTACTTTTCTGGGATGCTTGATTGTTTTCATTACTTTACTGGGAGGCTTAGCAGAAGTAGACATGCTCATGTTATTGCAGGGTGAGCTGCACACAGTGGACTTCCTCCTAGGGCACACCGCCTCAGTGCTAACAGTATCACTCTGGTTCATAGGCACATGATTACTGCAGACAATAGCTGTAGGATCATAGGCCTTCAGGGCAGTTAGAGGGACATAAATTAGGTTACTTACATTGTGTCTTCCAACACCCCTGGGATAATGTACATTTGCTGAAGCATTATGATGACTCAGTGTCTCAATGGTGGGGATTAACTGAGCTGGGTTTGGGTCATTGATAAGTCATTGTCTCAACGCAGCCTTATAATGCTGTGAAATGATCCAGGAACCCAAATGATTTGGGTGGATCCCATCCTCCTTATACTGCCGTGTAAGGATCCAGGAACCCAGATGATTTGGGTGGATCCCATCCTCCTTATACTGCTGTGTAAGGATCTAGGAACCCAGATGATTTGGGTGGATCCCATCCTCCTTATACTGCTGTGAAATGATCCAGGAACCCAAATGATTTGGGTGGATCCCATCCTCCTTATACTGCTGTGTAAGGATCCAGGAACCCAGATGATTTGGGTGGATCCCATCCTCCTTATACTGCTGTGAAAGGATCCAGGAACCCAAATGATTTGGGTGGATCCCATCCTCCTTATACTGCAGATGATTTGGGTGATCCCATCCTCCTTATACTGCTGGAGGATCCAGGAACCCAGATGATTTGGGTGGATCACATCCTCCTTATACTGCTGTGTAAGGATCCAGGAACCCAGATGATTTGGGTGGATCCCATCCTCCTTATGTAAGGATCCAGGAACCCAGATGATTTGGGTCCAGGAACCCAGATGATTTGGGTGGATCCCATCCTCCTTATACTGCTGTGTAAGGATCCAGGAACCCAAATGATTTGGGTGGATCCCATCCTCCTTATACTGCTGTGAAAGGATCCAGGAACCCAAATGATTTGGGTGGAACCCATCCTCCTTATACTGCTGTGTAAGGATCCAGGAACCCAAATGATTTGGGTGGATCCCATCCTCCTTATACTGCTGTGTAAGGATCCAGGAACCCAAATGATTTGGGTGGATCCCATCCTCCTTATACTGCTGTGAAAGGATCCAGGAACCCAAATGATTTGGGTGGATCCCATCCTCCTTATAAAACAAGCTTTGTTTCCAGAAGGTATCAAAATGGTCAATAAATGTTAACCACATGGAGCTGCATTAGTCTGGTAGCCACTTATGGAGGCCTAAAACGTCCATTGCCACAATTTAGGGAGGGCAGAGGGCCAGATATTATGTGGGGTTTGATGGTGTCAAGTAGAAACCCAATCCGTTCTGTTCTGAGCTGTACTCCTGAATTTATTTACGCCATTTACAACAACAAAAAAGTTGAATACTTATTGACTCAAGACATTTCATCTTTTCATATAAAAAAAAAAACAATTATACAAATTTCCAAAAAATATAATTCCAAATTTAGTCTGAATTACAATAAAGTGTGGAAAGGGTGAAAGGGTGTGAATACGTTGGGGAGGCGCTGTATGTCTCGGATTGTGTTCAAGGGGAGGCGCTGTATGTCTCGGATTGTGTTCAAGGGGAGGCGCTGTATGTCTCGGATTGTGTTCAAGGGGAGGCGCTGTATGTCTCGGATTGTGTTCAAGGGGAGGCGCTGTATGTCTCGGATTGTGTTCAAGGGGAGGCGCTGTATGTCTCGGATTGTGTTCAAGGGGAGGCGCTGTATGTCTCGGATTGTGTTCAAGGGGAGGCGCTGTATGTCTCGGATTGTGTTCAAGGGGAGGTGCTGTATGTCTCGGATTGTGTTCAAGGGGAGGTGCTGTATGTCTCGGATTGTGTTCAAGGGGAGGTGCTGTATGTCTCGGATTGTGTTCAAGGGGAGGTGCTGTATGTCTCGGATTGTGTTCAAGGGGAGGTGCTGTATGTCTCGGATTGTGTTCAAGGGGAGGTGCTGTATGTCTCTGATTGTGTTCAAGGGGAGGTGCTGTATGTCTCGGATTGTGTTCAAGGGGAGGTGCTGTATGTCTCGGATTGTGTTCAAGGGGAGGTGCTGAGGGTGTCAGGTTCTTGTCCAGTAGTGGCGTTTCGGTCGCCACAGACTAGTACATGTCCCCCGGGGCCTGGAGATGGGTGATCTCCCCCTCCAGGAAGGAGAAGCTGTGTTTGGTAAAGTACGGGGATTCCAGTCTGGGGATATAGGAAGTTACAGGAGGACATTATCCTCTGTTGAGATCATGTCCCTATTCATTTCTAACCAGATGTGAAATGTTCCTGTTTTGATTCATTTAATAGCCTGAGTTAATCTGCTATATACCAAATTAGCATACCCCCTGAGTCACACCTGGTAGTTTGGTGGATGGGACTACCAGCTCTCTGTATCCTAGAGGGCAACCAGTGGGTCCATCTCCTCTATACCACCCACCTGGTAGTGTGGTGGATGGGACTACCAGCTCTCTGTATCCTAGAGGGCAACCAGTGGGTCCATCTGGTACCACCCACCTGGTAGTGTGGTGGATGGGACTACCAGCTCTCTGTAACCTAGAGGACAACCAGTGTGTCCATCTCCTCTATACCACCCACCTGGTAGTTTGGTGGATGGGACTACCAGCTCTCTGTAACCTAGAGGGCAACCAGTGGGTCCGTCTCCTCTATACCACCCACCTGGTAGTGTGGTGGATGGGACTACCAGCTCTCTGTAACATAGAGGACAACCAGTGGGTCCGTCTCCTCTATACCACCCACCTGGTAGTGTGGTGGATGGGACTACCAGCTCTCTGTAACCTAGAGGGCAACCAGTGGGTCCGTCACCTTTTATATCATGTTTGTTGTAGGATGACTATGTCTTTCTGATTTACTTGGTGAAGTATGAGTTCCTGTTCTTTAGGCCCATGACCATTAGGTTAGAGCATGTAGTGAATGCCTGTTAGGTGGGTAGATGGGTTAGCTGTAGGAGTTAGGCCTGTTGCTCTGCTCACAACCTGGGCAATATGTGTGGCTGTCATGTTGAGGTCCTTGCTTCTCTCTCCTCATCTTTCTTTCACTCTCTCTCCCTCTCTCCTCTCTCTCTCCCCAACCATCTCTCTCTCCCCAACCTCTCTCTCTCCCCAACCATCTCTCTCTCTCCCCAACCATCCTCTCCATCTCTCCTCTCTCCCCAACCATCTCTCCCTCTCTCTCTTTCTCTCCCCAACCATCTCTCTCCTCTTTCTCTCCCCAACCATCTCTCTCTCCCCAACCATTTCTCTCTCTCGCTCTCTCCCCAACCATCTCTCTCTCCCCAACCATCTCTCTCTCCCTCTCTCCTCTCTCTCCCCCTCCTCTCTCTCTCCCCAACCATCTCTCTCCTCTCTCCTCTCTCTCTCCCCAACCATCTCTCTCCCTCTCTCCTCTCTCTCTCCCCAACCATCTCTCTCTCTCTCTCTCCCTCTCATCTCTCCCCAACCATCTCTCTCCCCAACCTCTCTCTCCTCTCTCTCTCCCCAACCATCTCTCTCTCCTCTCTCTCTCCCCAACCATCTCTCTCTCCCCTCTCTCCCTCTCTCTCCCCAACCATCTCTCTCTCCCCAACCATCTCTCTCTCCCCAACCATTTCTCTCTCTCCCCAACCATCTCTCTCCCTCTCTCCCTCTCTCTCCCCAACCATCTCTCTCTCCCCAACCATCTCTCTCTCTCCCCAACCATCTCTCTCTCCCCAACCATCTCTCTCTCCCCAACCATTTCTCTCTCTCCCCAACCATCTCTCCCCAACCATCTCTCTCTCCCTCTCTCCTCTCTCTCTCCCCAACCATCTCTCTCTCCCTCTCTCCTCTCTCTCTCCCCAACCATCTCTCTCTCCCTCTCTCCTCTCTCTCTCCATCTCTCCTCTCTCTCCTCTCTCTCCCCAACCATCTCTCTCCTCTCTCTCTCCCCAACCATCTCTCTCTCCCTCTCTCCTCTCTCTCTCCCTCTCTCCCTCTCTCTCTCCTCTCTCTCCCCAACCATCTCTCTCTCTCCCTCTCTCCTCTCTCTCCTCTCTCTCCCCAACCATCTCTCTCTCCTTTATATCTCCTTCTCTCAGACCCGCCCCAGGGGCTGGCTGAGAGGAATATATAGAGAGAGGGGAGAGAAACAGAGTCTCTGCCATGTTGTGACTTTCAGCTTGTTTTATTATTTTGGGTCTCCGGTCGTTGCAGTTACAATTACAGTTAATCAACATGACTGTCAAATGAATTGGACTACACTTCATTACTCTGTACCTAGCTAGAAATGCTGACTCCAATTTCCAGAAGTTTCCTTCAGCCCATATGTACAATATACACTGAGTTTGCGTCCCAAATTGCACTCTATTCCCTACATAGTGCACTACTTTTGGACAAAGGCCTGTGGGCCTATAGGGCATAGTGTGCCATTTTGGACTCATGTAGGTTAAATCCAAGCAGTCATGCAATTTGAAATGTAATCTAATGTACAGTATTTCCATTGTGGGAAGTTGGTTTTTAGGTGCTGTAATAATCCGTTATGTCTTCCTGCCTGTACATCCCAAATGGCACCCTATTCCCTACATAGTGCACTACTTTTGATAGGGCTTACAAGCTACACTAGAGTCGTCAGAAGGATAACATTTTTTACTTTGACTGCCCTTATTTTTGTTGTTGTTGACGTTTGTCAATAAAACTCATGAATGTCAACTGTTTATGTCAAATACTATCTGGTACCATGGTGTGGTCTGGTCCCATGGTGTGGTCTGCTAGTCTGGTCCCATGGTGTGGTCTGCTCGTCTGGTCCCATGGTGTGGTCTGGTCCCATGGTGTGGTCTGCTAGTCTGGTCCCATGGTGTGGTCTGCTAGTCTGGTCCCATGGTGTGGTCTGGTCCCATGGTGTGGTCTGCTAGTCTGGTCCTATGGTGTGGTCTGCTCGTCTAGTCCCATGGTGTGGTCTGGTCCCATGGTGTGGTCTGGTACCATGGTGTGGTCTGCTAGTCTGGTCCCATGGTGTGGTCTGCTAGTCTGGTCCCATGGTGTGGTCTGGTCCCATGGTGTGGTCTGGTCCCATGGTGTGGTCTGGTCCCATGGTGTGGTCTGCTAGTCTGGTCCCATGGTGTGGTCTGCTAGTCTGGTCCCATGGTGTGGTCTGGTCTCATGGTGTGGTCTGGTCCCATGGTGTGGTCTGGTCCCATGGTGTGGTCTGCTAGTCTGGTCCCATGATGTTGTCTTCTGGTCTGGTCCCATGGTGTGGTCTGCTCGTCTGGTCCCATGGTGTGGTCTGCTCGTCTAGTCCCATGGTGTGGTCTGCTCGTCTGGTCCCATGGTGTGGTCTGCTCGTCTGGTCCCATGGTGTGGTCTGCTAGTCTGGTCCCATGGTGTGGTCTGCTCGTCTGGTCCCATGGTGTGGTCTGCTAGTCTGGTCCCATGGTGTGGTCTGCTCGTCTGGTCCCATGGTGTGGTCTGCTAGTCTGGTCCCATGGTGTGGTCTGCTAGTCTGGTACCATGGTGTTGTCTGCTAGTCTGGTCCCATGGTGTGGTCTGGTCCCATGGTGTGGTCTGCTCGTCTGGTCCCATGGTGTGGTCTGCTCGTCTGGTCCCATGCTGTGGTCTGCTAGTCTGGTCCCATGCTGTGGTCTGCTAGTCTGGTCCCATGGTGTTGTCTTCTGGTCTGGTACCATGGTGTTGTCTGCTAGTCTGGTCCCATGGTGTGGTCTGGTCCCATGGTATGGTCTGGTACCATGGTGTGGTCTGCTAGTCTGGTACCATGGTGTGGTCTGCTAGTCTGGTACCATGGTGTGGTCTGGTCCCATGGTGTGGTCTGCTAGTCTGGTCCCATGGTGTGGTCTGTTAGTCTGGTCCCATGGGGTGGTCTGCTAGTCTGGTACCATGGTGTGGTCTGCTCGTCTGGTACCATGGGGTGGTCTGCTAGTCTGGTCCCATGATGTTGTCTTCTGGTCTGGTCCCATGATGTTGTCTTCTGGTCTGGTCCCATGATGTTGTCTTCTGGTCTGGTCCCATGATGTTGTCTTCTGGTCTGGTCCCATGGTGTGGTCTGGTCCCATGGTGTGGTCTGCTAGTCTGGTCCCATGGTGTGGTCTGCTCGTCTAGTCCCATGGTGTGGTCTGCTCGTCTGGTCCCATGCTGTGGTCTGCTCATCTAGTCCCATGGTGTGGTCTGGTCCCATGGTGTGGTCTGCTCATCTAGTCATGGTCTGGTCCCATGTGTGGTCTGCTAGTCTGGTCCCATGGTGTGGTCTGCTAGTCTGGTCCCATGGTGTGGTCTGCTAGTCTGGTCCCATGGTGTGGTCTGCTCGTCTAGTCCATGGTGTGGTCTGCTCGTCTAGTCCCATGGTGTGGTCTGCTCGTCTAGTCCCATGGTGTGGTCTGCTCGTCTGGTCCCATGGTGTGGTCTGCTCGTCTGGTCCCATGGTGTGGTCTGCTAGTCTGGTCCCATGGTGTGGTCTGCTAGTCTAGTCCCATGGTGTGGTCTGCTAGTCTAGTCCCATGGTGTGGTCTGCTAGTCTAGGCCCATGGTGTGGTCTGCTAGTCTAGTCCCATGGTGTGGTCTGCTAGTCTAGTCCCATGGTGTGGTCTGCTAGTCTGGTCCCATGGTGTGGTCTGCTAGTCTGGTGCCATGGGGTGGTCTGCTAGTCTGGTCCCATGCTGTGGTCTGCTCGTCTAGTCCCATGGTGTGGTCTGCTCGTCTAGTCCCATGGTGTGGTCTGCTCGTCTGGTCCCATGGTGTGGTCTGCTCGTCTGGTCCCATGCTGTGGTCTGCTAGTCTGGTCCCATGGTGTTGTCTTCTGGTCTGGTACCATGGTGTCTGCTAGTCTGGTCCCATGCTGTGGTCTGCTCATCTAGTCCCATGGTGTGGTCTGCTAGTCTGGTCCCATGGTGTGGTCTGCTCGTCTAGTCCCATGGTGTGGTCTGGTCCCATGGTGTGGTCTGCTAGTCTGGTCCCATGGTGTGGTCTGGTCCCATGGTGTGGTCTGGTCTGGTCCCATGGTGTGGTCTGCTAGTCTGGTCCCATGGTGTGGTCTGCTAGTCCCATGGTGTGGTCTGGTCCCATGGTGTGGTCTGTACCATGGTGTGGTCTGCTAGTCTGGTCCCATGGTGTGGTCTGCTAGTCTGGTCCCATGGTGGTCTGTCCCATGGTGTGGTCTGGTCCCATGGTGTGGTCTGCTAGTCTGGTCCCATGGTGTGGTCTGCTAGTCTGGTCCCATGGTGTGGTCTGGTCTCATGGTGTGGTCTGGTCCCATGGTGGTCTGGTCCCATGGTGTGGTCTGCTAGTCTGGTCCCATGATGTTGTCTTCTGGTCTGGTCCCATGGTGTGGTCTGCTCGTCTGGTCCCATGGTGTGGTCTGCCTGTCTAGTCCCATGGTGTGGTCTGCTCTGCCTGGTCCCATGGTGTGGTCTGCTCGTCTGGTCCCATGGTGTGGTCTGCTCGTCTGGTCCCATGGTGTGGTCTGCTAGTCTGGTCCCATGGTGTGGTCTGCTGTCTGGTCCCATGGTGTGGTCTATTCTCGTCTGGTCCCATGCTGTGGTCTGCTAGTCTGGTCCCATGGTGTGTCTTCTGGTCTGGTACCATGGTGTTGTCTGCTAGTCTGGTCCCATGGTGTGGTCTGGTCCCATGGTGTGGTCTGCCTGCCTGGTCCCATGGTGTGGTCTGCTCGTCTGGTCCCATGGTGTGGTCTGCTCGTCTGGTCCCATGCTGTGGTCTGCTAGTCTGGTCCCATGGTGTTGTCTTCTGGTCTGGTACCATGGTGTTGTCTGCTAGTCTGGTCCCATGGTGTGGTCTGGTCCCATGGTATGGTCTGGTACCATGGTGTGGTCTGCTAGTCTGGTACCATGGTGTGGTCTGCTAGTCTGGTACCATGGTGTGGTCTGGTCCCATGGTGTGGTCTGCTAGTCTGGTCCCATGGTGTGGTCTGTTAGTCTGGTCCCATGGGGTGGTCTGCTAGTCTGGTACCATGGTGTGGTCTGCTCGTCTGGTACCATGGGGTGGTCTGCTAGTCTGGTCCCATGATGTTGTCTTCTGGTCTGGTCCCATGATGTTGTCTTCTGGTCTGGTCCCATGATGTTGTCTTCTGGTCTGGTCCCATGATGTTGTCTTCTGGTCTGGTCCCATGGTGTGGTCTGGTCCCATGGTGTGGTCTGCTAGTCTGGTCCCATGGTGTGGTCTGCTCGTCTAGTCCCATGGTGTGGTCTGCTCGTCTGGTCCCATGCTGTGGTCTGCTCATCTAGTCCCATGGTGTGGTCTGGTCCCATGGTGTGGTCTGCTCATCTAGTCCCATGGTGTGGTCTGGTCCCATGGTGTGGTCTGCTCAGTCTGGTCCCATGGTGTGGTCTGCTAGTCTGGTCCCATGGTGTGGTCTGCTCGTCTAGTCCCATGGTGTGGTCTGCTCGTCTAGTCCCATGGTGTGGTCTGCTCGTCTAGTCCCATGGTGTGGTCTGCTAGTCTGGTCCCATGGTGTGGTCTGCTAGTCTGGTCCCATGGTGTGGTCTGCTAGTCTGGTCCCATGGTGTGGTCTGCTAGTCTAGTCCCATGGTGTGGTCTGCTCGTCTGGTCCCATGGTGTGGTCTGCTAGTCTGGTCCCATGGTGTGGTCTGCTAGTCTAGTCCCATGGTGTGGTCTGCTAGTCTAGTCCCATGGTGTGGTCTGCTAGTCTAGGCCCATGGTGTGGTCTGCTAGTCTAGTCCCATGGTGTGGTCTGCTAGTCTAGTCCCATGGTGTGGTCTGCTAGTCTGGTCCCATGGTGTGGTCTGCTAGTCTGGTGCCATGGGGTGGTCTGCTAGTCTGGTCCCATGCTGTGGTCTGCTCGTCTAGTCCCATGGTGTGGTCTGCTCGTCTAGTCCCATGGTGTGGTCTGCTCGTCTGGTCCCATGGTGTGGTCTGCTCGTCTGGTCCCATGCTGTGGTCTGCTAGTCTGGTCCCATGGTGTTGTCTTCTGGTCTGGTACCATGGTGTCTGCTAGTCTGGTCCCATGGTGTGGTCTGGTCCCATGGTATGGTCTGGTACCATGGTGTGGTCTGCTAGTCTGGTACCATGGTGTGGTCTGCTAGTCTGGTACCATGGTGTGGTCTGCTAGTCTGGTCCCATGGTGTGGTCTGTTAGTCTGGTCCCATGGGGTGGTCTGCTAGTCTGGTACCATGGTGTGGTCTGCTCGTCTGGTACCATGGGGTGGTCTGCTACTCTGGTCCCATGATGTTGTCTTCTGGTCTGGTCCCATGATGTTGTCTTCTGGTCTGGTCCCATGATGTTGTCTTCTGGTCTGGTCCCATGATGTTGTCTTCTGGTCTGGTCCCATGATGTTGTCTTCTGGTCTGGTCCCATGATGTTGTCTTCTGGTCTGGTCCCATGATGTTGTCTTCTGGTCTGGTCCCATGATGTTGTCTTCTGGTCTGGTCCCATGATGTTGTCTTCTGGTCTGGTCCCATGATGTTGTCTTCTGGTCTGGTCCCATGATGTTGTCTTCTGGTCTGGTCCCATGATGTTGTCTGCTAGTCTGGTCCCATGCTGTGGTCTGCTAGTCTGGTCCCATGGTGTGGTCTGCTCGTCTAGTCCCATGCTGTGGTCTGCTCATCTAGTCCCATGGTGTGGTCTGGTCCCATGGTGTGGTCTGCTCATCTAGTCCCATGGTGTGGTCTGCTAGTCTAGTCCCATGTTTTGGTCTGCTCGTCTAGTCACATGGTTTGGTCTGCTCGTCTAGTCCCATGGTGTGGTCTGCTCGTCTGGTACCATGGTGTCTGGTCTGGTACCATGGTGTCTGGTCCCATGGTGTGGTCTGGTCCCATGGTATGGTCTGCTAGTCTGGTCCCATGGTGTGGTCTGCTCGTCTAGTCCCATGGTGTGGTCTGCTCGTCTGGTCCCATGGTGTGGTCTGCTCGTCTGGTCCCATGGTGTGGTCTGCTAGTCTGGTCTCATGGGGTGGTCTGCTAGTCTGGTCCCATGGTGTGGTCTGCTCGTCTGGTCCCATGGTGTGGTCTGCTCGTCTGGTCCCATGGTGTGGTCTGCTATTCTGGTCCCATGGTGTGGTCTGCTATTCTGGTCCCATGGTGTGGTCTGCTAGTCTAGTCCCATGGTGTGGTCTGCTCGTCTAGTCCCATGGTGTGGTCTGCTCGTCTAGTCCCATGGTGTGGTCTGCTCGTCTAGTCCCATGGTGTGGTCTGCTCGTCTAGTCCCATGGTGTGGTCTGCTCGTCTGGTCCCATGGTGTGGTCTGCTAGTCTGGTCCCATGGTGTGGTCTGCTCGTCTGGTCCCATGGTGTGGTCTGCTAGTCTGGTCCCATGGTGTGGTCTGCTAGTCTAGTCCCATGGTGTGGTCTGCTAGTCTGGTCCCATGGGGTGGTCTGCTAGTCTGGTCCCATGCTGTGGTCTGCTAGTCTGGTCCCATGGTGTGGTCTGCTCGTCTGGTCCCATGGTGTGGTCTGCTAGTCTGGTCCCATGGTGTGGTCTGCTAGTCTAGTCCCATGGTGTGGTCTGCTCGTCTGGTCCCATGGTGTGGTCTGCTAGTCTGGTCCCATGGTGTGGTCTGCTCGTCTGGTCCCATGGTGTGGTCTGCTAGTCTGGTCCCATGGTGTGGTCTGCTAGTCTGGTCCCATGGTGTGGTCTGCTAGTCTGGTCCCATGGTGTGGTCTGCTCGTCTAGTCCCATGGTGTGGTCTGCTCGTCTAGTCCCATGGTGTGGTCTGCTAGTCTGGTCCCATGGTGTTGTCTTCTGGTCTGGTACCATGGTGTCTGGTCCCATGGTGTGGTCTGGTCCCATGGTATGGTCTGGTACCATGGTGTGGTCTGCTAGTCTGGTACCATGGTGTGGTCTGCTAGTCTGGTACCATGGTGTGGTCTGGTCCCATGGTGTGGTCTGCTAGTCTGGTCCCATGGTGTGGTCTGTTAGTCTGGTCCCATGGGGTGGTCTGCTAGTCTGGTACCATGGTGTGGTCTGTTAGTCTGGTCCCATGGGGTGGTCTGCTAGTCTGGTACCATGGTGTGGTCTGCTCGTCTAGTACCATGGGGTGGTCTGCTAGTCTGGTCCCATGATGTTGTCTTCTGGTCTGGTCCCATGATGTTGTCTTCTGGTCTGGTCCCATGATGTTGTCTTCTGGTCTGGTCCCATGGTGTGGTCTGCTAGTCTGGTCCCATGGTGTGGTCTGCTCGTCTAGTCCCATGGTGTGGTCTGCTAGTCTGGTCCCATGCTGTGGTCTGCTCATCTAGTCCCATGGTGTGGTCTGGTCCCATGGTGTGGTCTGCTCATCTAGTCCCATGGTGTGGTCTGCTAGTCTAGTCCCATGGTGTGGTCTGCTAGTCTAGTCCCATGTTTTGGTCTGCTCGTCTAGTCACATGGTTTGGTCTGCTCGTCTAGTCCCATGGTGTGGTCTGCTCGTCTGGTACCATGGTGTTGTCTTCTGGTCTGGTCCCATGGTGTGGTCTGCTCGTCTGGTACCATGGTGTTGTCTTCTGGTCTGGTCCCATGGTGTGGTCTGCTAGTCTGGTCCCATGGGGTGGTCTGCTAGTCTGGTCCCATGCTGTGGTCTGCTAGTCTGGTCCCATGGTGTGGTCTGCTCGTCTAGTCCCATGGTGTGGTCTGCTCGTCTAGTCCCATGGTGTGGTCTGCTCGTCTAGTCCCATGCTGTGGTCTGCTAGTCTGGTCCCATGGTGTTGTCTTCTGGTCTGGTACCATGGTGTCTGCTAGTCTGGTCCCATGGTGTGGTCTGGTCCCATGGTGTGGTCTGGTCCCATGGTATGGTCTGGTACCATGGTGTGGTCTGCTAGTCTGGTACCATGGTGTGGTCTGCTAGTCTGGTACCATGGTGTGGTCTGGTACCATGGTGTGGTCTGGTCCCATGGTGTGGTCTGTTAGTCTGGTCCCATGGGGTGGTCTGCTAGTCTGGTACCATGGTGTGGTCTGCTCGTCTGGTACCATGGGGTGGTCTGCTACTCTGGTCCCATGATGTTGTCTTCTGGTCTGGTCCCATGATGTTGTCTTCTGGTCTGGTCCCATGATGTTGTCTTCTGGTCTGGTCCCATGATGTTGTCTTCTGGTCTGGTCCCATGATGTTGTCTTCTGGTCTGGTCCCATGGTGTGGTCTGCTCATCTAGTCCCATGGTGTGGTCTGGTCCCATGGTGTGGTCTGGTCCCATGGTGTGGTCTGCTCATCTTGTCCCATGGTGTGGTCTGCTAGTCTAGTCCCATGGTTTGGTCTGCTCGTCTAGTCCCATGGTGTGGTCTGCTCGTCTGGTACCATGGTGTTGTCTTCTGGTCTGGTACCATGGTGTGGTCTGCTAGTCTAGTCCCATGGTGTGGTCTGCTTGTCTGGTCCCATGGTGTGGTCTGCTCGTCTGGTCCCATGGTGTGGTCTGCTATTCTGGTCCCATGGTGTGGTCTGCTAGTCTAGTCCCATGGTGTGGTCTGCTTGTCTGGTCCCATGGTGTGGTCTGGTCCCATGGTATGGTCTGCTAGTCTGGTCCCATGGTGTGGTCTGCTCTGTCTAGTCCCATGGTGTGGTCTGCTCGTCTAGTCCCATGGTGTGGTCTGCTCGTCTGGTCCCATGGTGTGGTCTGCTATTCTGGTCCCATGGTGTGGTCTGCTAGTCTAGTCCCATGGTGTGGTCTGCTCGTCTAGTCCCATGGTGTGGTCTGCTCGTCTAGTCCCATGGTGTGGTCTGCTCGTCTAGTCCCATGGTGTGGTCTGCTCGTCTGGTCCCATGGTGTGGTCTGCTAGTCTGGTCCCATGGTGTGGTCTGCTCGTCTAGTCCCATGGTGTGGTCTGCTCGTCTAGTCCCATGGTGTGGTCTGCTCGTCTAGTCCCATGGTGTGGTCTGCTCGTCTAGTCCCATGCTGTGGTCTGCTAGTCTGGTCCCATGGTGTTGTCTTCTGGTCTGGTCCCATGATGTTGTCTTCTGGTCTGGTCCCATGGTGTGGTCTGCTAGTCTGGTCCCATGGTGTGGTCTGCTCGTCTAGTCCCATGGTGTGGTCTGCTAGTCTGGTCCCATGCTGTGGTCTGCTCATCTAGTCCCATGGTGTGGTCTGGTCCCATGGTGTGGTCTGCTCATCTTGTCCCATGGTGTGGTCTGCTAGTCTAGTCCCATGGTTTGGTCTGCTCGTCTAGTCCCATGGTGTGGTCTGCTCGTCTGGTACCATGGTGTTGTCTTCTGGTCTGGTACCATGGTGTCTGGTCCCATGGTGTGGTCTGGTCCCATGGTATGGTCTGCTAGTCTGGTCCCATGGTGTGGTCTGCTCGTCTAGTCCCATGGTGTGGTCTGCTCGTCTGGTCCCATGGTGTGGTCTGCTCGTCTGGTCCCATGGTGTGGTCTGCTAGTCTAGTCCCATGGTGTGGTCTGCTAGTCTAGTCCCATGGTGTTGTCTGCTAGTCTGGTCCCATGGGGTGGTCTGCTAGTCTGGTCCCATGGGGTGGTCTGCTAGTCTGGTCCCATGCTGTGGTCTGCTAGTCTGGTCCCATGGTGTTGTCTGCTCGTCTAGTCCCATGGTGTGGTCTGCTATTCTGGTCACATGGTGTGGTCTGCTAGTCTAGTCCCATGGTGTGGTCTGCTTGTCTAGTCCCATGGTGTGGTCTGCTCGTCTAGTCCCATGGTGTGGTCTGCTCGTCTAGTCCCATGGTGTGGTCTGCTCGTCTGGTCCCATGGTGTGGTCTGCTAGTCTGGTCCCATGGTGTGGTCTGCTCGTCTAGTCCCATGGTGTGGTCTGCTCGTCTAGTCCCATGGTGTGGTCTGCTCGTCTAGTCCCATGCTGTGGTCTGCTAGTCTGGTCCCATGGTGTTGTCTTCTGGTCTGGTACCATGGTGTCTGGTCCCATGGTGTGGTCTGGTCCCATGGTATGGTCTGGTACCATGGTGTGGTCTGCTAGTCTGGTACCATGGTGTGGTCTGCTAGTCTGGTACCATGGTGTGGTCTGGTCCCATGGTGTGGTCTGCTAGTCTGGTCCCATGGTGTGGTCTGCTCGTCTGGTACCATGGGGTGGTCTGCTAGTCTGGTCCCATGATGTTGTCTTCTGGTCTGGTCCCATGATGTTGTCTTCTGGTCTGGTCCCATGATGTTGTCTTCTGGTCTGGTCCCATGGTGTGGTCTGCTAGTCTGGTCCCATGGTGTGGTCTGCTCGTCTAGTCCCATGGTGTGGTCTGCTAGTCTGGTCCCATGCTGTGGTCTGCTCATCTAGTCCCATGGTGTGGTCTGGTCCCATGGTGTGGTCTGCTCATCTAGTCCCATGGTGTGGTCTGCTAGTCTAGTCCCATGTTTTGGTCTGCTCGTCTAGTCACATGGTTTGGTCTGCTCGTCTAGTCCCATGGTGTGGTCTGCTCGTCTGGTACCATGGTGTTGTCTTCTGGTCTGGTCCCATGGTGTGGTCTGCTAGTCTGGTCCCATGGTGTGGTCTGCTAGTCTGGTCCCATGGTGTGGTCTGCTAGTCTGGTCCCATGGTGTGGTCTGCTCGTCTAGTCCCATGGTGTGGTCTGCTCGTCTGGTCCCATGGTGTGGTCTGCTAGTCTGGTCCCATGGTGTGGTCTGCTAGTCTAGTCCCATGGTGTGGTCTGCTAGTCTGGTCCCATGGGGTGGTCTGCTAGTCTGGTACCATGGTGTGGTCTCCTAGTCTGGTCCCATGGTGTGGTCTGCTAGTTTGGTCCCATGGTGTGATCTGGTCCCATGGTGTTGTCTTCTCATCTAGTCCCATGGTGTGGTCTTCTGGTCTAGTCCCATGGTTTGGTCTGCTCGTCTAGTCCCATGGTGTGGTCTGCTAGTCTGGTCCCATGGTGTGGTCTGCTAGTCTAGTCCCATGGTTTGGTCTGCTAGTCTAGTCCCATGGTGTGGTCTGCTAGTCTCGTACCATGGTGTGGTCTGCTAGTCTCGTACCATGGTGGTCTGCTAGTCTCGTACCATGGTGTGGTCTGTTAGTCTCGTAGCATGGTGTGGTCTACTAGTCTCGTACCATGGTGTGGTCTACTAGTCTCGTACCATGGTGTGGTCTGCTAGCCTCGTACCATGGTGTGGTCTGCTAGTCTCGTACCATGGTGTGGTCTGCTAATCTCGTACCATGGTGTGGTCTGCTCATCAGTAGACATTTCCTCTCACATCCCTTCAATTTCTACCCTCTTTTTTTGATGAGCTAATTAGTGAAGGTGTGCCCGTTCATCCAGGCCCAGTTGAGTCCCGGTGATGTAAACATTATCGGTACTTTACCCTACACCTTAGAGACTGCTGCCCTATGTACACTGAACAAAAATATGAACACAACATGTAAAGTGTTGGTTTCATGAGCTAAAATAAAGTATCTCAGAAATGGTCCATTCGCACAAAAAAGCGTATTACTCTCAAATTTTGGCCACAAATTTGTTTGAGGTCAATATAATCCAGCCACCTGACTGGTGGGGCATATCAAGAAGCTGATTAAACGGTATGATGATTACACAGGTGCACCTTGTGCTGGGGACATTAAAAAGCCACTCTTAAAATGCACAGTTTTGTCAACACAATGCCACAGGTGTCTCAAGTTTTGAAGGAGCGTGCAATGCTGACTGCAGACATGTCTACCAGAGCTGTTGCCAGAAAATTAAATGTTCATTTCTCTACCATAAGCCGCCTCCAACGTCGTTTTAGATCATTTGGCAGTATGCCCATCCGGCCTCACAACCGCAGACCACTTGTCCGGTGTCGTGTGGACAAGCGGTTTGCTGATGTCAACGTTGTGAACAGAGTGCCCGGTGGTGGTGGTGGTGGTGGTGGTGGTGGGGTTATGGTATGGGCAGGCATAAGCTACGGACAACAAACACAATTGCAGTTTATCGATGGCAATCTGAATGCACAGTGATAACATAATGAGATCCTGAGTCCCCGTTGTCGTGCCATTCATTTTCCTCCATCACCTCATGTTTCAGCATGGTAACGCACGGCCCCACGTCGCAAGGATCTGTACACCATTCCTGGAAGCTGAACATGCCCCAGTTCTTCCATGGCCTGCATACTTACCAGACATGTCCCCACGCAGGGTTTTCCTGTGCGTATCCAAGCAGGCTGAATAATACTCCCCGTGGCTCCCAAAGTTGTAATCGGTAACATTTATCGTTATCGTTGACCCGAGACCACACACACACATAGGCAGTCAGTCAGTCTGAAAAGCCCTGCTTTTACTGCTGCTGTGATCTCTTTCTGTTAAAGCACGACTTCGTTGTGCCTGATCAGCACATTCTGTCTGCGTCCCAAATGTCACTCTATATTCCCTATTATCGTGCCCTAATTTGGCCAATAGCCCTATGGGACGATTTAGCGCACTAGATTGGGAATAGGGTGCCATTTTTGGGACGTATCCTCTGACTTGACTGGAGAGGAGGAAGGGAGGGAGGAATATCTATCGCATAGAGCCACTCCCAACAAAATTGGATGGGAGGTGTTCTGTTAAGCTACCTCTAAACACACACACACCTCTTCACCACTAAGCCCTCTGAATCATATCTCTGCCTCCGCAGCGTATACCTCTAAACACACACACACCTCTTCACCACTAAGCCCTCTGAATCATATCTCTGCCTCCGCAGCGTATAACTCTAAACACACACACACCTCTTCACCACTAAGCCCTCTGAATCATATCTCTGCCTCCGCAGCGTATACCTCTAAACACACACACACCTCTTCACCACTAAGCCCTCTGAATCATATCTCTGCCTCCGCAGCGTATACCTCTAAACACACACACACCTCTTCACCACTAAGCCCTCTGAATCATATCTCTGCCTCTGCTGTGCTCTGTAGGTGTTGTATGTATACTGTGTACATACCTACACCTATACAGTTATAATCTGCTGTGCTCTGTAGGTGTTGTATGTATACTGTGTACATACCTACACCTATACAGTTATAATCTGCTGTGCTCTGTAGGTGTTGTATGTATACTGTGTACAGGGGGGGACCTCTGAACTCCACAGGGGGGACCTCTGAACTCCACAGGGGGTGGAGGAAACCTCTGAACTCCACAGGGGGACCTCTGAACTCCACGGGGACCTCTGAACTCCACAGGGGGGACCTCTGAACTCCACAGGGGGTGGAGGAAACCTCTGAACTCCACAGGGGGACCTCTGAACTCCACGGGGGGGGTGGAGGAAACCTCTGAACTCCACAGGGGGGCCTCTGAACTCCACAGGGGGGTGAAGGAAACCTCTGAACTCCACAGGGGGTGGAGGAAACCTCTGAACTCCACAGGGGGGTGGAGGAAACCTCTGAACTCCACGGGGGGGGTGGTGTCAATAACATTTACATTCTCAAACGCTGAGCCTGTTCCAAGCACCCTGCCTACAAGATGGAACCTTCAAGGTGAATGTTACTGTACTGTGTGAATGTTACTGTACTGTGTGAATGTTACTGTACTGTGTGAATGTTACTGTACTGTGTGAATGTTATTGTACTGTGTGAATGTTACTGTACTGTGTGAATGTTATTGTACTGTGTGAATGTTACTGTACTGTGTGAATGTTATTGTACTGTGTGAATGTTATTGTACTGTGTGAATGTTATTGTACTGTGTGAATATGTTATTGTACTGTGTGAATGTTACTGTTCTGTGTGAATGTTACTGTTCTGTGTGAATGTTACTGTTCTGTGTGAATGTTACTGTTCTGTGTGAATGTTATTGTACTGTGTGAATATGTTATTGTACTGTGTGAATGTTATTGTACTGTGTGAATATGTTTTAGAATATTTGTATTCTGTACAGGCACTGAGTCATTTAGGTTAGTATTGTGGAGTAACTACAATGTTGTTGATCCATCCTCAGTTTTCTCCCATCACAGCCATTAGTCTATAACTGTTTTAAACTCACCATTGGCCTCATGGTGAAATCCCTAAGTGGTTTCCTTCCTCTCTGGCAACTGAGTTAGGAAGGACACCTGTATCTTTGTAATGTCTGGGTGTATTGATGCACCATCCAAAGTGCATTTAATAACTTCATTTTTTACTTCGCTCGAAGGGATATTAAATGTCTGCTTTTAATTTAGGCTTTTTATTACCCATCTATATCGAATCAAATTTATGAAGCCTTTTTATTTTACATCAGCTGATGTCACAAAGTGCTGTACAGAAACCCAGCCTGAAAACCCAAAGAGCAAGCAATGCAGAGGTAGAAGCATGGTGGTTAGTGAAAAACTCAGAGGGGTGTCCAGTCCGTTCTGGCTGTGCCGGTGGAGACGATAAGAGTACATGGACATTAAGGCCAGATTGTTCTTCAAGATGTTCAAACATTCATAGATGACCAGCAGGGTGATATAATTATCTGAATGGTTGTACAGTAGGTACCCTTCTTTACGATGCATTGGAAACCAATGCATACATACACTCAAGTAGTATTTGGTATCATTGCCTTTAAATTGTTTAACTTGGGTCAAACGTTTCAGGTAGCCATACACACGTTTCCAACAATAAGTGGGGTGAATTTTGGCCCATTCCTCCTGACAGAGCTGGTGGAACTGAGTCAGGTTTTTAGGCCTCCTTGCTCGCACAAGCTTTTTCAGTTCTGCCCACACATTTTCTATAGGATTGAGGTCAGGGCTTTGTGATGGCCATTCCAATACCTTGACTTTGTTGTCCTTAAGCCATTTTGCCACAACTTTGGGTCATTGTCCGTTTGGAAGACCCATTTGCGACCAAGCTTTAACTGATGTCTTGAGATGTTGCTTCAATATATCCACATATTTTGTGAATTGCACCAGTCCCTCCTGCAGCAAAGCACCCCCACAACATGATTCTGCCACCCCCGTGCTTCACTGTTGGGATGGTGTTCTTCAGCTTGCAAGCATCCCCCTTTTTCCTCCAAACATAACGATGGTCATTATGAACAAAAAGTTGTATTTTTGTTTCATCAGACCAGAGGACATTTCTCCTAAAAGTACGATCTTTGTCCCCATGTGCAGTTGCAAACTGTAGTCGGGATGTTTTATGTCTGTTTTGGAGCAGTGGCTTCTTCCTTGCTGGGCTGCCTTTCAGGTTATGTCGATATAGGACTTGTTTTACTGTGGATATAGATACTTTTATACCCGTTTCCTCCAGCATCTTCACAAGGTCCTTTGCTGTTGTCTAGGGATTGATTCAACAAAGTATTGACTCCAAGTTGAAGAAACATTGCAAGGATGATTTGATTAGCTCAGTAAGATTGTGACCTGTTGCTACAAGAAAAGGACAACCATTGAAGAACAAACACCATTGTAAATACAACCTATATTTGTTTCTTTTCCCTTTTGTAATTTAACTGTATATAGACATATGACATTTGAAGTGTCTTTCATCTTTTGGAACTTTTGTGATGTTTTCTGTTTCTTTTTGTGTTTGTCACGTTATCTATTTCACTTGCTTTGGCAATGTAAACATTATGTTTCCCATGTCAATCAATCCCCTTAAATTGACATTTAATTTATATGAGAGCAAGAGAGAGAGAGGCGCACAGAGAGAGAATGCCAAGTGTCAATTCTGGAGGAAACCTGGCACCAACCCTACGGTGAAGCATAGTAGTGGCAGTATTATGCTGTGGGGATGTTTTCCAGTGGCAGGGACTAGGAGACTAGTCAGGATCGAGGGAAAGATGAACAGAGCAAAGTACAGAGAGATCCTTGATGAAAACCTGCTGCAGAGCTCTCAGGACCTCAGACTGGGGTGAAGGTTCACCTTCCAACAGGACAACGACCCTAAGCACACAGTCAAGACAACGCAGGAGTGGCTTCGAGACAAGACTGAATGTCCTTGAGTGGCCCAGCCAGAGCCCGGACTTGAACCCGATCGAACATCTCTGGAGAGACCTGAAAATAGTTGTGCAGCCACGCTCCCCATCCAACCTGACAGAGCTTGAGAAGATCTCCAGAGAAGAATGGGAGAAACTCCCCAAATATAGATGTGCCAAGCTTGTAGCATCGTACCCAAGAAGACAAGGCTGTAATCACTGCCAAATACACTGAAACAAAGTACTGAGTAAAGGGTCTGAATACTTATGTATATGTAAAAAACAACGATGTTGCAAAAATGTATTATTGTATTGTTTTAGCTTTGTCTATATGGGGTACATTGTGTGTAGATTGATGAGGGGGAAATGTAATCAATTTCATTCACACAGTACAATAACATTCACAGAGCACAGTACAATAACATTCACACAGTACAATAACATTCACAGAGCACAGTACAATAACATTCACAGAGCACAGTACAATAACATTCACACAGTACAATAACATTCACACAGTACAATAACATTCACAGAGTACAGTACAATAACATTCACACAGTACAGTCATTTTTCAATTATAGGGTATTTTGTGTAGATGTAATCCATTTTATAATAAGGCTGTAACCTAACAAAATGTGTAAAAAGTCAAGGGGTCTGAATACTTTCCGAAGGCACTGTGTTTGTTTGTGTTGTCACTGCAGGAGAGTTGGTGTCAAAAAGGGTCTATGTCCAGGTAGCCATTTGATTGGCTATTTAGCAGTCTTGAAGCTTGGGGGTAGAAGCTGTTCTGGTTCCAGACTTGGTGCACTGCTACTGCTTGCTGTTAAGTAGCAGGGTAAACAGTATATGACTTGGGTGGCTGGAGTCTTTGACAATTTTCAGGGCTTTCCTCTGACATCGCCTGGTATAGAGGTCCTGGATTGAAGGGAGCTCGGCCCCAGTGATGTACTGGGCCGTACTCACCACCCAGTGATGTACTGGGCCGTGCTCACCACCCAGTGATGTACTGGGCCGTACTCACCACCCAGTGATGTACTGGGCCGTGCTCACCACCCAGTGATGTACTGGGCCGTGCTCACCACCCAGTGATGTACTGGGCCGTGCTCACCACCCAGTGATGTACTGGGCCGTGCTCAACACCCAGTGATGTACTGGGCCGTGCTCAACACCCAGTGATGTACTGGGCCGTGCTCACCACCCAGTGATGTACTGGGCCGTACTCACCACCCAGTGATGTACTGGGCCGTGCTCAACACCCAGTGATGTACTGGGCCGTGCTCACCACCCAGTGATGTACTGGGCCGTGCTCACCACCCAGTGATGTACTGGGCCGTGCTCACCACCCAGTGATGTACTGGGCCGTGCTCACCACCCAGTGATGTACTGGGCCGTGCTCACCACCCAGTGATGTACTGGGCCGTGCTCAACACCCAGTGATGTACTGGGCCGTGCTCAACACCCAGTGATGTACTGGGCCGTGCTCAACACCCAGTGATGTACTGGGCCGTGCTCAACACCCAGTGATCTACTGGGCCGTGCTCACCACCCAGTGATGTACTGGGCCGTGCTCACCACCCAGTGATGTACTGGGCCGTGCTCAACACCCAGTGATGTACTGGGCCGTGCTCAACACCCAGTGATGTACTGGGCCGTGCTCAACACCCAGTGATGTACTGGGCCGTGCTCACCACCCAGTGATGTACTGGGCCGTGCTCACCACCCAGTGATGTACTGGGCCGTGCTCACCACCCAGTGATGTACTGGGCCGTGCTCAACACCCAGTGATGTACTGGGCCGTGCTCAACACCCAGTGATGTACTGGGCCGTGCTCAACACCCAGTGATCTACTGGGCCGTGCTCAACACCCAGTGATGTACTGGGCCGTGCTCACCACCCAGTGATGTACTGGGCCGTGCTCAACACCCAGTGTAACGCTTTGCGGTCGGGTGCCTTGCAGTCGAAGTACCAATCGGTGATGTCATGATGCTCTCAATGGTGCAACTTTTATAAGGAACGAACAGTGTGTCGTTACGGAAACGATCAATGCTTGAGTTGGGCTAATCCTCACTAGTTCAGAGTAACGGCACTTCAAACGTTTTGACCTAATTGAGTCTGGCATCTCTTTTAGCATATCGGATCTAAAATATAATGAATATGGATCTAAATACAAAGACTTATCGGTCCAGTTCAAGTCCTGGACACAACTACCTTAGCGCTGTCTGGCACGCTGTCTGGCACACTGTCAAATAGTGGTTTTCTTTACCATTTCTTTTCTTCAGCCTGGCCTCCCTCTTCCCTCCTCTTCCCTCTTCTTCCCTCCCCTCCCCATCCTCCCTCATAAATAAATCAGGTTATTACGGTCCATAGTAATTATATGGATGTTTATTCCAATATCACCTCAAGCCTTCCTCTATACATATTAGTCTGCCGTGACATTATATAGCCTAGGTATTCCTAGTTATGCAGTGGTGGTAGATTTATTGTCCTTGGTAGTTGTTGCCTTTGGCTAGAAAGTACCTATGTGTGACCATGCTGTTGTTTTCAACATGTCATTTAGATGTACAGTACCAGTCAGAAGTTTGGACACACCGACTCATTCAAGGGTTTTTTTTTTTTTTTTTTACTATTTTCTGCATTGTACAATAGTAGTGAAGACATCAAAACTATGAAATAACATCATATGGAATCATGTAGTAACCACTTCAAAGTAGCCACCCTTTGCCTTGATGACAGCTTTGCACACTCTTGGCGGCCATCTTGAAGCATGTGGGGACAGCGGACTGGGATAGGGAGAGATTGAATATGTCCGTAAACTCACCAGCCAGCTGGTCTGCGCATGCTCTGGGGACGCGGCTAGGGATGCTGTCTGGGACGGCAGCCTTGCGAGAGTTAACACGTTTAAATGTCTTACTCACGTCGGCCACAGAGAAGGAGAGGCCACATTCCTTGGTAGAGGGCACTGTATTGTCCTCAAAGGTGTGTCTGAGCCGTTGAATTGCGACTCTACTTTGTACTGAAATTTTGTACTGAAAGTTTGATTGCCTTACGGAGGGAATAACTACACTGTTTTGTATTCGGCCACATTCCCAGTCACATTTTCGGGGTTAAATGCAGTGGTTCGCCCTTTCAGTTTTGTGCGAATTCTGTCATCTATCCACGGTTCCTGTTAGGGTAGGTTTTAATAGTCACAGTGGGTACAACATCTCCTATACACTTCCTTATAAACTCACTGACCGAATCAGTGTATACATTGATATTCCCAGAGGCTTCCCGGAACATATCCCAGTCCGCTTGATCAAAACAATCTTGAAGCGTGGATTCCGATTGGTCAGACCAGTGTTGAATAGTCCTTAGCACGGCTACATCTTTTTGAGTTTCTGCCTATGGGAATGGAGGAGCAAAATGGAGTTGTGGTCACATATGCCGAAAGGAGAGAGTTGAGAGAGGACCTAGCACCTAGCCCTGAGGGACACCAGTAGAGATGACCTAGTACCTAGCTCTGGGGGACACCAGTAGAGAGGACCTAGCACCTAGCCGTGGGGGACACCAGTAGAGGACCTAGCACCTAGCCCTGAGGGACACCAGTAGAGATGACCTAGCACCTAGCCCTGAGGGACACCAGTAGAGATGACCTAGCACCTAGCCCCGAGGGACACCAGTAGAGCGGACCTAGCACCTAGCCCTGGGGGACACCAGTAGAGCGGACCTAGCACCTAGCCCTGAGGGACACCAGTAGAGAGAACCTAGTACCTAGTCCTGAGGGACACCAGTAGAGATGACCTAGTACCTAGCCCTGGGGGACACCAGTAGAGATGACCTAGTACCTAGCCCTGGGGGACACCAGTAGAGATGACCTAGTACCTAGCTCTGGGGGACACCAGTAGAGAGGACCTAGTACCTAGCCCTGGGGGACACCAGTAGAGAGGACCTAGTACCTAGCCCTGGGGGACACCAGTAGAGAGGACCTAGCACCTAGCCCTGGGGGACACCAGTAGAGCGGACCTAGCACCTAGCCCTGGGGGACACCAGTAGAGCAGACCTAGCACCTAGCCCTGTGGGACACTAGTAGAGAGGACCTAGCACCTATCCCTGGGGGACACCAGTAGAGAGGACCTAGCCCTGGGGGACACCAGTATAGCAGACCTAGCACCTAGCCCTGGGGGACACCAGTAGAGCGGACATAGTACTGTACACTTACAGTGCAAAATGTGTAGGCTGTTAGTCTTCTATCTCTATCTAACTGTCACTCTCCCCCCAGCCCACCAGTGAGGAAGACCTGTGTCCTATCTGCTATGCACACTCCATCTCTGCTGTCTTCAAACCCTGTTCTCACAAGTCCTGCAAGTAAGTTACCATCATCAGCCTTGTATTTTTAAAATATATATTGTCCTTTTTTTTGTCTGATATTTCACCTTTTGACCAACTAGGACTTTATTGTAAAATATAATTTGTTCTCAATGCCTTAGGCCATTTGGCAAAAACAATTTTTTTGTTTTTATAAAAACATTTTTTGTATCCCCAAAATCATGTCAACAACAACCGTTCATGTCCCCCCTCCCCTCCTCCATCCAATACGTACACACAGCACTTTCTGCTCTGTTATTTACAGGCATTATCATCATTATCATGTGATGACAGAGTTCTCTTCATCTCAAATGCCTCTCATGTCTTCACTTAACTGCGGGGACGTAATGGAATGTGTGATGTGAATGGCATGAATGTTTAATTGCTGAAATGTCGATAGACCTTCCGGCGACGTGTTCACAGCCGTAGAGCCATCTCGCTATATTAAACCCATTTGACTAGTTCTCAGTTCTCCAGCACCGGTTGCCATCTCGCTATATTAAACCCATTTGACTAGTTCTCAGTTCTCCAGCACCGGTTGCCATCTCGCTATATTAAACCCATTTGACTAGTTCTCAGTTCTCCAGCACCGGTTGCCATCTCGCTATATTAAACCCATTTGACTAGTTCTCAGTTCTCCAGCACCGGTTGCCATCTCGCTATATTAAACCCATTTGACTAGTTCTCAGTTCTCCAGCACCGGTTGCCATCTCGCTATATTAAACCCATTTGACTAGTTCTCAGTTCTCCAGCACCGGTTGCCATCTCGCTATATTAAACCCATTTGACTAGTTCTCAGTTCTCCAGCACCGGTTGCCATCTCGCTATATTAAACCCATTTGACTAGTTCTCAGTTCTCCAGCACCGGTTGTATATCTAAACAGATTTTTAAATCTTAATAGTATATTATGTATTCATTATGTATAGAAATGTGAAATTATATGACATATATTAATTGCATTATTAAATATTCCCATTGGTTTATGGGTACTGAAAGGAGAGCGTTTACCAAGGGTAGGATTGGCAGGAAAACATTCATATAATTGGTACATTATATATTTCACAATTTAACTTCTGCTTCCTTGAGAATCCTGTCACCTTGCGTTGATTCATCTATTCGGACGACAGAAAAATATGGATTCTGTCCTTGAGCGTCTGCTACCCCAGATATGATTGAGAAGTACCAAATATGAGTCTCTGTCCCCCCACAGATAATTTATCACACACACACACCCTCTCTCACACACACACACCACCCTCTCTCTCTCGCTCTCTCACACACACACACCTCTCTCTCTCTCTCTCTCACACACCCTCGCTCTCTCACACACCCTCGCTCTCTCACACACCCTCGCTCTCTCACACACCCTCGCTCTCTCACACACCCTCGCTCTCTCACACACCCTCTCTCTCACACACCCTCTCTCTCTCGCTCTCTCACACACCCTCTCTCTCTCGCTCTCTCACACACCCTCTCTCTCTCTCGCTCGCTCTCTCACACACACCCTCTCTCTCTCGCTCGCTCTCTCACACACACCCTCTCGCTCTCTCACACACACCCTCTCGCTCTCTCACACACACCCTCTCGCTCTCTCACACACACCCTCTCTCTCTCTCACACACACCCTCTCTCTCTCTCGCTCTCTCACACACACCCTCTCTCTCTCTCGCTCTCTCACACACACCCTCTCTCTCTCTCGCTCTCTCACACACACCCTCTCTCTCTCTCGCTCTCTCACACACACCCTCTCTCTCTCTCGCTCTCTCACACACCCTCTCTCTCTCGCTCTCTCACACACCCTCTCTCTCTCTCGCTCTCTCACACACACTCTCTCGCTCTCTCACACACACCCTCTCGCTCTCTCACACACCCTCTCTCTCTCTCGCTCTCTCACACACCCTCTCTCTCTCTCTCGCTCTCTCACACACCTCTCTCTCTCTCGCTCTCTCACACACACCCTCTCTCTCTCTCGCTCTCTCACACACCCTCTCTCTCTCTCTCGCTCTCTCACACACCCTCTCTCTCTCTCGCTCTCTCACACACCCTCTCTCTCGCTCTCTCACACCCTCTCTCTCTTGCTCTCACACACCCTCTCTCTCTCGCTCTCTCTCTCACACGCACACCCTCTGTATCTCTCTCACTCTCTCTCTCTCTCACACACTCTCTCTCTCTCACACACACACACACACACACACGACTGTAACCTTCTTCTCTGTCTCTCTCTCGTCTGTCTGTCTCTCTGTCTCTCTCTCTGTCTGTCTGCCCCCCCAGAGCCTGTATAAATCAGCACCTGATGAACAACAAGGACTGTTTCTTCTGCAAGGCCACCATCACTGGAGTGGAGGACTACAGCAAGAAGCCTACTGCATCTTAACACCACACACACACACACACACACACGGCTCGGACACCATCACTGGAGTGGAGGACTACAGCAAGAAGCCTACTGCATCTTAACACCACACACACACACACGGCTCGGACACCATCACTGGAGTGGAGGACTACAGCAAGAAGCCTACTGCATCTTAACACCACACACACACACGGCTCGGACAACAGAAACCACATTGAACACACACCTGAGAGACCCCTGGTGCAATCTCTCACACAGAGCATACAGGTACACACACACACACACACACACACTCACACACACTACCACTCACTTTGCCCCCTGACAGCTTAGAAACTCTCCATATTGATCACCAGGCCAGAAAACAGGAACAGTCACTTCTACTCCACAAGCCGTGTTAATCCGACAGCTCCCCAGATAACTCCCATGTCTCTCCCCCTCTCTCCCCTCCCTTCACCTGTTAAATGATTCCCATGTCTCCCCCCCTCTCTCCCCCTTCACCTGTTAAATGATTCCCATGTCTCTCCCCTCTCTCCCCCTTCACCTGTTAAATGATTCCCATGTCTCTCCCCTCTCTCCCCCTTCACCTGTTAAATGATTCCCATGTCTCTCCCCCTCTCTCCCCCCTTCACCTGTTAAATGATTCCCATGTCTCCCCCCTCTCCCCTTCACCTGTTAAATGATTCCCATGTCTCCCTCTCTCCCCCTTCACCTGTTAAATGATTCCCATGTCTCTCCCCCTCTCTCCCCTCCCTTCACCTGTTAAATGATTCCCATGTCTCTCCCCCCTTCACCTGTTAAATGATTCCATGTCTCTCCCCCTCTCTCCCCCTTCACCTGTTAAATGATTCCCATGTCTCTCCCCTCTCTCCCCCTTCACCTGTTAAATGATTCCCATGTCTCTCCCCCTTCACCTGTTAAATGATTCCCATGTCTCTCCCCTCTCCCTCCCTTCACCTGTTAAATGATTCCCATGTCTCTCCCCCTCTCTCCCCCTCACCTGTTAAATGATTCCCATGTCTCTCTCCCCTCTCTCCCCCTCACCTGTTAAATGATTCCCATGTCTCTCCCCCTCTCTCCCTCCTTCACCTGTTAAATGATTCCCATGTCTCTCTCCCCCTCTCTCCCCTCACCTGTTAAATGATTCCCATGTCTCTCCCCTCTCCCCCTCACCTGTTAAATGATTCCCATGTCTCTCTCCCCCTCACCTGTTAAATGATTCCCATGTCTCTCCCCCTCTCTCCCCTCCCTTCACCTGTTAAATGATTCCCATGTCTCTCCCCTCTCTCCCCCTTCACCTGTTAAATGATTCCCATGTCTCTCCCCTCTCCCCCTCACCTGTTAAATGATTCCCATGTCTCTCCCCTCTCTCCCCCTCACCTGTTAAATGATTCCTATGTCTCTCTCCCCTCTCTCTCCCCTCACCTGTTAAATGATTCCCATGTCTCTCTCCCCTCTCTCCCCCTCACCTGTTAAATGATTCCCATGTCTCTCCCCCTCACCTGTTAAATGATTCCCATGTCTCTCCCCCTCACCTGTTAAATGATTCCCATGTCTCTCCCCCTCACCTGTTAAATGATTCCCATGTCTCTCCCCCTTCACCTGTTACAGATAACAAAAATTATATAGTGAGTCTTCACTTTCTGGTTCTCCTCAAGGCTCAAAGCCTCTCGATCCACTCAGATATCCAAAACCAAGTAGTTTTCTGTTCCTGCAGGTTGCTTGTTATCTCATTACAGGACTTTATCAGCCAATAAAAACACAAATATCTTATAACACAGTTGATGTCCATATTAGAGAAGACAGCTGTAGGATGGATGGGCAACCTCTGATACAGGTGAGGTGTTAGTTTGGACAGGACAGGTGAGGTGTTAGTTTGGACAGGACAGGTGAGGTGTTAGTTTGGACAGGGCAGGTGAGGTGTTAGTTTGGACAGGACAGGTGAGGTGTTAGTTTGGACAGGACAGGTGAGGTGTTAGTTTGGACAGGACAGGTGAGGTGTTAGTTTGGACAGGGCAGGTGAGGTGTTAGTTTGGACAGGGCAGGTGAGGTGTTAGTTTGGACAGGGCAGGTGAGGTGTTAGTTTGGACAGGACAGGTGAGGTGTTAGTTTGGACAGGGCAGGTGGACAGGGCAGGTGAGGTGTTAGTTTGGACAGGGCAGGTGAGGTGTTAGTTTGGACAGGACAGGTGAGGTGTTAGTTTGGACAGGGCAGGTGAGTTGTTAGTTTGGACAGGACAGGTGAGGTGTTAGTTTGGACAGGACAGGTGAGGTGTTAGTTTGGACAGGGCAGGTGAGGTGTTAGTTTGGACAGGGCAGGTGAGGTGTTAGCTTGGACAGGGCAGGTGAGGTGTTAGTTTGGACAGGGCAGGTGAGGTGTTAGTTTGGACAGGACAGGTGAGGTGTTAGTTTGGACAGGACAGAAGACAGTGGTGTCTCTCATTCTTCCTCTTCATTATATCACAACATCCCAGTGTAACCTTGTCCCTGCCTGGATACAGTAGTACAGTACCTTTAGATATGACCTATATATCACAACATCCCAGTGTAACCTTGTCCCTGCCTGGATACAGTAGTACAGTACCTTTAGATATGACCTATATATCACAACATCCCAGTGTAACCTTGTCCCTGCCTGGATACAGTAGTACAGTACCTTTAGATATGACCTATATATCACAACATCCCAGTGTAACCTTGTCCCTGCCTGGATACAGTAGTACAGTACCTTTAGATATGACCTATATATCACAACATCCCAAATAACACCTTATTCCCTTTATAGTGCACTACTTTACAACAGAGACCTATGAGCCATTTGGGAAGCGGCCTGTGTGTTCTGTCTCACCTGAGGGGTGTGTGTGTGTGTTCTGTCCCACCTGAGGTGTGTGTGTTCTGTCTCACCTGAGGTGTGTGTGTGTGTTCTGTCTCACCTGAGGTGTGTGTGTGTGTTCTGTCTCATCTGAGGTGTGTGTGTGTGTTCTGTCTCATCTGAGGTGTGTGTGTGTGTTCTGTCTCATCTGAGGTGTGTGTGTGTGTTCTGTCTCACCTGAGGTGTGTGTGTGTGTTCTGTCTCACCTGAGGTGTGTGTGTGTGTGTGTGTGTTCTGTCTCACCTGAGGTGTGTGTGTGTGTGTGTGTGTGTGTTCTGTCTCACCTGGCGTGTGTGTGTGTTCTGTCTTACCTGGTATGTGTGTGTGTGTTCTGTCTTACCTGAGGGGTGTGTGTGTGTGTTCTGTCTCACCTGAGGGGGGCTGTGTGTGTGTGTTCTGTCTCACCTGAGGTGTTCTGTCCTTTCTGTCACACCTACCTGTCCGCCACGATCCATTGTGGACACCTGAACATTCGTCTCTATGACGGGTGTCTTTCAGAAGTCCTCTGGCTACGTTTACACAGGCAGCCCAGTTCTGATCTTTTGCCACCTAATTGATATTTTGCCAATTAAAAGATAAGAATTGGACTGCCAGCGTAAAAGGACGTAACGTAACGCCCGTATGACTTGGAGAGAAGTCTACACATCATCGCCTTGCCATTCCACCAAAATACATGGAATGCCCATCGGAAGGACTACGGTCTGGGATGGTAATATAAGGTCTGGGATGGTAATAGAAGGTCTGGGATGGTAATAGAAGGTCTGGGATGGTAATAGAAGGTCTGGGATGGTTATAGAAGGTCTGGGATGGTAATAGAAGGTCTGGGATGGTAATAGAAGGTCTGGGATGGTAATAGAAGGTATGGGATGGTTATAGAAGGTCTGGGATGGTTATAGAAGGTCTGGGATGGTTATAGAAGGTCTACAGGGAATCTATATGTTATCCGATAGGGTCTCAGTGGATATAAGGTCTGCAGGAATCTATATGTGATCCGATAGGGTCTCAGTAGATATAAGGTCTGGGATGGTTATAGTAGATCTACAGGAATCTATATGTGATCCGATAGGGTCTCAGTAGATATAAGGTCTGGGATGGTTATAGTAGATCTACAGGAATCTATATGTGATCTGATAGGGTCTCAGTAGATATAAGGTCTGGGATGGTTATAGTAGATCTACAGGAATCTATATGTGATCCGATAGGGTCTCAGTAGATATAAGGTCTGGGATGGTTATAGTAGATCTACAGGGATCTATATGTGATCCGATAGGGTCTCAGTAGATATAAGGTCTGGGATGGTTATAGTAGATCTACAGGGATCTATATGTGATCCGATAGGGTCTCAGTAGATATAAGGTCTGGGATGGTTATAGTAGATCTACAGGGATCTATATGTGATCCGATAGGGTCTCAGTAGATATAAGGTCTGCATGACACTATACACTTGGGACACTTATTAACATGTTTCCATATAATCATATTGGTGTGTGTTATTGTGTAAGTGTGTGTGTGGTGTGTGTGTCTTAGTGTGTAAGAGGTTCCCCCTGGTTTAGGCTATACTGCTGTGCTAGCCAAGGGATTTTTAGGTTGTATAAGCAATATTAAATATGGACTGTTGTTGTTTTTTTTGGTGTGTATTTTTGGAAGTGGAAGGGAGGAGGGAACGGAGAGGGGTATTGCTTCTTATTTCTCCCTGGTGACTGAGACACATATTGATGATGTAACAGCAGTAAATTATTTATCCTAAAGCGATTGACTACTGTGGTTTTTTGGGGGGGGGGCAGAAAGGAGAGAGGGGGTGTGATGTATGAGAGACAAAGATATCATTAGTTTTTATGTGATTCCTTTTTTACAATTTTTAATTCAGTTTAATTTCAGTTAGTTTTCGGACCTGTTTTGCTCATTTTTATTAACACTGAACAAAAATCTAAACGCAAAATGTAAAAGTGTTGGTTCCAAGAGTTGAAATAAAAGATCTCAGAAATTTTCCATTCGCAAAAAAAAACGTTTTTCTCTCAAATGTTGTGCACAATTTTTTTTTTATCCCTGTTAGTGAGCATTTCTCCTTTTTTATTTTATTTAACCTTTATTTAACTAGGCAAGTCAGTTAAGAACACATTCTTATTTACAATGACAGCCTACCTGGGAACAGTGGGTTTAACTGCCTTGTTCAGGGGGGAGAACGACAGATTTTTACCTTGTCAGCTCGGGGATTCGATCTTTCGGTTACAGGCCCAACGCTCTGACCTCTCGACTGCTTGCCGCCCCCTTTGCCAAGATAATCCATCCACCTGACAGATATATCAAGAAGCTAATTAAACAGCATGGTCGGTCATTCATTACAAAGGTGCACCTTGTGCTGGGGACAGTAAAAACCCACTCTATAATATGCAGTTTAGTCATGACACAATGCCACCGATGTCTGAAGTTGAGGGAGTGTGCCATTGGCTGACTGCAGAAAGGTCAAATATACACTGGAGTTGCTTACAAAGACAAAACATTGTATGTTCCTATGTGGCCTTTAACTTAAATTAGCTTAAATCTACGGCAAGACTTGAAAATGTCTAGCAATGATCAACAATCAACTTGACGGAGAATAATGGGCAAATATTGTACAATCCAGATGTGCAAAACTCTGATTTATCTCATTTACATAGGTATTCACACTTGAGTTTTTGGACATTTCTGTATATCATTTTCAATACATTTACAAAAACAAAAATGGTTAAACATGTTTTAATTTTGTCATTATGTGATAATAGTGTGTAGATGGGTGAGGAAAACTAATCTATTTCATCCATTTTGAATTTAAACTGCCACACAACCAAATGTGGAATCAGTCAAAATGGTATGAATACTTCTGAAGGCACTGTAGATCATTCACTCTGGCCTGAGCTGGAATATAAAGTGATCAGATTACACACACACACACACTGGATAATCTGAGTGCAGATTAATCTGGATAATCTAATGTGCATTGTGGGTACATTACTCTTAATGCATTTCTGCAACATTATTGTTCTTGAGTCCATAAACCTGATGATTAAACTAAGTTTCAGTGCTGATCATTAAATGCCCTCCACTGGGGATTAACTTCAGTAACACCTAACCTACAGCCTACTGTTATAATACATGATACAGGTATAATACATGATGATACAGGTATAATACATGATGATACAGGTATAATACATGATACAGGTATAATACATGATGATACCTACAGCCTGCTGTTATAATACACGATACAGGTATAATACCTGATTATACAGTTATAATACATGATGATACAGGTATAATACATGATACAGGTATAATACACGATGATACAGATATAATACACAATGATACAGATATAATACACAATGATATCAAATCAAATTTTATTTGTCACATACACATGGTTAGCAGATGTTAATGCGAGTGTAGCGAAATGCTTGTGCTTCTAGTTCCGACAATGCAGTGATAACCAACAAGTAATCTAACTAACAATTCCAAAACTACTGTCTTATACACAGTGTAAGGGGATAAAGAATATGTACATAAGGATATATGAATGAGTGATGGTACAGAGCAGCATACAGTAGATGGTATCGAGTACAGTATATACATATGAGATGAGAATGTAGACAAAGTAAACAAAGTGGCATAGTTAAAGTGGCTAGTGATACATGTATTACATAAGGATGCAGTTGATGATGTAGAGTACAGTATATACGTATGCATATGAGATGAATAATGTAGGGTAAGTAACATTATATAAGGTAGCATTGTTTAAAGTGGCTAGTGATATATTTACAACATTTCCCATCAATTCCCATTATTAAAGTGGCCGGAGTTGGGTCAGTGTCAATGACAGTGTGTTGGCAGCAGCCACTCAATGTTAGTGGTGGCTGTTTAACAGTCTGATGGCCTTGAGATAGAAGCTGTTTTTCAGTCTCTCGGTCCCAGCTTTGATGCACCTGTACTGACCTCGCCTTCTGGATGATAGCGGGGTGAACAGGCAGTGGTTCGGGTGGTTGATGTCCTTGATGATCTTTATGGCCTTCCTGTAACATCGGGTGGTGTAGGTGTCCTGGAGGGCAGGTAGTTTGCCCCCGGTGATGCGTTGTGCAGACCTCACTACCCTCTGAGAGCCTTACGGTTGAGGGCGGAGCAGTTGCCGTACCAGGCGGTGATACAGCCCGCCAGGATGCTCTCGATTGTGCATCTGTAGAAGTTTGTGAGTGCTTTTGGTGACAAGCCAAATTTCTTCAGCCTCCTGAGGTTGAAGAGGCGCTGCTACGCCTTCTTCACGACGCTGTCAGTGTGAGTGGACCAATTCAGTTTGTCTGTGATGTGTATGCCGAGGAACTTAAAACTTGCTACCCTCTCCACTACTGTTCCATCGATGTGGATAGGGGGGTGTTCCCTCTGCTGTTTCCTGAAGTCCACAATCATCTCCTTAGTTTTGTTGACGTTGAGTGTGAGGTTATTTTCCTGACACCACACTCCGAGGGCCCTCACCTCCTCCCTGTAGGCCGTCTCGTCGTTGTTGGTAATCAAGCCTACCACTGTTGTGTCGTCCGCAAACTTGATGATTGAATTGGAGGCGTGCGTGGCCACGCAGTCGTGGGTGAACAGGGAGTACAGGAGAGGGCTCAGAACGCACCCTTGTGGGGCCCCCGTGTTGAGGATCAGCGGGGAGGAGATGTTGTTGCCTACCCTCACTACCTGGGGGCGGCCCGTCAGGAAGTCCAGTTATACAGGTATAATACATGATGATACAGGTATAATACATGATACTGTTATAATACACGATGATACAGGTATAATACACGATGATACATGTATAATACACGATGATACAGGTATAATACATGATGATACAGATATAACACATGATGATACAGGTATAACACACGATGATACAGGTATAATACACAATGATATAGATATAATACATGATGATACAGGTATAATACATGATACAGGTATAATACATGATACTGTTATAATACATCATGATACAGGTATAATACATGATGATACCTACAGCCTGCTGTTATAATACATGATACACCTAACTTACAGCCTGCTGTTATAATACATGATGATACAGGTATAATTGATGATACAGGTATAATACACGATGATACAGGTATAATACATGGTACAGGTATAATACATGATGATACAGGTATAATACATGATACTGTTATAATACATGATGATACAGATATAATACATGATGATACAGGTATAATACACGATGATACAGGTATAATACACGATGATACAGATATAATACATGATGATACATGATACAGGTATAATACATGATGATACAGGTATAATACATGATGATACCTACAGCCTGCTGTTATAATACATGATACACCTAACCTACAGCCTGCTGTTATAATACATGATGATACAGGTATAACACATGATGATACAGGTATAATACATGATGATACAGGTATAATACATGCTGATACAGGTATAATACATGATGATACAGGTATAATACACGATGGTACAGGTATAATACATGATGATACAGGTATAATACATGATACTGTTATAATACATGATGATACAGGTATAATACACGATGATACAGGTATAATACATGATGATACCTACAGCCTGCTGTTATAATACATGATACAGGTATAATACATGATGATACAGGTATAATACATGCTGATACAGTTGTAATACAGGATGATACAGGTATAATACATGACGATACAGGTATAATACATGATACTGTTATAATCAATGATGATACAGGTATAATACATGATACTGTTATAATCAATGATGATACAGGTATAATACATGATACTGTTATAATCAATGATGATACAGGTATAATACATGATACTGTTATAATCAATGATGATACAGGTATAATACATGATGATACAGGTATAATACATGATACAGGTATTATTATTATTTTATTTTTTTCACCTTTAGTTAACCAGTTAGGCTAGTTGAGAACAAGTTCTCATTTACAACTGCGACCTGGCCAAGATAAAGCATAGCAGTGTGAACAGACAAAGAGTTACACATGGAGTAAACAATTAACAAGTCAATAACACAGTAGAAAAAAAGAGAGTCTATATACATTGTATGCAAAAGGCATGAGGAAGTAGGCGAATAATTACAATTTTGCAGATTAACACTGGAGTGATAAATGATCAGATGGTCATGTACAGGTAGAGATACTGGTGTGCAAAAGAGCAGAAAAGTAAATAAATATAGACAGTATGGGGATGAGGTAGGTAAAATTGGGTGGGCTATTTACCGATAGACTATGTACAGCTGCAGCGATCGGTTAGCTGCTCAGATAGCTGATGTTTGAAGTTGGTGAGGGAGATAAAAGTGTCCAACTTCAGCGATTTTTGCAATTCGTTCCAGTCTCAGGCAGCAGAGAACTGGAACGAAAGGCGGCCAAATGAGGTGTTGGCTTTAGGGATGATCAGTGACATACACCTGCTGGAGCGCGTGCTACGGGTGGGTGTTGCCATCGTGACCAGTGAACTGAGATAAGGTGGAGCTTTACCTAGCATGGACTTGTAGATGACCTGGAGCCAGTGGGTCTGGCGATGAGTATGTAGCGAGGGCCAGCCGACTAGAGCATACAGGTCGCAGTGGTGGGTGGTATAAGGTGCTTTAGTAACAAAAGGGATGGCACTGTGATAAACTGCATCCAGTTTGCTGAGTAGAGTATTGGAAGCTATTTTGTAGATGACATCGCCGAAGTCGAGGATCGGTAGGATAGTCAGTTTTACTAGGGTAAGTTTGGTGGCGTGAGTGAAGGAGGCTTTGTTGCGGAATAGAAAGCTGACTCTAGATTTGATTTTAGATTGGAGATGTTTGATATGAGTCTGGAAGGAGAGTTTACAGTCCAGCCAGATACCTAGGTACTTATAGATGTCCACATATTCTAGGTCGGAACCATCCAGGGTGGTGATGCTAGTCAGGCATGCAGGTGCAGGCAGCGAACGGTTGAAAAGCAGGCATTTGGTTTTACTAGCGTTTAAGTTAGAGTTTAAGTTGGAGGCCACGGAAGGAGTGTTGTATGGCATTGAAGCTCGTTTGGAGGTTAGATAGCACAGTGTCCAAGGAAGGGCCGGAAGTATACGGAATGGTGTCATTTGCGTAGAGGTGGATCAGGGAATCGCCCGCAGCAAGAGCAACATCATTGATATATACAGAGAAAAGAGTTGGCCCGAGAATTGATCCCTGTGGCACCCCCATAGAGACTGCCAGAGGACCGGACAACATGCCCTCCAATTTGACACACTGAACTCTGTCTGCAAAGTAGTTGGTGAACCAGGCAAGGCAGTCATTAGAAAAACAGAGGCTACTGAGTCTGCCGATAAGAATATGGTGATTGACAGTCGAAAGCCTTGGCCAGGTCGATGAAGATGGCTGCACAGTACTGTCTTTTATCGATGGCGGTTATGATATCGTTTAGTACCTTGAGCATGGCTGAGGTGCACCCATGACCGGCTCGGAAACCAGATTGCACAGCGAAGAAGGTACGGTGGGATTCGAGATGGTCAGTGACCTGTTTGTTGACTTGGCTTTCGAAGACCTTAGACAGGCAGGGCAGGATGGATATAGGTCTGTAACAGTTTGGGTCCAGGGTGTCTCCCCCTTTGAAGAGGGGGATGACTGCGGCAGCTTTCCAATCCTTGGGGATCTCAGACGATAAGAGAGGTTGAACAGGCTGGTAATAGGGGTTGCGACAATGGCGGCGGATAGTTTCAGAAATAGAGGGTCCAGATTGTCCAGCCCAGCTGATTTGTATGTGTCCAGGATTTGCAGCTCTTTCAGAACATCTGCTATCTGGATTTGGGTAAAGGAGAACCTGGAGAGGCTTGGGCGAGCAGCTGCGGAGGGGGGGGGCAGAGCTGTTGGCCGAGGTTGGAGTAGCCAGGAGGAAGGCATGGCCAGCCATTGAGAAATGCTTGTTGAAGTTTTCGATAATCATGGATTTATCGGTGGTGACCGTGTTACCTAGCCTCAGTGCAGTGGGCAGCTGGGAGGAGGTGCTCTTGTTCTCTATGGACTTTACAGTGTCCCAGAACTTTTTGGAGTTAGAGCTACAGGATGCAAATTTCTGCCTGAAGAAGCTGGCCTTTGCTTTCCTGACTGACTGCGTGTATTGGTTCCTGACTTCCCTGAACAGTTGCATATCGCGGGGACTATTCAATGCTATTGCAGTCTGCCACAGGATGTTTTTGTGCTGGTCGAGGTCAGTCAGGTCTGGAGTGAACCAAGGGCTATATCTGTTCTTAGTTCTGCATTTTTTGAACGGAGCATGCTTATCTAAAATGGTGAGGAAGTAATTTTTAAAGAATGACAAGGCATCCTCAACTGACGGGATGAGGTCAATATCCTTCCAGGATACCCGGGCCGGGTCGATTAGAAAAGCCTGCTCACAGAAGTGTTTTAGGGAGCGTTTGACAGTGATGAGGGGTGGTCATTTGACTGCGGATCCGTAGCGGATACAGGCAATGAGGCAGTGATCACTGAGATCCTGGTTGAAGACAGCGGAGGTGTATTTGGAGGGCCAGTTGGTCAGGATGACGTCTATGAGGGTGCCCTTGTTTACAGATTTAGGGTTGTACCTGGTGAGTTCCTTGATGATTTGTGTGAGATTGAGGGCATCTAGCTTAGATTGTAGGACTGCTGGGGTGTTAAGCATATTCCAGTTTAGGTCACCTAACAGAACAAACTCTGAAGCTAGATGGGGAGCGATCAATTCACAAATAGTGTCCAGGGCACAGCTGGGAGCTGAGTGGGGTCGGTAGCAGGCGGCAACAGTGAGAGACTTATTTCTGGAGAGAGTAATTTTTAAAATTAGTAGTTCCAACTGTTTGGGTATGGACCTGGAAAGTATGACATTAGCTAATCAGCTAGCACAACAACAGCAGGTAAAATGGCGTTGACTAGGCAGAGAGGGCCGGATTAACTACACACAGAGCCTGAGTGCGGCTGGGGCCGACAGATAAAACATAAACAAGCAGAATGGAGTACCGTGATTAATGGACAGTCCAGCAGGCATCAGCTATGTAGCCAAGTGATCACAGTGTCCAGCAGGCATCAGCTATGTAGCCAAGTGATCACAGTGTCCAAGGTGCAGCAGTAGATGGGACAGGGAAGCCGCCACTACGCTAGCGACACAGCGTTTCAAGTTAGTAGCCCGGGGGTGGTAGGGGGGAGTTGGCAGGGAGATGTGCCTGCTAGCAGGGAGATGTGCCTGGCTCACGGCTAACTGGTGCTAGCTTCGTGGCAGTGGTTAGCCAAGGTCCAGAGTTTACAGCAAGGATCCGGTGGAGTATTGGGCTCTAGCCGTGTATGAGTGTGGTTCGGGTGAACAGCTGAGTAGGCCGGGAAGTGGGCCTCAGGGATAGCTTCGGTACTGCGTGCAAGCTAGCTGTGAAGATCAGAAGTAGTGGTCCAGGGATTACAGCAGGAATCCGGCGTTGTTGTGGAGAGAGAGTTCGATACTGGTAAACTGGCGAGTATTATCCAGGCAAAAAAAAAAAACTGTCTGGCTGTGCAGAAGGTAAGAGCCGCGAGCAGTGGCTAACAATGACTAAATAGCTTGTAGCTGGTTAGCTTCTGGAGGTTCTTGAATGTGTTCTAAACATTTAAAATAATAGCGATTCCGTATCACATAGGGTGAGGCAGGTTACCGGAAGGTATAATCAAATTAAAAATCTAAAAGAGATTGAAAATAAATATGGGTCCAGTGAGTGGTTGGGCTGGCTGGGGACATGGCGATTCAGACAGTTGGCAGGCCTGTGCTAACAAGCTAACAGTTAGTAGGCCGGGGCTAAACAAGCTAGCAGTTAGTAGACCGGGGCAGGCTAGCCGTTAACAGGCCGAATTAGCAAGCAAGCAGATAGATAGCAAGGGCTAGAATGTTAGCCTTTGGGGGACGTCGCGATGGGGTTAAGTCTGTTTATGCCTCTTCATGCGGTGACATCGATAGACCAGTCGTGGGTCCGGATATTGTAGCCCAGGAGTATGCTTCGGTGGTAGCACAGGAGCTCTGGCCGGGCTAGCTTCAAGCTAAGTGGATGGAAATGCTAGCCAGGAGTAGTCATCCGGGGTTGCGGTTAGCTAGTTGTCCAGATGCGGTTAGCTAGATCCAGATGAAAATGTTCCGTTTGCGGTGGGATAAAAATAATAGGTCCGTTATGCTCTGAGTCGCGTTGTTCGAACCGACGAGAGCTTTCCGAGCTAAAGGTTAGCTGATGACCGCTAGCAATGGTTTTCTGACTGATAGCTGGTAGTTAGCTGGCTAGCTTCAGTTGAGGGGTTCCAGATCCGAAGTAAATATAAATACTTTAGAAAAAAAGCAGATACATGCTACATTGGGTGAGGCGGGTTGCAGGAGAGTATTTAGATGTTGAGGTTTAGAAAAATGTTTTAAAGATATGCAAAGAAAATATGTAAAAAACGATATACACAAGGGACACGACAGGACAAGACGTCTGACTGCTACGCCATCTTGGATAGCATTCAAGATAATATATGATAACACATGATACAGGTATAATACACAATGATACAGGTATAATACATGATGATACAAGTATAATACAGGTATAATACACGATGATACAGGTATAATACATGATGATACAGGTATAATACATGATGATACAGGTATAATACATGATGATACAGGTATAATACATGATGATACAGGTATAATACATGATGATACAGGTATAATACACGATGATACAGGTATAATACACGATGATACAGGTATAATACATGATGATACAGGTATAATACATGGTACAGGTATAATACATGATACAGGTATAATACATGACACTGTTATAATACATGATACAGGTATAATACATGATACAGGTATAATACATGATGATACAGGTATAATACATGATGTATAATACAGGTATGATACATGGTACAGGTATAATACATGATACAGGTATAATACATGACACTGTTATAATACATGATACAGGTATAATACATGATGATACAGGTATAATACATGATACTGTTATAATACATGATGATACAGGTATAATACATGATGATACAGGTATAATACATGATGATACAGGTATAAAACACGATGATACAGGTATAAAACACGATGATACAGGTATAATACATGATACAGGTATAATACATGATACAGGTATAATACACGATGATACAGGTATAATACACGATGATACAGGTATAATACATGATGATACAGGTATAATACATGATACAGGTATAATACATGATACAGGTATAATACATGATGATACAGGTATAATACATGATGATACAGGTATAATACACGATGATACATGATGACACATGATACAGGTATAATACATGATGATACAGGTATAATACATGGTACAGGTATAATACATGATGATACAGGTATAATACATGATGATACAGGTACAATACATGATGATACAGGTATAATACATGATGATACAGGTATAATACATGATACTGTTATAATACATGATGATACAGGTATAATACATGATGATACAGGTATAATACATGATGATACAGGTATAATACATGATACTGTTATAATACATGATAATACAGGTATAATACATGATGATACAGGTATAATACACGATGATACAGGTATGATACATGATGATACAGGTATAATACATGATACAGGTATAATACATGATACAGGTATAATACATGATGATACAGGTATAATACATGATACTGTTATAATACATGATGATACAGGTATAATACACGAGGATACAGGTATAATACACGATGATACAGGTATAATACATGATGATACATGTATAATACATGATGATACAGGTATAATACATGATACTGTTATAATACATGATGATACAGGTATAATACACGATGATACAGGTATAATACATGATACTGTTATAATACATGATACTGTTATAATACATGATACATGTATAATACATGATGATACAGGTATAATACATGATACTGTTATAATACATGATGATACAGGTATAATACACGATGATACAGGTATAATACATGATACTGTTATAATACATGATACTGTTATAATACATGATACATGTATGATACATGATGATACAGGTATAATACATGATACAGGTATAATACATGATACAGGTATAATACACGAAACAGGCAAATGTTCCTTTTTTCCAAAAATATTATTTTTGTAGGCGAAATAGCTCCCGTTTCTTCATCACGCTTGGCTGAGAAATCGACCGGAAAATGCTACAACTATAACGCCAAACTTTTTTCAAAATTTGCTCCATAATATCGACAGAAACACGGCAAACGTTGTTTAGGATCCACCCTCAAGGTGTTTTTAACATATATATTCGATAATATATCCGTCGAGGCAATTGGTTTCTCATAAGAAGCGATTGGAAAAATGGCTAGCTCAGTATTTTACGCGAGATTTTCTGCAGGAGACACCATGTGACCACTTGCTATATATGGTCCATTACAGCCATTCTTCAATGGAAATGCGTAAAAAGACTTCACAATGCTGTAGACACCTTGGGGGATACGTGGAAAACGTAAGCTCATTCATAGCTCATTCACAGCCATATAAGGAGTCATTGGCATGAGGCGGTTTCAAAAAATGCGACACTTCCTGGTTGGATTTTTATCTGGGTTTCGCCTGTAACATCAGTTCTCTGGCACTCACAGATAATATCTTGGCAGTTTTGGAAACGTCAGAGTGTTTTATTTCCAAAGCTGTCAATTATATGCATAGTCGAGCATCTTTTTGTGACAAAATATCTTGTTTAAAACGGGAACGTTTTTTCATCCAACATTTTTAATAGCGCCCCCTAATGCATAACCAGAAAGCTCTGGTTCAACATGTCAATACTTCTCACAAATACGAGTAGTGATGAAGTCGATCTCTCCTCCACTTTGAGCCAGGAGAGATTGACATATTATTAATGTTAGCTCTCCGTGTACATTTAAGGGCTAGCCGTGCTGTCCTGTTCTGTGCCAGTTGTAATTTTCTTAAGTCCCTCTTTGTGGCACCTGACCACACGACTGGACAGTAGTCCAGCTGTGACAAAACTAGGGCCTGTAGGACCTGCCTTGTTGATACTGTTATTAAGAAGGTAGAAACTAGGGCCTGTAGGACCTGCCTTGTTGATAGTGTTATTAAGAAGGTAGAAACTAGGGCCTGTAGGACCTGCCTTGTTGATAGTGTTAAGAAGGTAGAAACTAGGGCCTGTAGGACCTGCCTTGTTGTTTAGTAGGCCGAGCAGCACTCTATTATGGACAGATTTCTCCCCATCTTAGCTACTGTTGCATCAACATGTTTTGACCATGACAGTTTACAATGCAGGGTTACTCCAAGCAGTTTAGTCACGTCAACTTGCAAAATGTTCACATTATTTATTACACGATTTAGTTGAGGTTTATAGTTTAGTGAAAGATTTGTCCCAAATACAACGCTTTTAGTTTTTTAAATATGAGTAAATAATAGTAACGTATTCCTTGCCACCCATTCTGAAACTAACTGCAGCTCTCTGTTAAGTGTTGAACTGATTTCACTCGCAGTAGCAGCTGACGTGTATAGAGTTGAGTCATCTGCATACATAGACACTCTGGCTTTACTCAAAGCCAGTGAGTGGCATGTCATTAGTAACATTTTTTTAAAGTAAGGGGCCTAGACATCTTCCATGGGGAATTCCTGATTCTACCTGGATTATGTTGGGGAGGCTTCTATTAAAGAACCCCCCTCTGTGTTCTGTTAGACAGGTAACTTTGTATCCACAATAATTTAATATTGAGGTTTATGGTTTAGTTTTTTAAATATTTATAACTAACTTATTCCTTGCCACCCCATTCTGAAACTAACTGCAGCTCTTTGTTAAGTGTTGAACTGATTTCACTCGCAGTAGCAGCTGACGTGTATAGAGTTGAGTCATCTGCATACATAGACACTCTGGCTTTACTCAAAGCCAGTGAGTGGCATGTCATTAGTAACATTTTTTTAAAGTAAGGGGCCTAGACATCTTCCATGGGGAATTCCTGATTCTGTGTGATGGTCGTCTCGCTTCGAGTCCTTAGGAAACTACAGTATTTTGTTTTTTTAAATGTATTATTTCTTACACTGTTACCCCAGGAAAATCTTAAGTTTTATTATATACAGCCGGGAAAAACTATTGGATATAACATCAACGTCAACTTGCCAACATTATGAACAGGAATATGACTTTCCTAAAGCGGATCCTCTGTTTGGACCACCACCCTGGACAATGGATCGGATCCCAGTAGGTGACCCAAAACAACGGTGCCGCAGAAGGGGCAGACGGTGCGGTCTTCTGGTCAGGCTCCGTAGACGGGCACATGGCTCACAGCTCCCGAGTATATTACTCGCCAATGTCCAGTCTCTTGACAACAACATAGATGAAATTCGAGCAGGGGTTGCCTTCCAGAGAGACATGGTAACATTCTCTGTTTCACGGAAACATGGCTCAATCGGGATACGTTGTCAGAGTCGGTACAGCCACCCGGTTTCTTCACGCATCACGCCGACAGAAACAAACATCTCTCTGGTAAGAAGGGCGGGGGTGTATGCCTTATGATTAACGAGTCGTGGTGTGATCATAACAACATACAGGAACTCAAGTCCTTTTGTTCACCTGACCTAGAATTCCTTACAATCAAATCGCATTATCTACCAATGTTTTCGATCACGTGGACTGGGACTGTTCCGGATAGCCTCAGACAACACCATTGATGTATACGCTGATTCGGTGAGCGAGTTTATTAGCGACTGCATCGGTGATGTTGTACCCACGGTGACTATTAAAACCTTCCGCAACCAGAAACCGTGGATTAATGGCAGCATTTGCGCAAAACTGAAAGCGTGAACCACTGCTTTTAATCATGGCAAGGTGACCGGAAATGACAGAATACGCACAGTGTAGCTAATCCCTCTGCAAGGCAATCAAACAAGCTAAGCGTGAGTATAGAGACAAAGTAGAGTCACAATTCAACAGCTCAGACACGTATGTGGCAGGGTCTACAGTTAATCACGGATTACAAAAAGAAAACCAGCCCCGTCGCGGACACCGATGTCTTGCTCCCAGACAAACTAAACAACTTCTTTGCTCGCTTTGAGAACAATACAGTGCCACTGACACAGCCCACTACCAAAACATGCGGACTCTCCTTCACTGCAGCCGAGGTGAGTAAAACATTTAAACGTGTTAACCTCTTAAGTCGACCCTCTACTTTTTCGAACATTCTGTTAAAAATCGCGCAACATTTCAGCGCCCTGCTACTCATGCCAGGAATATAGTATATGCATATGATTAGTATGTGTGGATAGAAAACACTCAGACGTTTATGAAACTGGTTAAATCACGGCTGTGACTATAACAGAACGTGCGTTTCATCGAAAAGTGCAGGAAAATCTGATCACTGAAAATGGAAAAATATATCCATGCGCCACTTCAACCCATTGATAAAGGTGAACCACATTTAATGGGGCGAGGTTGCAATACCTACAGCTTCCACACGATGTCAACAGTCTTGTCATTTGCCTACTATTTGTTTCTTGGTCAAACAGACGCATGGCAGCGCAGTTCTTCCGGTCTCCGACCGGATATTTTGGTTGAGATTTACCCGGACATTATTTCCAGACGTACAGCTATAGAATATACATCGCCTCGTGATCAATTTGATCGCTTATTAACGTTTACTAATACGTAAAGTTGCATTACAAAAGTATTTCGAAGTGTTTTGTGAAAGTTTATCATCGACTTTTTAAATTTTAAAAAATGACGTTACGTTATAAAACGCTATTTTTTTCCTTGATCACACAGTCTTCATAGATCGATATCTAGGCTATATATGGACCGATTTAATCGAAAAAAAGACCCAATAGTGATGTTTATGGGACATCTAGGAGTGCCAACAAAGAAGATGGTCAAAGGTAATGAATGTTTTATATTTTATTTGTGCGTTTTGTGTAGCGCCGACTATGCTAATTATTTTGTTTACGTCCCCTGCGGGTCTTTTGGGGTGTTACATGCTATCAGATAATAGCTTCTCATGCTTTCGCCGAAAAGCATTTTAGAAATCTGACTTGTTGCCTGGATTCACAATGAGTATAGCTTTAATTCACTACCCTGCATGTGTATTTTAATGAACGTTTGAGTTTTAACTAGTACTATTAGCATTTAGCGTAGCGCATTTGCATTTCCAGATGTCTAGATGGGACGCCTGCTTGTCAGGTAGGAGCAAGAGGTTAACCCTCTCAAGGCTGCAGGCCCAGACGGCATCCCCAGCCGCGTCCTCACTGCATGCGCAGACCAGCTGGCTGGTGTGTTTACGGACATATTCAATCAATCCCTATCCCAGTCTACTGTTCCCACATACTTCAAGAGGGCCACCATTGTTGCTGTTCCCAAGAAAGCTAAGGTAACTGAGCTAAATGACTACCGCCCCGTAGCACTCACTTCTGTCATCATGAAGTGCTTTGAGAGACAAGTCAAGGATCACATCACCTCCACCCTACCTGACAGACTAGGCCCACTCCAATTCGCTTACCCCGCCCCAATAGGTCCACAGACAACGCAATCTCTACATCTGGACAAGAGGAATACCTATGTAAGAATGCTGTTAATTGAGTACAGCTCAGCATTTAACACCATAGTGCCCTCCAGACTCGTCATTAAGGTCTCGACCCTGTGCAACTGGGTCCTGGAATTTCTGACGGGCCGCCTCCAAATGGTGAGGGTAGGTAACAACATCTCCACCCCGCTGATCCTCAACATAGGGGCCCCACAAGGGTGTGTTCTCAGCCCTCTCCTGTACTTCCTGTTCACCCATGACTGCGTGGCCATGCACGCCTCCAACTCAATCATCAACTTTGCAGAAGACACTCCAGTGGTAGGCTTGATTACCAACAACAATGAGACGGCCTACAGGGAGGAGGTGAGGGCCCTCGGAGTGTGCTGTCAGGAAAATAACCTCACACTCAACGTCAACAAAACTAAGGAGATGATCGTGGACTTCAGGAAACAGCAGAGGGATCACTCCCTTATCCACATCGTAGGGACAGTAGTGGAAAAGGTGGAACGTTTTAAGTTCCTCAGTGTACACATCACGGCCAGAGGACAAGTGCATTAGTGTGTCTAGTTGGAGAAACAGACGCCTCATAAGTCCTCAACTGACAGCTTTATTAAATAGTATCCGCAAAACACCAGTCTCAATGTCAGCAGTGACGAGGTGACTCTGGGATGCTGGCCTTCTAGGCAGAGTTCCTCTGTCCAGTGTCTATGTTATTTTGCCCATCTTAATCTTTTCTTTTTATTGGCCAGTCTGAGATTAGCAACTTCACATTATAGAGTCGCCTCTTCACTGTTGACGTTGAGACGCCACTATTTAAGAAACCAGTTTTGGCGTCTGTTTCTCAAACTACTTGTCCTCTTGCTCACAAACTCTTTCCATTCAGAGTTTGCGCTGTTCTGTAGTACCAGTTGAGAGACTCATGGGCTTTCATTTCTCATTCTTTGTTTCGCCATTTTGAGCCTGTAATCAAACCCACAAATGCTGATGCTCCAGCAACTAGTCTAATGAAGGCCAGTTTTATTGCCTTTAATCAGAACAACAGTTTTCAGCTGTGCTTTCTTCAAAAGTGGATCAATTAGTGAGGTCATTGGAACACTGGGCCAACGCATCATCCGTTTCCAGGGGCAAACTACCTGACCCTCCAGGACACCTGACACCACCCAATGTCACAGGAAGGCCAAAAGATCATCAAGGACAACAACCCTCTGCCTGTTCACCCCACTATTATCATTCAGCACAGGTGCTGTTATTAACTCAAAGACTAGTTTAGGGACCGAGAGACTGAAAAACAGCTTCTATCTCAAGGCCATCAGACTGTTAAACAGCCATCACTAACATTGAGTGGCTGCTGCCTACATACTAGTTTGACTCACATCTTGAGCCACTTTAATAATTAAAAATGGATATAATAAATGTATCACTAGTCATAAAATGCCACTTTATATAATGTTTGCATACTCCTACATTTCTCAGAACATGTGTATATACTGTACTCTATACCATTTTTGCCTATGCCGTTAACTATAGTGTGTATCTAAGTAATAACGCAAACATCCATATTTATATGTACATATTCTTATGAATTCCTTATAACTTGTGTCTCTAATTGTAAGTAATTGTTGTTTAATTGTTAGCATATTACTAACATGGTCGGAACTAGAAGCACAAGCAGTTTCACCACAGTTATACTGCAGTTACAATGTGAATGTTTTATCTTAATATTCTAACTATTATAGGCCCATAGTACCCTGGCCTCTTTATAGATGATCGTGGACTTCAGGAACTCTAGCAGAGGGACATTCACTCCCATTGGTAGCCCAAACTAACTACAGTTTCTTGATCAGCTAGTTTAGACTATGAGTCTCTTGGACGACTAATGTCAAAAGCTTGGACTTTAGTGTGCACTGAAAGTATAACATAACAGCTCTCACAATATTTGTGGTAGTGCTAACTATAGCCCTATTATAGCATTGTTCCATGCCTAAGCCCTATTTAGTCTCCTTATAAGTGAGCCCTATTATAAACGTTTGTTGTTGTCAATTTGTATACTGTGAAATAGCTTTGTATCTGGTCAAACACCATTTTTTCCTCAAGTCTACTAAAGGTTGGTAACAGGCTGATTGGTTGGCTATTTGAGCCAGCAAAGGGGGCTTTACTATTCTTGATACTTGATACTACTCTTTATAGAGGAACGGCTTTTGCTTCCCTCCAGACCTGAGGGTACACACTTTCTTAAATTGAAGAGTTGGCAAATAGGAGTGGCAATATCGTCCACTATTATCCTCAGTCATTTTCCATCCAAGTCGTCAGAACCCTGTGGCTTGTTCTTGTTGATGGACATCAATCATTTGTTCACCTCTTTCACCATCACTTTACTGAATTCACAAAATGACAATGCTTGTCTTTCATAATTTGGTCAGATATACTTCTATTATAGATGTGTGTATCTAACCCTATTATAGTTGTATCTAAGCCCTGTCCTATTAAAGTAGTCTCCTAACTTAGCCAATATCATTTGGTTTTGTGATGAATGAGTCTCATTCAATGAATGATGGAGCAAGAGGACAAGTGTATTAGTGTGTCTAGTTGGAGAAACAGACGCCTCATAAGTCCTCAACTGACAGCTTTATTAAATAGTACCCGCAAAACACCAGTCTCAATGTCAGCAGTGACGAGGTGACTCTGGGATGCTGGCCTTCTAGGCAGAGTTCCTCTGTCCAGTGTCTATGTTATTTTGCCCATCTTAATCTTTTCTTTTTATTGGCCAGTCTGAGATTAGGCTTTTTCTTTGCAACTTCACATTATAGAGTCGCCTCTTCACTGTTGACGTTGAGACTGGTGTTTTGCGGGTACTATTTAATGAACCAGTTTGCTAGGTTCTGTTTCTCAAACTAGAGACTCTAATGCCTATTTAGTCCTCTTGCTCACAGCACCAGGGCCTCCCACTCCTCTTTCCATTCTGGTTAGAGCCAGTTTGCGCTGTTCTGTAAGCCCTATTATAGTCTCCTAACTATAGGTGTCTCTATTATAGTCTCCTAACACAGCCGTTGTATGAGATCTTCGGTTTCTTGGCAATTTCTCGCATGGAACAGCCTTCATTTCTCAGAACAAGAATAGATTCTTTGTTTCTGGCCATTTTGAGCCTGTAATCAAACCCACAAATGCTGATGCTCCAGATACTCAACTAGTCTAATGAAGGCCAGTTTTATTGCTTCTTTAATCAGAACAACAGTTTTCAGCTGTGCTTTCATAATTGCAAAAGGGTTTTCTAATGATCAATTAGCCTTTTATAATTATAAACTTGGATTAGCTCTCCATTAACACAGGAGTGATAGTTGCTGGTAATGGGCCTTATGTACGCTGCCCTATTATGTAGATATTCCACTAAAAATCATCCGCCCTATTATAGTCTCTAACAGCTACAATAGTCATTTACAACATTAACAATGTCTACACTGTATTTCTGATCAATTTGATGGTATTTTAATGGACAAAAAATGTGATTTTCTTTCAAAAACAAGGACATTTCCAAGTGACCCCAAACTTTTGAAAGCTACTGTATATGATTATTGCATACATTAGCTGTAGGATCGACAGAGGCATTCAGGGGAATTAGAGAGACATAAATTAGGTTACTTACATTGTAACTGCCAACGTCCCTGTGATAATGTACATTTTCTGCAGCATTACGACAACAACGGTAGGAATTATCTGAGCTGGGCTTGGGGGTTATTGATAAGTCATAACACATGATGACACAGTTATAATGCATGGAAACGTTTACAATGTGAATGTTTAATGTCACAATGATTCTGACTACTATTATGGCCAATGATATACCCTGGCCTCTGGAGGTTGTATGAGGCATCACACCCTTTTGGGAACTCTGAACCAGACCGGACATTCAGGCTCCCAGTTGGTCTGTTATTAACTGCAGATTAGTCTCTTGACAGACTAGTTTAGCTGCAAGTTAGTCTCTTGGACAGACTAGTTTAGCTGGAAGTTAGTCTCTTGGGCAGACTAGTTTAGCTGGAAGTTAGTCTCTTGGACAGACTAGTTTAGCTGCAAGTTAGTCTCTTGGACAGACCAGTCTACCTGCAGGTTAGTCTCCTAACTATAGTGTGTCTCTAAGCCCTATTATAGTCTCCTAACTATAGTGTGTCTCTAAGCCCTATTATAGTCTCCTAACTATAGTGTGTATCTAAGCCCTATTATAGTCTCCTAACTATAGTCTGTCTCTAAGCCCTATTATAGTCTCCTAACTATAGTGTGTATCTAAGCCCTATTATAGTCTCCTAACTATAGTGTGTATCTCTATTATAGCCCTATTATAGTCTCTAACTAACTATAGTCCCTATTATAGCCCTATTATAGTCTCCTAACTATAGTGTGTATCTAAGCCCTATTATAGTCTCCTAACTATAGTGTCTCTAAGCCCTATTATAGTCTCTAAGCCCTATTATAGTCTCCTAACTATAGCCCTATTATAGTCTCCTAACTATAGTGTGTCTCTAAGCCCTATTATAGTCTCCTAACTATAGCCCTATTATAGTCTCCTAACTATAGTGTGTCTCTAAGCCCTATTATAGTCTCCTAACTAAGCCCTATTATAGTCTCCTAACTATATTATAGTCTATAACTATAGTGTCTCTAAGCATGCCCTATTATAGTCTCCTAACTATAGTGTGTCTCTAAGCCCTATTATAGTCTCCTAACTATAGCCCTATTATAGTCTCCTAACTATAGTGTGTATCTAAACCCTATTATAGTCTCCTAACTATACTATCTAAGCCCTATTATAGTCTCCTAACTATAGCGTGTATCTATTAGCCCTATTATAGTCTCCTAACTGTCTCTAAGCCCTATTATAGTCTCCTAACTATAGTGTCTCTAAGCCCTATTATAGTCTCCTAACTATAGTAAACCCTATTATGTCTCTAAGCCCTATTATAGTCTCCTAACTAAGCCCTATTATAGTCTCCTAACTATAGTGTGTCTCTATTAAGCCCTATTATAGTCTCTCCTAACTATTATAGTCTCTAACTAGCCCTATTATAGTCTCCTAACTATAGTGTGTATCTAAGCCCTATTATAGTCTCCTAACTATAGCCCTATTATAGTCTCCTAACTATAACCCTATTATAGTCTCCTAACTATAACCCTATTATAGTCTCCTAACTATAGCCCTATTATAGTCTCCTAACTATAGCCCTATTATAGTCTCCTAACTATAACCCTATTATAGTCTCCTAACTATAACCCTATTATAGTCTCCTAACTATAACCCTATTATAGTCTCCTAACTATAACCCTATTATAGTCTCCTAACTATAGCCCTATTATAGTCTCCTAACTATAGTGTGTATCTAAGCCCTATTATAGTCTCCTAACTATAGCCCTATTATAGTCTCCTAACTATAGTGTGTCTCTAAGCCCTATTATAGTCTCCTAACTATAGTGTGTCTCTAAGCCCTATTATAGTCTCTAACTAAGCCCTATTATAGTAACTGTCTCTAAGCCCTATTATAGTCTCTAACTAACTATAGTCTGTCTCTAAGCCCTATTATAGTCTCCTAACTATAGCCCTATTATAGTCTCCTAACTATAGTGTGTCTCCCTATTATAGTCTCTAACTAAGCCCTAGCCCTATTATAGTCTCCTAACTATAGTCTCTAACTAAGCCCTATTATAGTCTCCTAACTAACTATTATAGTCTCCTAACTAAGCCCTATTGTAGTCTCTAACTAGCCCTATTATAGTGTCTCTATAGCCCTATTATAGTCTCCTAACTATAGCCCTATTATAGTCTCCTAACTATAGTGTGTATCTAAGCCCTATTATAGTCTCCTAACTATAGTCTGTCTCTAAGCCCTATTATAGTCTCCTAACTATAGTGTGTCTCTAAGCCCTATTATAGTCTCCTAACTATAGCCCTATTATAGTCTCTAACTAAGCCCTATTATAGTCTCCTAACTATAGTGTCTCTAAGCCCTATTATAGTCTCTAACTAACTATATAGTGTCCTCTAAGCCCTATTATAGTCTCCTAACTATAGTGTCTCTAAGTCCCTATTATAGTCTCCTAACTATAGTGTGTCTCTAAGCCCTATTATAGTCTCCTAACTATTATAGTGTAACCCTATTATGTCTCTAAGCCCTATTATAGTCTCCTAACTATAGTGTGTCTCTAAGCCCTATTATAGTCTCCTAACTATAGCCCTATTATAGTCTCCTAACTATCTGTCTCTATTATAGTCCCTAATTATAGTGTGTCTCTAACTATTATAGTCTCCTCTCTAAGTGTATCCCTATTATAGTCTCCTAACTATAGCCCTATTATAGTCTCCTAACTATAGTCTGTCTCTAAGCCCTATTATAGTCTCCTAACTATAGTGTGTCTCTAAGCCCTATTATAGTCTCCTAACTATAGTCTGTATCTAAGCCCTATTATAGTCTCCTAACTATAGTCTGTCTCTAAGCCCTATTATAGTCTCCTAACTATAGCCCTATTATAGTCTCCTAACTATAGTGTGTATCTAAGCCCTATTATAGTCTCCTAACTATAGTGTGTCTCTAAGCCCTATTATAGTCTCCTAACTATAGTGTCTCTAAGCCCTATTATAGTCTCCTAACTATAGTGTCTCTAAGCCCTATTATAGTCTCCTAACTATAGCCCTATTATAGTCTCCTAACTATAGTGTGTATCTAAGCCCTATTATAGTCTCCTAACTATAGTGTGTCTCTAAGCCCTATTATAGTCTCCTAACTATAGTGTGTCTCTAAGCCCTATTATAGTCTCCTAACTATAGTGTGTCTCTAAGCCCTATTATAGTCTCCTAACTATAGTGTGTCTCTAAGCCCTATTATAGTCTCCTAACTATAGTCTGTCTCTAAGCCCTATTATAGTCTCCTAACTATAGTCTGTCTCTAAGCCCTATTATAGTCTCCTAACTATTATAGTCTCCTAACTATAGTGTGTATCTAAGCCCTATTATAGTCTCCTAACTATAGTAAGCCCTATTATAGTCTCTAAGCCCTATTATAGTCTCCTAACTATAGCCCTATTATAGTCTCCTAACTATAGTCTGTATCTAAGCCCTATTATAGTCTCCTAACTATAGTCTGTCTCTAAGCCCTATTATAGTCTCCTAACTATAGCCCTATTATAGTCTCCTAACTATAGTGTGTATCTAAGCCCTATTATAGTCTCCTAACTATAGTGTGTCTCTAAGCCCTATTATAGTCTCCTAACTATAGTGTCTCTAAGCCCTATTATAGTCTCCTAACTATAGTGTGTCTCTAAGCCCTATTATAGTCTCCTAACTATAGTGTCTCTAAGCCCTATTATAGTCTCCTAACTATAGTGTGTCTCTAAGCCCTATTATAGTCTCCTAACTATAGTGTGTATCTAAACCCTATTATAGTCTCCTAACTATAGCCCTATTATAGTCTCCTAACTATAGCCCTATTATAGTCTCCTAACTATAGTGTGTATCTAAGCCCTATTATAGTCTCCTAACTATAGTGTGTCTCTAAGCCCTATTATAGTCTCCTAACTATAGCCCTATTATAGTCTCCTAACTATAACCCTATTATAGTCTCCTAACTATAACCCTATTATAGTCTCCTAACTATAGTCTGTCTCTAAGCCCTATTATAGTCTCCTAACTATAGCCCTATTATAGTCTCCTAACTATAGTCTGTCTCTAAGCCCTATTATAGTCTCCTAACTATAGTGTGTATCTAAACCCTATTATAGTCTCCTAACTATAGTGTGTCTCTAAACCCTATTATAGTCTCCTAACTATAGCCCTATTATAGTCTCCTAACTATAGCCCTATTATAGTCTCCTAACTATAGTGTGTCTCTAAGCCCTATTATAGTCTCCTAACTATAGCCCTATTATAGTCTCCTAACTATAGTGTGTCTCTAAGCCCTATTATAGTCTCCTAACTATAGCCCTATTATGTCTCTAAGCCCTATTATAGTCTCCTAACTATAAGCCCTATTATAGTCTCCCTAAGCCCTATTATAGTGTCTCTAAGCCCTATTATAGTCTCCTAACTATAGTCTGTCTCTAAGCCCTATTATAGTCTCCTAACTATAGTGTGTCTCTAAGCCCTATTATAGTCTCCTAACTATAGTCTGTCTCTAAGCCCTATTATAGTCTCCTAACTATAGTCTGTCTCTAAGCCCTATTATAGTCTCCTAACTAACTATAAGCCCTATTATAGTCTCCTAACTAGTGTGTCTCTAAGCCCTATTATAGTCTCCTAACTATCTAAGCCCTATTATAGTCTCCTAACTATAGTGTGTATCTAAGCCCTATTATAGTCTCCTAACTATAGTGTGTATCTAAGCCCTATTATAGTCTCCTAACTATAGCCCTATTATAGTCTCCTAACTATAGTGTGTCTCTAAGCCCTATTATAGTCTCCTAACTATAGTGTGTCTCTAAGCCCTATTATAGTCTCCTAACTATAGTCTATATCTAAGCCCTATTATAGTCTCCTAACTATAGCCCTATTATAGTCTCCTAACTATAGTGTCTCTAAGCCCTATTATAGTCTCCTAACTATAGTCTGTCTCTAAGCCCTATTATAGTCTCCTAACTATAGTCTGTCTCTAAGCCCTATTATAGTCTCCTAACTATAGCCCTATTATAGTCTCCTAACTATAGTGTGTATCTAAACCCTATTATAGTCTCCTAACTATAGCCCTATTATAGTCTCCTAACTATAGTGTGTCTCTAAGCCCTATTATAGTCTCCTAACTATAGTGTCTCTAAGCCCTATTATAGTCTCCTAACTATAGTGTGTATCTAAACCCTATTATAGTCTCCTAACTATAGCCCTATTATAGTCTCCTAACTATAGTGTCTCTAAGCCCTATTATAGTCTCCTAACTATAGCCCTATTATAGTCTCCTAACTATAGTGTGTATCTAAGCCCTATTATAGTCTCCTAACTATAGTGTGTATCTAAGCCCTATTATAGTCTCCTAACTATAGTGTGTATCTAAACCCTATTATAGCCTCCTAACTATAGTGTCTCTAAGCCCTATTATAGTCTCCTAACTATAGCCCTATTATAGTCTCCTAACTATAGTGTGTATCTAAGCCCTATTATAGTCTCCTAACTATAGTGTGTCTCTAAGCCCTATTATAGTCTCCTAACTATAGCCCTATTATAGTCTCCTAACTATAGTGTGTCTCTAAACCCTATTATAGTCTCCTAACTATAGTGTGTATCTAAACCCTATTATAGTCTCCTAACTATAGTGTGTCTCTAAGCCCTATTATAGTCTCCTAACTATAGCCCTATTATAGTCTCCTAACTATAGTGTGTATCTAAGCCCTATTATAGTCTCCTAACTATAGCCCTATTATAGTCTCCTAACTATAGTGTGTCTCTAAGCCCTATTATAGTCTCCTAACTATAGTGTCTCTAAGCCCTATTATAGTCTCCTAACTATAGCCCTATTATAGTCTCCTAACTATAGTGTGTCTCTAAGCCCTATTATAGTCTCCTAACTATAGTGTGTCTCTAAGCCCTATTATAGTCTCCTAACTATAGTCTGTCTCTAAGCCCTATTATAGTCTCCTAACTATAGTCTGTCTCTAAGCCCTATTATAGTCTCCTAACTATAGTGTGTCTCTAAGCCCTATTATAGTCTCCTAACTATAACCCTATTATAGTCTACTAACTATAACCCTATTATAGTCTCCTAACTATAACCCTATTATAGTCTCCTAACTATAACCCTATTATAGTCTCCTAACTATAGCCCTATTATAGTCTCCTAACTATAGTGTGTATCTAAGCCCTATTATAGTCTCCTAACTATAACCCTATTATAGTCTCCTAACTATAGCCCTATTATAGTCTCCTAACTATAGTGTGTATCTAACCCTATTATAGTCTCCTAACTATAACCCTATTATAGTCTCCTAACTATAACCCTATTATAGTCTCCTAACTATAGCCCTATTATAGTCTCCTAACTATAACCCTATTATAGTCTCCTAACTATAACCCTATTATAGTCTCCTAACTATAACCCTATTATAGTCTCCTAACTATAACCCTATTATAGTCTCCTAACTATAACCCTATTATAGTCTCCTAACTATAGCCCTATTAGTCTTCATTTCATCATAGTTCAGATTCAGGATGAACTTGCTAAATTCCCCTCCAACGATTCAAAGTATTGTATTGGTGTAAACTGAGAGGGATTGTCCAGATATTTCGATGGATTTGTTTCCACGTGTACTTTTCCCTTTCTGCAGAGATAACAGGAACTTTGTTTGGGATTGTAGGATTGTAGCACAGAAAACATTTGCCTGTTTGGATACATTGATTTCTACTGCAACGTCTCTGATTGGTCCACACCATCAGACCCTTATCCTGTCAGCCTCTTCCCCCACACACAATCCCTCTCTATGCCTTTATCTCTCTCTATCCCTTTATCTCTCTCTATCCCTTTATCTCTCTCTATCCCTTTATCTCTTTCTCTCTATCCCTTTATCTCTCTCTCTATCCCCTCTCTCTCTATCCCTTTATCTCTCTATATATCCCTTATCTCTCTCTATCCCGTTATCTCTCTCTATCCCTCTCTCTCTCTCTCTCTCTCTATCCCTTTATCTCGCTCTATCCCTTTATCTCTCTCTCTATCCCTTTCTCTCTCTCTATCCCTTTATCTCTCTCTATCCCTTTATATCTCTATATATCCCTTTATCTCTCTCTCCCTTTATCTCCCTTTAATCTCCTTTATCTCTCTCTCTATCCCTTTATCTCTCTCTCTATCCCTTTATCTCTCTTTCTATCCCTTTATATCTCTCTCTATCCCTTTATCTCTCTCCCTCTCTCTCTCTATCTCTCTCTCTCTATCCCTCTCTCTCTATCCCTCTCTCTCTATCCCTTTATCCCTCTATCTATATCTCTATCCCTTTATATCTCTCTCTCTCTCTCTCTCTCTCTCTCTCTCTCTCTCTATCCCTTTATCTCTCCTATCTCTCTCTATCCCTCTCTCTCTCTATCCTTCTCTCTCTCTCTATCCCTTTATCTCTCTCTCTATCCCTCTCTCTCTCTCTATCCCTTTATCTCTCTCTCTATCCCTCTCTCTCTCTCTCTCTCTCTCTCTCTCTCTCTCCCTCCATCTCTCTATCCCCCCATCTCTCTCTATCCCTTTATCTCTCTCTCCATCCCTCTCTCTCGCTCTCTCTCTCTCTCTCTCTCTCAATTCAATTCAATTCAAGGGGCAATTCAACATGTGTTAACATTGTCAAAGCAAGTGAGGTAGATAATATACAAAAGTGAAATAAACAATACAAATTAACAGTAAACATTACACATACAGAAATTTCAAAACAATAAAGACATTACAAATGTTATATATATATATATATATATATATATATACAGTGCCTTGCGAAAGTATTCGGCCCCCTTGAACTTTGTGACCTTTTGCCACATTTCAGGCTTCAAACATAAAGATATAAAACTGTAAATTTTTTTGTGAAGAATCAACAACAAGTGGGACACAATCATGAAGTGGAACGACATTTATTGGATATTTCAAACTTTTTTAACAAATCAAAAACTGAAAAATTGGGCGTGCAAAATTATTCAGCCCCCTTAAGTTAATATTTTGTAGCGCCACCTTTTGCTGCGGTTACAGCTGTAAGTCGCTTGGGGTATGTCTCTATCAGTTTTGCACATCGAGAGACTGAACATTTCTCCCCATTCCTCCTTGCAAAACAGCTCGAGCTCAGTGAGGTTGGATGGAGAGCATTTGTGAACAGCAGTTTTCAGTTCTTTCCACAGATTCTCGATTGGATTCAGGTCTGGACTTTGACTTGGCCATTCTAACACCTGGATATGTTTATTTTTGAACCATTCCATTGTAGATTTTGCTTTATGTTCTGGATCATTGTCTTGTTGGAAGACAAATATCCGTCCCAGTCTCAGGTCTTTTGCAGACTCCATCAGGTTTTCTTCCAGAATAGTCCTGTATTTGGCTCCATCCATCTTCCCATCAATTTTAACCATCTTCCCTGTCCCTGCTGAAGAAAAGCAGGCCCAAACCATGATGCTGCCACCACCATGTTTGACAGTGGGGATGGTGTGTTCAGGGTGATGAGCTGTGTTGCTTTTACGCCAAACATAACGTTTTGCATTGTTGCCAAAAAGTTCAATTTTGGTTTCATCTGACCAGAGCACCTTCTTCCACATGTTTGGTGTGTCTCCCAGGTGGCTTGTGGCAAACTTTAAACAACACTTTTTATGGATATCTTTAAGAAATGGCTTTCTTCTTGCCACTCTTCCATAAAGGCCAGATTTGTGCAATATACGACTGATTGTTGTCCTATGGACAGAGTCTCCCACCTCAGCTGTAGATCTCTGCAGTTCATCCAGAGTGATCATGGGCCTCTTGGCTGCATCTCTGATCTGTCTTCTCCTTGTATGAGCTGAAAGTTTAGAGGGACGGCCAGGTCTTGCTAGATTTACAGTGGTCTGATACTCCTTCCATTTCAATATTATCGCTTGCACAGTGCTCCTTGGGATGTTTAAAGCTTGGGAAATCTTTTTGTATCCAAATCCGGCTTTAAACTTCTTCACAACAGTATCTCGGAACTGCCTGGTGTGTTCCTTGTTCTTCATGATGCTCTCTGCGCTTTTAACGGACCTCTGAGACTATCACAGTGCAGGTGCATTTATACGGAGACTTGATTACACACAGGTGGATTGTATTTATCATCATTAGTCATTTAGGTCAACATTGGATCATTCAGAGATCCTCACTGAACTTCTGGAGAGAGTTTGCTGCACTGAAAGTAAAGGGGCTGAATAATTTTGCACGCCCAATTGTTCCGTTTTTGATTTGTTAAAAAGTTTGAAATATCCAATAAATGTCGTTCCACTTCATGGTTGTGTCCCACTTGCTGTTGATTCTTCACAAAAAAATACAGTTTTATATCTTTATGTTTGAAGCCTGAAATGTGGCAAAAGGTCGCAAAGTTCAAGGGGGCCGAATACTTTCGCAAGGCACTGTATATAGTGTTGTAACAATGTACAAATGGTTAAAGAACACAAGTGAAAATAAATAAGCATAAATATGGGTTGTATGGTTGTATTTAAAATGGTGTTTGTTCTTCACTGGTTGCCCTTTTCTTGTGGCAAGAGGTCACAAATCTTGCTGCTGTGATGGCACACTGTGGAATTTCCCCCAGTAGATATGGGAGTTTATCAAAATTGGATTTGTTTTCGAATTCTTTGTGGATCTGTGTAATCTGAGGGAAATATGTATCTCTAATATGGTCATACGTTGGACAGGAGTTTCGGAAGTGCAGCTCAGTTTCCACCTCATTTTGTGGGCAGTGTGCACATAGCCTGTCTTCTCTTGAGAGCCAGGTCTGTCTACGGTGGCCTTTCTCAATAGCAAGGCTATGCTCACTAAGTCTGTACATAGCCTCTCTCTCTCTCTCTCTCTCTCTCTCTCTCTCTCTCTCTCTCTCTATCCCTTTATCTTTATCTCTCTCTCTCGCTATCCATTTCTCTCTCTCTTGCTATCCCTTTATCTCTCTATCTCTCTCTGCTGTCATCTTAGCCAGCTCATGGGCCTGCAGGCTGTAACTGCGATACCACAGCCTAAATAAACTCACAGCACTGTGCAGCAGCACCCACCAAACACTTCTGTGCTCGGGTTGTTTCTCCATTTGCAGTAGCACAGCCAAAATACACAGCCCTGTGTTGCACCAAACCCGTCGTCTCACTTTAACCCAAACAAACACATTATACCGTGCATCACCAACCAACCAACCCACCCCCTGGTCCCCCCCCCCCCCCACCTTCCATGGTACCAATAATTACTTCTATTACACCAGATGAGGACACTTTATTTGGAGTGTTAATCAGTAGATCAGTAACATTTCAATTAACTATCTACTAACCTTAACCCTTATCCTAACACTAAACTTAATCCTAACTAGCCCTAACCTTAACCCTTATCCTAACACTAAACTTAATTCTAGCTAGCCCTAACTTTAACTAACCTTAACCCTTATCCTAATAGCAGTTAAACTTAATCCTAACTAGCCCTAACCTTAACCCTTATCCTAACACTAAACTTAACATATAGTTTGCTGATACCATGACCAGATGGACTAATAAAGTGTGGCCCACCAGATAATGTATATGTCCTTGAACCAATTATTTTAAAATGGCACATGATAGGCCTCCCGAGTGGCACAGCGGTCTAAGGCACTGCATTGCATGAGGCGTCACTACAGACCTGGTTTCCATCCCAGGCTCTGACCGGGAGACCCATAAGGTGACACACAATTGGCGCAGCGTCATCCGGGTTAGAGAGGGTTTGGAAGGCCGGGATTTCCTAGTAACTCCTTGTGGCAGGCCGGGCCACCTGCAAGCTGACTTCGGTCACCAGCTGGACAGTGTTTTCTCCGATACATTGGTTAAGCGAGTAGTGTGTCGTGTTTCGGAGGACGCATGGCTCTCGACCGTCACCTCTCCGGAATCCGTAGGGGAGTTGCAGCGATGCGATGGGACAGGACTGTAACTATCAATTGGACATCACGAAATTGGGGAGAAAAGGGGTTAAAAAGTACATATATAATACAACAGCAACGCACAGGAAGAAGTTAAGGATCATTTAGTTGCTAATGCAATACCCGGGTCGGCCTTCATCTTGAGAAATCAAGAGGGGGCAGCACTGAGCTAGCCTGCAATGTCACTTCCTGGAGTAGTTCAGCCTCTCTGGGATATGTGGGACGCTAGCGAAAAGCCAAAAGCTAGAGAAAATGCAATGCCAAATTTAAATAAATTACTATAAAAATCAAACTTTCATGAAATCACACATGTAAGATACCAAATTAAAGCTACACGTGTTGTGAATCCAGCCAACATGTCAGATTTCAAAAAGGCTTTTCGGCGAAAGCAAACGCTGCTATTATCTGAGGATAGCACCTCCGTAAACAAAAGAGAGAAAACATATTTCAACCCTGCAGGCACGACACAAAACGCAGAAATAAAAATATAATTAATTCCTTACCTTTGACGAGCTTCTTCTGTTGGCACTCCAATATGTCCCATAAACATCACGAATGGTCCTTTTGTTCGATTAATTCCGTCGATATCCAAAATGTCCATTTATTTGGCGCGTTTGATCCAGAAAAACACCAGTTCCAACTTGTGCAACGTGACGACAAAATATCTCAGAAGTTACCTGTAAACTTTGCCAAAACATTTCAAACTACTTTTGTAATACAACTTTAGGTATTTTTTAAAGTAAATAATTGATAAAATTGAAGACAGGATGATCTGTGTTCAATACAGGAAGAAAACAAACTGACGCTACCTTTCTGGTCATGCGCCTCTATCAAACAGTACACATGAACTGACCTTCGTTTTGAACAGGGCTACTTCTTCATTACACAAAGGAAAAAACTCAACCAATTTCTAAAGACTGGTGACATCCAGTGGAAGCGGTAGGAACTGCAAGCAAGTCCCTGAGAAATCTGGATTCCCAATGAAAAGACATTGAAAAGAGTGACCTCAAAATAAAAAATCTGAATGGTTTGTCCTCTGGGTTTCGCGTGCTAAATAAGTTCTGTTATACTCACAGACATGATTCAAACAGTTTCAGAAACTTCAGAGTGTTTTCTATCTAAATCTAGTAATAATATGCATATCTTATCTTCTGGGGATGAGTAGCAGGCAGTTGAATTTGGGCATGCTTTTCATCCAAAATACTATTAAAGACAAGTTTGAAGACACGCTGCTATACCTAACGTCAGCCTAAATGTTTCACTGACTATTTCACCAGCTGTGGTATTTTTCATCCCTGTATCCCACAAAACAAGTTAGCTAATCAAATCAAATGTATTTATAAAGCCCTTTTTACATCAGATGTCGCACCAAACCTGTTATCCCAGGCGGTATATAGCCCAAACAGACAGCACCATGCAGCACCAAACCTATTTTCCTAAGCAGTATAGCCCAAACAGACAGCACCATGCAGCACCAAACCTATCTTCCTAAGCAGTATAGCCCAAACAGACAGCACCATGCAGCACCAAACCTATTTTCCTAAGCAGTATAGCCCAAACAGACAGCACCATGCAGCACCACACCTATATTCCTAAGCAGTATAGCCCAAACAGACAGCACCATGCAGCACCAGTATAGCAGTATAGCCCAAACCGACAGCACCGTGCATCACCAAACCTGTTATCCCAGGCGGTATATAGCCCAAACAGACAGCACCAGTATAGCAGTATAGCCCAAACAGGCAGCACCATGCAGCACCAGTATAGCCCAAACAGGCAGCACCGTGCATCACCAGTATAGCAGTATAGCCCAAACAGACAGCACCGTGCATCACCAGTATAGCCCAAACAGGCAGCACCATGCAGCACCAGTATAGCCCAAACAAACAGCACCGTGCAGCACCAGTATAGCAGTATAGCCCAAACAGACAGCACCATGCAGCACCAGTATAGCAGTATAGCCCAAACAGACAGCACCATGCAGCACCATTATAGCAGTATAGCCCAAACAGGCAGCACCGTGCAGCACCAGTATAGCAGTATAGCCCAAACAAACAGCAGTCTGTAAATCTGTGTAACAGCACCTCCAACCAACCCCATCATTCTCTGCTAAATGGTGAAAATCTCCTGTGTTCTATATTCTCTCTCTCCATTGACCAGGTCAGAAACCAAACCCTGTTTAAAGTGGTTTTATACATCCCCTATAGAGATAACCACCCAGGAGACAGGAGAACGGAACAAGGGGAAGTAAGGGTGGAGGAGGATAGACAGGAAGGAGGAAGTAATAGATAAGGTATTACTTCCTCCTTCCTGTCTACCCTCCTCCACCCTTCCTTCCCCTCATCCCTCCTCTCCTTACATTCTCCTCAACACGGTGGCGATAGCGGCCTATGTGAAGGGTGGAGACGAGCAAATACCATGTCCTCCCCTCTTTCCCTCCTCCTTCCTCCTCCTCCCACCCCTCCCCTTCTAGAAGGCAGTGAGGGCAATGCCGGTGTGTATTTATAGGGAACAAGGAGGGAGGAGAGGAAGAGAGGGAGGAGGAAGGAGGAGGAGGAGGGAGGAGGAGGGAGGGAGGATGGATGGAGGAAGAGAGTAAAGGCTTATTCATCATCCGAGGGCTACAAAAGTGACTTGAGTTCCTCCATCCATCCTCCTCCCTCTCCCCTCCTCCCTCCATCCTCCTCCCTCTCCCCTCTTCCCTCCATCCATCCTCCTCCCTCTCCCCTCCTCCCTCCATCCTCCTCCCTCTCCCCTCCTCCCTCCCTCCTCCTCCCTCCCCTCCTCCCTCCCTCCTCCCTCCCTCCTCCCCTCCTCCCTCCATCCTCCTTCTTCTCCCCTCCTCCCTCCATCCTCCTTCTTCTCCCCTCCTCCCTCCATCCATCCTCCTCCCTCTCTCCCCTCCTCCCTCCATCCATCCATCCTCCCTCCTCCTCTCCCCTCCTTCCTCTCCCCTCCTCCATCCATCCATCCATCCTCCCTCTCCCCTCCTCCATCCATCCATCCATCCATCCATCCTCCTCTCTCTCTCCTTTCCTCCTCCCTCCCTCCATCCATCCTCTTCCCTCCCTCCATCCCCCTCCCTCTCTCCCCTCCTCCATCCATCCATCCTCCTCCCTCACTCCTTTCCTCCTCCCTCCATCCATCCTCTTCCGTCTTTCCTTTCCTCCTCCCTCTCTCCTTTCCTCCTCCCTCCATCCATCCTCCTCCCTCTCTTCATTCCTCCTCCCTCCATCCATCCTCCTCCCTCTCTTCCCTCTCTCCCCTCCTCCCTCTCTCCTTTCCTCTTCCCTCTCTCCTTTCCTCTTCCCTCTCTCCTTTCCTCCTCCCTCTCTCCTTTCCTCCTCCCTCTCTCCAATCCTCCTCCCTCTCTCCTCTCCCCTCCTCCCTCTCTCCCTCTCCCCTCCTCCTCCCTCCTCTCCCTTCATCCCTCTCTCTCCTCTCCTCCCTCTCCCTCCTCCCTCTCTCCTCTCCCCTTCCTCCCTCTCTCCTCTGCTCTACTCTCCTCCCTCTCTCCTCTCCTCTCCTCCCTCTCTGCTCTCCCTTCCACCCTCTCTCCTCTCCCTTCCACCCTCTCTCCTCTCCTCT